>NC_139808.1:8612081-9152081 GCF_963457635.1 Microchirus variegatus | reverse complement strand
AGTTCAGATTCATAAAGGTGATGTCGTCACCAGTTGCCACAAGGGGATAATTCTACAAAGATAGTTCTTATCTGAACACACTCCTCATAAGAGACTTTTCAATGAGCTGTTAAATGATATAATGTAATGAAATTACCAAGAACCAACATTAAGTCAGAGTGGCTAAAATCCATCAACTGAAGATGAGGATAAATGATATCCTTTTCCCCCTTTTTTTTTTTTCCCATTGTGTTTTTCCAACATAATCTCCACTTTTCCTTGCTTCATTACATGGTAGAGGACGTGTGATGATCCATGCTCTGTAAGTGGATTTGCTGCTTTGTGGCACGGTGAGGTCGGCTGCAGCACTGAAAGGTGTTTTCTGACACACTCCATTTTGATTTCACCCTCGTGAATTTGAATAACAAGCTGTGAGATACAATGACTAATTGGCGAATCCATCTCAACATTAAAGGCATTTCACACCGTACTAAGTGTCTTTTCAATTGCATCCAATGTGCCATTAAACGAATTCAATTGACGGCAGAAAAAGTAGGGTAGAATTGCAGACAAATGAATGGAGATGAAGTTATCGTTCACAAGCTTTAGAGTTAGTGGGACAATAAATATATGTTTTTGCTATTTTACAATGCTTGTGATGATGCTAACTCCTGTGTGTTAATTTATCTTTTTAGGATAAGCTCTGTAAAAGCTATCATTTTGATTTAGAAGGTCCCAACAACTCAATGACAACAACAGAGGAGAGGCAAATGTGGGTTGGAACCAAATTTATGGTTTGAAATTTTCCTTTTTTCGTGACACTTGTTATCCTGCCAGTTATCAACAGGGTCGTGACGCGTGTGAGGTGAAGCCACAGGTAGAATTCTAAAATATCTGAATGAGAATGTTCCGTAGATGCTGCACAGAGTCATGATTTTAATGCCGTTTGAATTTCATCTGTATATATTTATTTTCAATATCAACCTTTTCCCCAATCACTTCCAAGTCACGTGACCTACATTATTCTAAACCAATGCCAAATTGTATTACTAACATGGTCAAATATTGGATAAATGTTTTAGTATTTATGCTAATTCAGAGTCATGACCCCAAGGGCCTGGTCTACCCAGTTGCAGCTTAATTTATATAAATATATTCATATTCATATACATATTCATGTGACTGACTCCAAACAAACAGCCAATTTTTACTCACTGAGACAAACAGGACATGATATTTTAGAGACTGAAATATGGTTTTGGGATTAAAACGAACAACACCAGGCTAATTTAAGTTGTACTTAAATATGGATTTCAGTTTCAGGTCATGTTGACAATAATGTACTGAAAATGTAGCTTTGAAGGACAACAAGGATTAATGCGTTGTGTTTTGCCACTTTTCTTCACTTAGTAATATTAGAAAGGTCAACTAAATTCAACAGACCAACAGAGGGAGTATAAACTAAACAGAATATTGCACATTTAAAGTTACTGTAATAGTCAGAGATCATGTAAAGTAAAAGTATTTAAGAATTTGAGTTGGGCAGTCGCTGTGGAGTTGAAAGTGTGAAATGTTTAAGATACTGCTGGGTTAATATACGGTAGGTTTACACATGAATTGTTCAGATTGAGTGCGTGACGTGTTTCATGGAAAGTGGTGCGCACACACACACACACACACACACACACACACACACACACACACACACACACACACACACACACACACACACACACACACACACACACACACACACACACACACACACACACACACACACACACACACACACACACACACACACACACTCACACACACACACACACACACACACAAAAAGGTTGAGAAAAAATCTCCAAGTGGATACAGAAACACTGGAGAAGCTAATTTAATCAACCACTTTTCCATTAAATCAGCTCCAGCAACACTGTTCACATTTTTGTTCATCAATGGCATTTTGATCTTGGCAAAGAGTTCTCAGGGAAAAGAACTGCAGCAGGGTTAATGGTTGTTCAAAATAACAAGCTCAAAGTTGAGGTAATAGGGTTGACCAGAGGGATAAACTGAACGCATATTAATCAAATTACTACGGTGGCCGACGGAGGCAAACGCACTGCAACGACACAAAACACATGCAGGATGAGAAACTGAGAGCTGCAGATTCAAAAACACAAACGAAAACTAAAGCAACACGCTGCAAAAAAAAAAAAAAGATCTGCAGAAAGCCTAAACACACGCATCAACAGAAACACGCTTCAAAAAAACATAACACACACAAAGTAAATGAATACAGGATAAATTCAAATTTTAGAGGCTCAAACTTGGGTTTAAATTATATCCACATCTCCACGACTGAATCACCTATGATTCTGTGTTTCGACAGTAGCAAAGAGTAACCTAACCCTCAAAAAAACAACTGCTGTGTTCTTATAGTCGAGGCTGGATCCTCCTTCAAGTGTGCATTTGTAATCCAGATGTTGTCACAGCACCGCGACATTGGGCTGTCCCAGTTGTCACGTTTGCCGGTCCATGTGTCCCGGTGTATCCTTCGTGGACCGGCCATATCCCAGGATTCTGTACGCACCAGTGGCAGAGCAATAAAGCTAATGGTAATGTTTCCCAATTGCCATAAAAAAAATAAAACCTATTGAACAACAAACTTTTTTTTTTTGTAAATGACAAAACAAAATTTTTCAAGAAGCTTAACCACGTTTATTCGACTTGGTAAAACCTGTTTGTCCTACTACTTCATGTCCAACACTATTATATTATAGAAGATGATCACTCATTAAAACACTATTATTAGAATTATATCAGATTTTTAGGATGTTTTGTCTGATTAGGGGTTAAAACAGCAGTCAGACCTGGAGAGACAGGAAGAACTGTTGGAGGATGCAGCCTTGACTATTGGGACACAGCTATTGTGTCAGTGGCGACCAGACTGAGAGGCTTTTCTCTCATCCAAGAGGTGTCTTCAGTTCTGAAATTAAGAAGCAGCTCTTGGAGAAAAATCTTTTCAGTAGCTACTGACTCATTGTGTTTTGGATGTGACCTGGATGAATGGGAATGAATACAAAAAAAAGATTATGTAATACAGCAGTTTGGTGTCCAACAACTGTGAAAGCCAAAGCACATAATTCACATTTGGAGACACCCTCTGCACCAACAAACAGTGGCACCGGCTCCACTCATTTGTTGCCCATTTCTGTTGCAACAGTGCAAGAAGAGTTTTGTTTTTTTACACACAGACACACACAGACACACACACACACCTGCATCCACTCCACATGCTCGAAGATAGCAAGTTAAAGTGGACCGACTAAACGTAACCTTAAGATTTTACGCAGCGCCTCCTAGCTTCCTTTGTTCTCTTCAAGTCTGCAGCTTACTCATTTTGCCCCAAGGTCGTGTGGATCCTGGGTAAAGGGCCTTGGAGACAGTCACACTAGTCTTTCATTTGTGTTTCATGTACAGAGTCTTATACACACCTGTGTTAGGCCTCACAGAGGACAGAGGACTACACTGCTGAATATTTATAGACAAGAAACTATAGACAGAAATCTTGCTGAAGTTGTTCATACTACAACGTCTAGTACAATACTGTGAGAACCAAAGGGAAACTGTCCGTTACATGTCCAAAGTATTTCTCTAGAAGTTCAAAATCACTTTAAAATGGCCCACTATACATTACGCTTTTCGCGATAGCGGCAACATTTCGCACTGTCACGACGTCTTTAGACACACTGCCCGGAAATCTGGCAGGACACCCGCGGCGCTTACAACTTTCCTCTTTACTTGCTCGACTGTACGATCGTAGCCGGCCTCCCGCATCCGCTGTTGCATTTTTACGTCGGCCATCTTGCTCCTGGATGACTCCAGCTTCTTCTGGATCTCGTCCTCCGACCCGATACTGATCAGGCACTTGGTTTTGGAGGTGCACCACGTACAGCGTCCAGCGCCCTCCTTCACCCCCGCCATTTTTTTTTTTTTTAACAAAAGTCCCGCGGTATATGCTAATTATATATATATAATATATAATTATATATAAATATATATATATAATATATAATTACTATATGCTAATTGCCTAAACCCTGACTTCCCGCTGTCGTGAGCCCGACGCGTTCTCTTTATACGCACTTTGAAGTTGTCGGGGACTCCCGCTGAGTTGTCGGGCGACCACTTCGCAGTTGTCGGGAAATTTGAAGACAACGGGAATTCTCTTTACACAGGGTTCCCGCTGTCGCCAGTCCCGCTGCATTAAGCGTAATGTAAAGTGGGCCTAAGTGTAGCAAACAGTGCAAACCAGTGCAGGTCGACAAGAACCATGAATTTGCTTCAGGACACATTTTGGACAGAAGGCGGCCGAATCCCATTTAACATGGGATTTGGTGACGCAGGTAGGTCAGAGGCAAACAGGTTCAGGAGAGGTGATCAGTCCAAAGAGAAGTGCTGGAAAGACTTCCGTGGAAGAGTGAATCTAGCACACACACAGAGAGAGAATGAGATCAGCACAGGCTTTTCTCAGAGTCTGATTGCTAATGAGATGCAGCTAAGAGCAAAGGTAAGTGAGACCGAGCTGATGAGGTGGGAGAGGCCGGCAAGCAGAGTGGAAAATAACTGTCAGGCAGAAAATGATCTCTGGAGCAGACAGTGACAACTGTAGACAAGGGTCTTGCTTTACGGAGGCTGCCATCTTTCATCCAGATTGTGTCTACAGCAGCCTGAACAGATACTATGCAGATGTTATGATTTGAAAGGGAGGCTTAAACAAAAAAATAACAGCTCTGCCCACTTGAACCAAATACATACATACATACAGGAAGGAGGTTGAGAGAGAGAGTGTTCACATAAATTCCTCACACAACAGGAAAGGAAAGACAGGGTGTCTGCGGGGTCTTAAAAAGTATTAAAAGTTGATCAATCAATTTTGGGAAAATGAAAGCCTTTAAAAAGTATTTCATGAGGTATTCGATTTTGTCTATAGAGGTTGACTGCAATTTTTACCCCCCCGCGTTTGTTAAAAACAACGATGCGCAGGCGTGCTCGTCCTGCAAGATCGACCGCGCGCGCGCGCACGTGACGTGAGGCATCTTGCGACAGCGAACGCGCTCCTCCTGGCGCAAAACAATATCCGGAATCGTACGAAATAAAATCGAGAATACTTGAGTCAAAGTGTTTGAATAAATCTCGCCTTTGGGTTAATTTATTCTTTCAAGCTTTGTTCCTTTGTATGGTTGTACTCTATAGCTTTAATTGCGAACTAAAAACTTGTTTTGTAAGTTAAATGTGTTGCCGATTACAGTTTTAAGTGGCAGTTAAAATATTTTGAGAAGGTCTTGAAAAAGTCTTAAAAAGGTATTGAAATGAACTTCAGGAATCCTGCATATACCCTAGAAAGAGGGGCTGAGTGAAAGAGTAGTTACACTCTGCAATCTTATCACTAGATGTCACTTATTCTTGCACATAGGACCTTTAAAACAAGTAAAATTATACTTTTAAAAATGATTATTATTAGCAATCAGAGGATGTGTGTTTTCTTTCTTGCTTACATAAGATAATTCAGACGTGTGTGCGTGCTTCCATGAAAATGTTCTTCATTAGTATCTGCATGCGCGCACACAAGCCTCTGTCGGCAAAGATACGTGGGTGTGATGTGGATTATTTTAAGATGTCGGTGAAGTTTCTCAGTCGTGCAGGTCATAATCTTCTTCAGTAGTTAGCTGTGGGGGCGACTGGACATGCTTCAGTTAAGTGAATACTGGTGTGCTGCTCAAATCCCCCTTAAATGGGATTCATTTTATAGTGAGCAGGTAAAATAAAAGATGCCTTTATACTTTGTTTTGGTTTGGGTTTCCGTTTTGATTTGCTGCCATCAATAGGCTTCTATGATAAAGTAGGTAATGCGTGTGTTAAAGGTCCCATATTATACCCTATCTAAAGAAGTACCCTGGTGTCCTAATGAACATGACAAGGATGAAGCACCACAGCAGTTCAATCACCCAGCCAAAGCAGCCCTGTTCAGAACCCTCTGTTTAGTAGTATATCTTTTAAAAAAAAGAAGAAAAAAAAAGGAAATGACATCAGTCACAGAGGCTACTGGGAGCTAACAGCAGTTAGCATTTGAAAAAGTGATCATTAGCAGGCTCTAGAAGGCACATTGCCGTCATATATAATAATATAATATATAAATCCTCTGAGGCTGGAAGTTTGTGTAGAACTCTGTGCTGCATTGGGGAGCCAAGAATAGAACTTTTCGCGGACTTCCGGTTTTCGGATGCCGTTGCCATCGCCAGCACTCTTACGGTTTACGGGAAAAGCGGAGCTCTGCGAGACAACAATTCCAGAAATTTAGTGTCTTGTGACGTCCCAGTGAGTGCGGAAGTCAACATCGCGTGTTTCATCTCCTGTACTTAGACTGAGGAGGACCACAAAAACATGAGTGAGTCATCTTTTTGCACACTTTGGTGACCGATACTACAAGTATTAAAATGATTAAAAAGTTGATTTTGCATAATATGGGACCTTTAATACGTGGTGTACAATTTACGTGTATGTATGTGTCACCTGTTAGGTATTTTTATGTTGTACATTTCCGAGTCAGCACAGAGTTCCAGTGCATGAGCCTCGGTGTAACACTGCGTCAGGAGGGTCTCAGATCAGCAGATGGAACTCTACATGTCAGAAAAACAACATTATTTTAGCCCTGTGGCTTTCTGCACAACACTGTGGAGAATATCAGAGTGTCGGTGGCATGTTTATGTTTAGGAGCTCACCTGACAGAATCCATGGACATGGTGGCCCAGCATAGTGGGTGGAGGACATGAGCTCTCTGATGGCTGAACATAGTCATGACTGATCTGAAATATCATTAAAATGAAGGAACAGACTTTGTTGACTAGGCTATTGCATTTTTTTTTTACGATTACTCGGCTCACATCCATCTCTCCTCTGTCGCTTACACCTGAGACCCAATAAGTGTGGCTACTGGACTGTGGGGACTTAACAGTCTTCAGTTGGTGATAATAGAAGGTTAGAGTCTGGTGAGCCTGGTGCTGCATTTTACACCTGTAACTGCATGTGATGGTGAATTCTATGTATTATCATTTTTTCTTCACTGAGTAAATTATTTTAGGATCAGGGAAATTCCTGAGTTCCATTTTTCCATGTCTTAAGCTCCAGGGTACCATTAAATGAAGATCGTCTACATACATTCATATTATCATTCTTACACTGACATTGGTCAGATACCAAGATTTCATAAATCACATTGACATCGTTTCACAATGGTTTCTGAGCCTTGATCTGAACTGGATTCTATGAATATTTGGTAAATGTTGACACGGTAAAAGAGGCAATATTTTCTGTTTGGCATCAGAAGCAAGAGCATAAATCATTACGGTTGAAGTTTAAATATTTGACAAATAGAGTGTGTTAAGAAATAATAGTTAAAGATGCCATATGTAAGAATGTGGCCAAAAACGGTTACTACATTCAAATTCAAAATACCGAGGTCTTTTAGATTTCATTTTCTGACGTAACTGGCAAATCGTGGTTGCTCGGCAGCTGAGACTACACTTACTGCAATGATTGGTACACGGTGGTAGGTGGCGCCACATGCCAAAACATGATTTCAAAACAAAAAACATGATTTGCAGTCTGCAAAATATTTTTTTAAATGCAAATATTTTGGCTGTACTGTTGTTGTTGGTGAGTTCAGTTTGTTATATGAACATTATTCCTCAGTCTTTGTAACATATTAAGAGGATTTTATGGCCAGTTGCTTTAGATTTATTACATAATGCACCTTTAAATCAGTTATGGTCAAAGTCTGTCTCCAGGAAAGTAAAATAATGTAATATCCTCCGTATTCACTGAGACATACAAGAGTGTGTGTGTTATACGGTATGTGAGCATGCTTTGAGATTAGAATTTGAATCACAAAGTAGACAATGTACCTGTCTAGTGTTGACAGCAAACTGAGCGTTGGTGATTAAAAACACTGTCACAGTGAAAGTAAATGCATGCATATTTTACAAAAGAACTCCCGGGGTCAGTATTTTTAAAAAAATATACTGTATTACCAGAGGGACTTTTACAGCTTCACATAGCATTAATATACTATACTTCTTTCGAATGACTCCCAGTTGAATCTTGGTAAAATCTTTGTGCCACCCCCTTTACTCGGCCATGGAATTTAAAAAAACAACAAACAAATAAACAAACATAGAGGAGCTGATCTACATCTAAGACGATCTTTTCTCATGACAGACAATGAATGTCTGATTCTGACTCTGAAACAATCCCATTGCATCTTTTGTCACAGTCCAAATAAGAAGGTCTTTACTGAGGAGACTAATAGAGCCACAGCTGCAGTACGGAGCACTTGAACACACACGCTGCATGATGTGGCCCCACTTACTGCAACATAACTGTGTCTGGATTACACGTTTTTTTTCCGTTTCACAGAATCCTTGGTTTTTAAGTCCAACAGACTTGTATTTATACGCACGCGATTTATGCAATTGGTAATTGCGGCATTTAATTTATTGGCAGACAACTTTGCAGAGGTTAAGCAATTAATTTTATCCACTGAAGTCTGGCTTCATCTCTGGCGACAGACTTGGCTGTACACATGAATTTAGATGAAGTGACACGCACGTGGAGTATCACTGCTCACAGAGCAATCTGAGTCAACATCAACAACCTGAGCTGCAGATGAGAGGAGCTGTGAAAGATGAGTGTCTCTGTCTCTCGCTGTCCCATCTGGGACACGCGATAAAGTGCTTAAAGGTCCTGGAGGTATTTAACTGGAAAAGACAGAGCTGAGTAATAATTGTTAAGAGACTGATAAACCTAGAACGAGGGATTTACCGCGGGAACAACACGTCTTACCTCTGCTCTCCACATGTGGCCAGAATGCGTATTTAGGTATAAGAGCCCCCGCTGAAGCAGTTCACTACCATGGCAGGGGTTGATTGCAGACTACAATGACTCATATTCGTGTGTCACGGCCCCTGCATGGATACGTTGACATTCACATAAAGGACAGGCCTGGTAGAGCCAGTTATCTCTCAGTCCAGTGACAGCAATGGTCCTGTGGCTGGGAGGAGATGGGGGAAGCGTCCTTCAGCTATGTTAGTGATTCAATCTTGCACAGGACAGTAAAGATGGAAGCTCCTAGGGGGGATGAGTGTCTTCATTAACGCAGATGGTGGCTGGTGAAGGATGGAGAAAAAAATAAAAACGACTCCATACGACGAGCATGTATGCCCTTAACCGCTGTAAGATTTAAAAGGCATAGATTGCCCCTAATCCAATCCAATCCAATCCAATTCAACCTTATTTATAAAGCACTTTAAAAACAACAGCTGAAACAAAGTGCTGTACATCACAGATAAATACAACACATACAATATAGAAATACAAGACCTATTAGACCTAAAGACGGGCAATGAAACAGACAATAAAACAATAAAATACAGTACAAAGTATAAAAACAACACTTCACCCCATTCACGCAAAAACAAGCCTCTGGCGGCCTCTGTTGGTCAAATTGGCAAGTGCAAGTGTGGAAGCACATTTATTTGTTCTTTGTCCATCTCAGGCCCCTTTAACCCCAAACCATGACCCATGAGGTGTTGCCTGACAAATGCAGTGCCAAGTTACACGAGTTTATGCTTTAATTACTTTACTTATACATTAGTATTAAGAAAAAAATAATTCCCCTCCCACAGAGGCTTGTGCTTCATCCAGTAATTATGCAAACGGAAACTCTAGCACTTGAGAAGGTGTTTTCGAGTCTATTTAAATGTTGCTGACCAGGAAAATATACTTTTTAATTACTATCATCATGTTTGGCACACAGTTTTAAGTAAAAGTAAGAAAAAAAGTGTCCTCGACTGGAATGTCTTTGCACACAATTATTCAAAAAAAAAAAAAAGAAAAAAAAAAATACTCAATGGACTTTCATTAATTGCGATGTCCCTGTACAATAATGTGATACACACTTTTTATTGTGCAACATATGCTGCATTTCCTGTAGCTGTAAAATGCATTTTGCCGTGTCATCATTTTCTTAAAATACTTGTAGAGCTGGTAACAGTAGGTGACCATGTGAAACGTCTATGATGTTTCAACAATTAGAGCACTATTAAGGGAAACAAGGGCCAATAAATTGTAAAAGTCAAGCCACAAAACGACAATCGCTGAATACTTTCCACTTTAAGTGATCATTTAACTAGTATTTAACAAATCACTGTTCAAAGCTTCAAGGGACATATTATGCTAAATCAACTTTTTAATCATTGAAATACTTATATTTGGGCCTCTGGAGGTCCTACCAGTCGCCAAAGTGTGAAAAAAAGATGACACTCGTGTTTTTGTGGTCCTCCTCAGTCTAAGTACAAGAGATAAAACATGCGATGTTGACTTCCGCACTCATTGGGAGGTCACAATGCGCGAAATTCCTGGAAATGCTATCGCACGGAGCACCGCTTTGTCTGTAAAACACGCGAGAATGCTGGCGAGGGCAACAGCATCCGAAGACCGGAAGTCCGCGAAAAGTTCTATTCTTGGCTCCACAGTGCAGAACAGAGTTCTACACAAACTTCCAGCCTCAGAGGATTTATCGGTCCAGTGGATACATGTTATATATGACGGCAATGTGACTGCTAGAGTCTACAAATGATCACTTTTCCAAATGTTAACTGCTGTTAGCTCCCAGTAGCCTCTGTGACTGATGTAATTTCCTGTCCATTAAGTTTTGTTTTACTTTTTTTTTTTTTTTTTTTTTTTAAAGGTGGACCTAAAGAGATACTACTAAACAGAGCGTTCTGAACAGGGCTGTTTTGGCAGGATGATTGAACTGCTGTGGTGCTTCATCCTTATGGTATTTTGACCAAAGCATGTCACAGACATGTTCATTAGTACACCAGGGAACTAGGTTAACTTGTAGATGTATGGTATAATATACAATTAATAATGTAATTAATAATAGTAATACTATTTACAAAACATATGTCATGGGACATTTCAACCCAAAGTGCTTCACTGATAAGCCATGTGATATTTAGTGACAGGACAACATGACACATCTGTGACGGTTATTTCTACATGGAGGAAGACATTTCCTGCTTTTTTAGAGCCGCCATTCGTTGCACTATATCCTCGATGTTACGATAATCTGTCATGGTACATGGAACAGGTCCTGGCTTATACATTACAAATGTAATTAACGAAAATGTTTGTCAGCAAACACCAACAAAGACCACTGTTTTCTTCCTAACCTCATCCTCACTAGTGCAAGTCACACGCCGCGTACCATTAATACCAAATACCATTAATCAGCCAGCCTGACATGCACTTTGTGCTTTGAACACTTGGTCAACAAGTCAAGGTGCCGAGAAGAAGCTACAGCACAAATTGGACTCTGCATTATAGTCCATTTACTGTATGTATCGGACAGTTTAATGCGGTTTATATGAGTAATTACAGTGCCATTACTCTGAAAGGCTACAATTACATGCAATAGTGCACCCATGAGCACAATCCCTACAATGGAAATGTGCTAGTAAATCAAAAACTATTTAGACAGATTTTAATAACTATTGTAACGCTGTGTTTAGACGCAGCTTCTGACCAGCGCTCTGAGTGAGTTATTTCGTTGGCTCCAGATGGAGATCCAGTGGCGTCAGAGGTGGTTAGTGAGAATGTGGGGAGTTCCTCCTGTGTCTACTGTCACAGTGTAGATCAGGAGATAATGTCAGCACTGTCGGGATTAATCTGCTTCATCTATGGGCAGAGATTAAGGCCATCTATGAAAGTGGGACAACGAGGTATCAGTGCATGGCTATAGATGGAGCTTAGCCTCAGCAGCTTGAACAGCGCCGCCCTGTGTACTTACATAAGCTATAACCATCCTTGAACACAGTATAATATCATATCAATTTTTCTTTGAGAGGGCACAGAATGTAAATTATTATTGTGATTGTATAGCTTCCATATTAAAAATAAAAAACTCCAGAATCTACAAAACCTCTTCATTTACTATCAAATATGACAGCCAAAGTCACAGCCCGTCACTTAACATAGTTTTAAATATTAATTAAAATCACTACGGTTGGCATTTTCAACAGATATACTTTTGATAAATCAATCCACCTGTCATGTTATGCATGTGTTATTTGATCAAATAAAAGGCTGTGGAAAAGAAATTGAGCAAAGTCTGTGGAATTAATGATATATGACAATGTAAACAGCAGTGTTCTCCTCTTAAATGGAGCCGTTTAAAGACATTCTTCTCTTCTCTGTGGCTCTGAAGTGTGTCACAGGACTTAAAACATAAATGTTGTTTAGCGTGCAGAAAATCATCACGCCCTTGAGCTCCTACTATGTCATGTACTGAGAGGAGCAAACTGTGCATGTGCACTTTAAAACAAGACTCTCTGGCCACAGATCTCTGCACCCCTGACAGGAAGTACCCGTCACCTCTCAGCAAAGTACACACAATGTAGAGCATTGTGGGGTAACACATTTACTCACTAACTGTGTAATACTGTATTCATTTAAAATATACATCTTAAAAATGTACGTCTGTACCATAGGGACTTCTGTCAATGAACCCTTTAACAGTGAGTGTATTGCAGACGACACATTTGCACAATCCCACATTTTGCATTATCGTAATTACACAACGGTTTGTGCTATTGGAGAAATTCCAACGATTTCTGAAAGCTGAGAAGTTGTACGCCAAATCCATGTTGTTATTATGGTAATGTCACTCGCGCCTTTGTCACCAGAGAGGAGAGAGTGGGAAAAATGCCTGTACAAATTGAACATGCAAAATCTGGTGTTCATCTACAACTACAGTGGGTTTTTTTTTCTTCACTTTAAATTGTTCATACACTATTTAAAAAACTTATGAATCATTCAAATCCTTATATTTGTGACTCTGGAGGGCCTGGCAACTTTGTCGCTAAATCTGCTGACTTTTTGTGGTCTCTCACGTGAAAGCACTTATCACTCTGCAGTTACTGTGCTCAACAAGCAGCGTGTGTTGCTGGGATCACCTCCCAAAGCACAGTAACCCTCTGCAGTCCTAGTCTATGGTATTTTGACCAAAGCATGTCACAGACACCAGGGAACTAGTTTAAAAAAGAAATAGGGTATAATATGACCCCTTTAACATGCAGTAAATTGTAAATAACTGCCAGATATTGAAAGCTATTCTGGAAAAATGGGCAAAAGCACTTAACTCACAGGACATGTTGGCCCTTTTATGGTTAAAATAAGCAACAACAACAAAAAGTCCAGGTGGACATTTATAAGGCTTAAGTGTTAAGGGGTTAATTAAAATCGCCATATGTAAGAATGTGGCCAAAAACGTTAACTACATTCAAATTCAAAATACCAAGGTCTGCTTTTAGGTTTAATTTTCTGACGTAACTGGTAACCCGTGGTTGCTCGGCAGCTGAGACTCTACTGACTGCAATGATTGGTAGACGGCGGTAGGTGGCGCCACATGCCAAAACATGAACATGATTTGAAGTCTGCAAAATATATTTTTTAATGCAAATATTTTGGCTGTACTGTTGTTGTTGGTGAGTTCGGTTTGTTATATGAACATTATTCCCGAGTCTCTGTGACATATTAGGAGGATTTTATGGCCAGTTGCTTTATGCGTCGTCTCTTTCGTGTCTGCCAGAACAAACGTGAGAGTTACGTCAAATCCCTGGATTCTTTGCCCTTAAAAAATACTAAAAAAAAACACTAAAATAAATGTCTCTTTCACAATCATGACTCAATACCCAGCCACATCTTCACCAACGATGTTCATCTTTGCCACTGCTGTTTATAGTGACTCACTAGTGCTCACACACACACACACCAAACCCTTTATATTTGAGTTAATTGCAGTCAGAATCGTAAACAGGACACGTGCATATTAGGAGCGCTTAATGACTACAGAGCAAACTGATCATTTGTGCATAATAAACACTTTACAGTGCACGCTGACTGAAGAAATACGCCCTCATTACACTCTCAAATGTCAAGATAGCCAAAGTCTTTGCACCGAAGCTGCTCGGGAGCACCTGAAAATCAACTGGTTAATTACAGGGCTAGCTGAGGCTAAATCGGTAGCAACTGTCATTAGTGGAGCGCAGCAAACGTCTCAAACAGCGGAGTGACACGTTTATTAGTTCCTGCTGACAAATTGGAATCAGATCTGGCTTCAAGCATTTACTAAACGCCTCCTTCATCACCTTCTTTATAGTGAGCTACAGTTTCTCACAATAAAGCTGTGACCGACTGCTCTGATGAGCTGCGTGCGCCACAGTTTAGTCATGACAAATAGATGTGATAGAGGCATGAGCGGCTTAAAGATTCATAGCATTGGCAGAGTATTTTGTGCACAAAAGAGAAAACAACATCAAGTTCACGGCTTTTCTTTGAAAACGTTCAAATATTAAGTTTGTTTCATCCACATCTGATTGATTGCACAGACAAAGCCATCCTCACAGACCAAATCCGAGGGGGGGAAAAAAACCCTCTAAAACTAGAATTTGTAGTATTATTATTGAGGTTAAAAAAATTACACAATGCGACATATTGAAAAGTTGCAAATAACCATTTTAAAATGCTTTCTATTTACCTCACACATCATATTATTGTTGTCGGAAATGGAACGAGTTGCAGTCGTTTGTCTCTTTGTCTCTTTGTCTCTTTGTCTCTCTGTCTGTTTGGGTTTGTTCGATTATCCTGTTCTGTGTGAATTCTGTTTTGCAATTATGCCATAGTGAATTATAAATTCCCTCCACAATTTTACTGTGTGCTGGAAAACACAATTGACAATGAATTATATCCAAATATTTACATTTTCCAGAGCAAATGTTGCAATGAAAATTAAAATTTCATGAAAAGGAGATTTTCAGAAAGTTAAAGATTTGAACATGAAGACGTTGAGTTAAATTATGATTTAATAAATGGATTATGTCACATTTGAATATAAAATGCATGCAAAATGGGTTGTTTTCATCCTCTCTGTTCGATCATTTGACATTAGATTATTTAAAACACAATTGCATTGCATTTGTGCAGTTATATTATTGCTGCAGGAATGCACTAAAATAAAATAAAGTCAGACAGAAACGGGGTCGCAAAAGCTTATAGGAAGACAGCCAATTCAAGAGTTGTGGTTTATTGATACTAAAAATTAAACCATCTTTACAGACACAATGCTAGTTTCCATGGTAATTTAAAAGGAGCTCAACCAGGTTTATTGAAAGTTATTCTGGGCAAAAGCAAAAAGCTTAAGTGTTAAAGGGTTCAAAAGTGGTTTATCTTGGAACAAAGAGCCAATATGGGTGACCACCTTTTGTAGATGCAACATGCGTCTAAACAACTCCACCAGTGATCAAGTTTAAAAGCAACAAACAATAAAAGTTATGAAACAAAGACTAAAATGAAGAGGAGTTGATATCGACATGAACTATAACAAAAGGTCAAATCTTTTTGTGTTAAATATTAAAACCATATAGGTGCTTTGCACAGTTTTGTCTCCATAAAAGAGAAAATTCTCCTCATGCAAAGAAATTCTATGTTATGTCATTTTGTAAAATGAGCATCTCGTGTGAAAATAAAACTTGTTATTATCCTGATGGACTGCTTGACTTGTCTTGATACGATGTCACCAGATATACAACTTATTTATGAATCAAGAATGAAAGCAGACAACCCAAATATTTTAGTCATATTTCTAATTAGAGACTGTCATTACGCCTCCTCTGCCTTTTTCCATGTAATATTTTGGTTATTTAAATGTGTGCGCAGGTATCAGGGCAGGTGAAATTACTGGTTGTCGAGGTTTCAAAGAAGAGAATTTTCTGGTTCATAGAGGCATGTCTGAATATGGAAGTTTTGAAATTTGAATTGGATGGCGATTTTGAATTTGTGGGAGTGGATCACGTTGCCAGCAAAACATTAACAACTGCACCGGAAACCTTCATTTACCAGGAGGTAGTTTGGAAAATGCAATACGTAGCAGGTACAAGGTACTATCGCTAGTGGAAAAGCAATATGACTGTGTCCATTCACACGAGTGGAAACATATAATTTGTGTGTGTGTTCATTTTTAAAGAGGAGTCATTTAGTTAGGTCTATGCTGCCGGTCCGGAACAAAGGTGAAATATGATAAATATAATGACATTCGATTGACCCGATGTGTAACATTCTGAGAAGAAAGAGCAATATGATGATTTTGTGATGTTTAAAATTGAGATGAGAAGCCCCGCCCCCCGGCTGTGTCAATTGTTGTATTGATGGAAAAACAACAACAACAACATAATAACTTTTGGGGAACAAAAACAAAATGACTGAGGGAAAAAAAAATAATCCTCATCAAGTCATCACCTTGGATGCTCTGAGTCACACAAACAATCTATTTTCAGCAAACACTGGCATGGCTTTTTGCACTAGCAAATAATAAAGACTTAATGTGTCACTTTTTTTTTTTCCTCGTGGTGTCTCCAAATTTCATGCCAAATGTCTTTGGCTCTCACCGATTTGGGAGAAAAACACGCCTTTGCCAGATGTTAATGAAATTCCTGCCAGCATCCAGGGTAATCTATCCATTTCCAGATGGATATTTTCATTTCATTAGCTCTTGATTTGGTCATAAGCCACCTCGAGCCACCTCCATGACTCATACTGTATATCCATGGGATGGAAAAACCCATTTATAGTGTGAATTGTACACACACAGGTATGATTATACCTGTTAGTATTTGGTCCACTTTTAAATGATATTTTTTTACCAATCTGGTGCACAGGTTAAACAACCTGCAACTGAGAAATGCGAGAAAAGTTGCTGATAGTTGTAGTTATTAGCTATTCGTAAGCTTCAGTAACAACTACTGCATGAAAAGTAAAAGTAGGCGAAGTGTCTTTATTATATAAATGTTGTGCTTCAATTCTCTCATCAATGCACTCAACTATATTATATAAGTGTTGCTAAGACATTTACACGCATGTTAAAAGGTAATTCTGTTTTCTTAATGTCACGTAAACACGTTAGTCTGACTAAAATAAATTGAGCTAGTCTTAGTCGAACTAACAAACATGAATAATGCGTTTCATAGTCTGATTACTCCTGCATGTACACGCTTAGTCAGACTGGAATCGGACTGCACCAAAAGAGACACTTAGACTGCAGCACAGTTGCCAGACATCAGATTAACATGTACAGCAGGTACGAACCATATATTATAAAACTTGTCTGGCGCTTTCACAATGGTTGTTCTCTCACAGGAAAAATGTTTTCTGAATGATGCGAATGAATGTTGGTCTTATATATTATCAGGCTGTGGATGAGTTCACCTCATACAACATCTGTGTGTAATGCTCAAGCGTGACTTGAATAAACATGGTGTAATAGACCTTTTTCACAGCAGATATTTTCCGACATGAAATAGTAGGACAAACGCAGGTTTTTTATAAATAACATGAATTAGGGTTCCACCTCAATGATAAGAGAGCCAGTGTTGTGCTGTTGACCGTTACGTGTCGAATACTTGACTCTTGTTTTTCTGAAAAGTTTGTCATTTTAAAGCTGTGTTTAAAATGGCATATTTTCTCGATGTGTTCCAATAAAGAGATAAAGAGAATTCATTAATCTGCAGTGGTCATTATAACATCGCTGAAACACTGACATTGTGTGCGATTATGCTGATTGAACCAGTCGACGATCAAAAAACAAATTAAAACACTAATGAAGAAATAAATTGGGAGATGACCATTTCACAGAAAGCAAAACTAACATGAAAAGCTCATTTCTATTTCGAAAAAGTATGTATTTTAGTTTCCTCTTTTGATTCGATGAGTGTTAGTTGCTGCCGGTGCAACAGTTCTAAGTTGAAGTTGTCGAGCAGTGTGATCCATGGGCTTTCCAGCACCTCAAATAAACAATCCCTGTACTTTTATTGAAGCAAGAGCTTTTTTTCCACTCTGCAGAGGTTTGACTCTATATTGCAAGGCCAGACCTTTATGAGTAATGACCTGTTAGAGTGGTGATCCCCCTGCAGCTCCAATCACTCAATGTTAGTGAATGGAGGGGGGGGGGGGGGGTCTAGTGTCTAGTGTCTTTGAGCTGACATGAGATCTGCTTGCTCAAAAGAAGAAAAATCTTAGAAAAGGACAGAAGAGGGAAAAAATAGTGATCAGATGTGGGTGGAGCTAAACCTGGAACAGCTAATTACTGAGGAGAATCAATGAGTCAGTGATGCCGGAGACACATCTCCCTCCCACAGCAGCACTGTCCCTCACGTCTGACACGTCCGTCAGTAACAGTAAAACTCCTGCCATTTGTTTTCATCAGTGAAAGTAAACGCCGAGGTCACGTGCAACGAAGCTGCCCGTCAAAGATGTCAATGACGTGGACGGCGTACTTCAGTGTCTGTTCCTGTTGAGTGGAGAAATGTGAACATACTGCGGCTGCATCGTAGCAACCATGTTCATTATTTGAAAATGATCTTTTAGAGTCACACGGTGACAAGATAAATGTCCATCTAAAAAATTGAGATTGCACTTATTACACACAGCATGTACCCTGCTCCCTTTAAATGTATTGCTGCTTTTATTTTATTTTTTTCTGTAATTGCTGATTAAAGCAGCCAGTTCACCAGAAGTGCATTTGTAGAATAGAGTCACTGTCAGAGGCTAAAACAGAAAGGAGCACATGTTGGTTTTAATTGGCCGTCTCCTGGCCGTTTTGTGACGCTGTTAATTCACGATAATTACGCCGAAGACGAACTCGTTGCGTTAACATTGAGTTTGCGACTTTGTCGTATTGTTCCCGTCAATCAAACAGAATTGATTACCTGTCTTCTTAAGTAATTGCTTTTCATCTGTCCTTGTTCTCCTGCTTTACAATCACCAGGCATCTCTGATTGGGGACTAGCACGATTCCAAATTTCCCTATGATGCGAAGCAGAGATGGAACAATCCTGAATTTTCAAACCCTAATATAAACAACCACAATCAATACTGACCAAAAATCAGTTCAAATTCCATTGCAATCACATTGTTTTATCAATTACACTAAGCATATTTGAATTATTAGATAATAATTCTATTTAAACTCTGTATATGTAGAGGTATTAGCATACATTGCACCTATTTTATTCAAGATTCAAGGTTTTTTGTTTGTCACATGTTGACGGTTACATGGTAACACACAGTGAAATTAAATTACTTTAGAGACCAAATTGAACTTAAATATGGTAAGTTGTTTTGCAAGTATGTCATTTGGGCATTTTTGTTGGAAATAATTGATTCACGAGTCCTGTTGTAAAAGTTTGACTTTTTCATTGAGGAGGAGACACAGAAATAAATGTACTGTGAGCACAATACACTGTATAATCTTTGGTGCTTTGACCCTGGCAGAGTTGAATCACTCTGCAACGTGCTGTTTTTCTTCTTCCTTTGAGGAAGATGGCCATCCACTCTAATAACTGTTCTTTAGAAGTTAGTTTTTTTTCCTCTTTATTATGGTCACTGTTATTCTACAAACGTAAGAGATCTTGACATTGTATTTAAAGGACTCATTTTATACCTTATTTCTCCAAGTTAACCTAGTTCCCTGGTGTCCTAATTAACACGTCTGCGACATGCTTTGGTCAAAATACCATAAGGATGAAGCACCACAGCAGTTCAATCACCCTGCCAAAACAGCCCTGTTCAGAACGCTCTGTTAAGGAGTATCTCTTTAATAAAAACATTTTTTTTTTTAAGTAAAACAAAACTTAAGGGACAGGAAATGACGTCAGCCACAGAGGCTACTGGGAGATTTGCAGGCTCTAGCAGGCACATTGCCATCATATATAACATGTATCCACTGACAGATTAATCCTCTGAGCCTGGAAGTTTGTGTAGGACTCTGTGCTGCACTGTGGAGCCAAGAATAGAACTTTTCGCAGACTTCCGGTTTTTGGATGCCGTTGCCCTCGCCTGCACTCTCGCGTGCTTTACGAAAAAAAGCGGAGCTCCGCGAGACAAAAATTCCAGGAATTTAGCGGATTGTGACGTCCCAGTGAGCGCAGAAGTCATCATTGCGTGTTTTATCTCCTGTACTTAGACTGAGGAGGACCACAAAAACATGAGTGAGTCATCTTTTTTCACACTTAGCCAACTGATGGGACCTCCAGTGTCCCAAATATAAGGATTTAAATGATTTAAAAGTTCTCTTTGCATAATATGGGACCTTTAATGATTTGGTACAAAATGTCTTAAATGAGTTGAAATCAATTCAACTGAACCAAATTTGCCAAAAGCAAAAAATGTTAAACTGCTGCCCCGCTGTATTTCATTTTGTAAATAAAAAAGCTACCCTTTTTCAGTTTGAGGGTGTTAATACAGCTGTGAGCAAATATTTCACATGCAAAAGAGCCATTTACCGAGGAGCCAATTCATCCCCCACTTTTACCTTCATCCCTGCTGGAAATGTGTTCATACTGATTAAATTCGGAGGGAGGTGTGAAAAAGTGAATGTGGGTTTACCAAGTCCACTACACAGAACATCTTAAGTCCCCACTGACTGTGAGTTGTACTGGCTATTTGCACAGCTGCTTTCTCAGTCTGTTCTAAGGTCAAATCTGGCCCTTGTTGGGATTTACTCAGCCACTCAGGTTAACACGGATCCATAGTGAAGTGTCTGGGTTTCTGTGTTGTCTCATACCAGTTTCCGTTATTGTATTGTATATTGCAAACATAAGACAATTATAAATGATCTTATTATGTCTTGAAAGACAATGCTGTGACCAATCAACCAGACTTTATTTACACTGCTCTTTTCATACAAACCAATGGAACTTGAAGTGTTTTTTAAAATACAACAAGGAAGCACCCGTCACCACAGTCCTCCATCAAACATCCCAACAACACGTAAGATTGACAAAATATTAAACATAAAACAGAGATGAGGTATTGTGGACCACACAGTCAGTCACAAAGAAAGGACATTATTATGATATGATCTCCTTGTGTCAAAGTTTCACTGCCATATCTCCCCGTCTCTGCTGCTCACTGTTGGACAGCATCTTGTGACCTTTTTCAACAGTGTACACAAAACAAATAAGTGACTTTGTGTTATGGGACAAAGAAGTATCACAAAAAAAATGTCCCGTTTGGGTTTAATTAGTAAAAATTGGCTGTGAATTAAAATAAACATTAATATTTCCCTTTGAGGTGAATCATCTTCCAAGAAGTCGGCGATACTAAATTGTCATTTGTGCAACTAATGAATGGGTTTTTAGTGAAACGACCCTATTGAGGCTCATTGACCTTCATCTGTTTTGTTCCTGAAATTTATTTATGAATTATCTGTAATTGCTAAAACAGAAATGCAGCCTGTGGCAGTTGTGTGTGTGTGTGTGTGTGTGTGTGAGGTGACAAATACTATTTACCGTTTAGAACGGCATCAAATTGGCAGTGTTTAAGTTATCAACACATTAGTTTATTGGCTAATTAGATAAAAGTACCGTGATCAAAATGAACGCTGACAAAGTATGTCTTTAAGAACAGCTGCACACCTGCTTAATCATGTAGTTATCCGATCATTAAGTAGGAGTGCACTGCGTGAAATAAGCAAACACTAATGTTCGCACCTGTCAGGTTGGGATTGGGGAGGTGGAAATGTAACCAGTTACGTCAGGAGCATGCGCTCGATGAGCTCGTTTATTGTGCAGTTGAAAGTTGAGCTATATTTTGTAAAACTCTAAAAATATCACACTGTATCTGGGCAGCTTTTTAAAATGTACACAATCGTGTACATAACATGCTGCAGCTGTGCCTTCATTGAGCCTCTGCTCCTGGTTGCATTAGCAACATTAGTGATTCGGTCGATATTTTACTGTGTCAATATTGCACAAATTTGTTGACTTGAACAGACAGTCATATTTTCAGTATCGAGTCAATAGCCTAATGTAATGGCTCCAGAGCAGAGGTACGATTATGAGCCTTCCATCTTCTGCTATGCAACGTCTGTCTGCGACTGTTCATGGAATTTTCTCGGGGAAAATACAAACTGCAGATATGACACAGAGAAAATGCATCACTGCAGGTTCAAAACAGAGAGTAGTTTTCTTTTTCATCAAAGCTATCAGTAACACTGCCCAGGAAGGTGGTGAAAATGAGGAGTAGCTGGAGAAAATGTACACAGCCATAGAAAAGAAATAATGCCTTTTTGTTTGCCAAATAAAAAAAGAAGAAGCAAAGATGTGGATGGAGAGCGACAGAAACTAAGATCACATTAAATCTCAATTTGATTTCTTTAGCAGCAAAAACAACAAACATTTCTCAAGGCCAAGACCCTTAAAATAATAATAATAATGATAATAATAATAATAATAATAATAAAAATAAGAAAACAACTTCACTGAATCTGAATGAGGAGGAAATCTGGCAGAACCAGACTCACATATGTGCAGCGATAGTTACTATACCTTTGCTGCTTGGGGTGAAAGGAGAAAATGGAGGAGAGGAGAGGAGAGGAGAGGAGAGGAGAGGAGAGGAGAGGTGGGGGAATGATGTGAAAGAAGAGTAAACATTGCATGAGCATGAATTTAAAGAGGAGCTAAACTCCTAAACCACATTTCCAGGCGAAAATCAGTGTGTATGGGCATCTACTGATTATTATTATGTTTTTATCCAGGAGCAAATCTTCACAGTTTTGTGTTGAGAATTGAAATTATACATGTTGTGATAAAAATCTGGTTCCCCACTGTTTTCTCCCTGGTCAGACACCTGCCTCTGCATTAACATTTTGCCATTGGTTATTTTAGTCCTCGCTTGCCAGTGGTACACTTTCTTGTCTAATCAGACTCCTCCACCTTTAAAAAAAAAAACAAAAGAAACAACTGCAACTCTGTGACAGATTTCACGACCAGACCACGTATCCACACTTCTCCATTGTCTCTCTCTCTCTCTCAGATCTCAGCCCATGTCTTGGCATTTTTCAAAATCACTCACTGGGCAGAGTTAGCTGCAGGAGAGGGGGTTTAGTTACACTTTATTGGGGGAGGACGAGCGGTGAGGTGTGGGGTGATCACCATGATATGACAGTGCACTACCATAGACGTTGAACCACTGGCAGACCAAGAGGAACGAGTTCAAAGACGGAAAAAAAAGGGGGAATATACAGTAGTTGATTTAAACAATCAATCAATCAATCAATCAATGTTTATTTATGTAGCACTTGCACAATATCTACAAGGTTCTCAAGGTGCTTCACATAAAAAAAGAAAGAATAAAAAAACACTCAATAAATCAGCAGGAATAAAGTATTAAGGGAATACAATAAAATAAGAATAAATTAAATTACAAAATGTGCAATTAAGATCAAAATGAGAGTGTCACCGTGCTACTGAATTGTTGCCACTCTTAATATGTTTTGAGTTTACTTTTAAAAACTCCACCGATGAGTGTAAAAACCTGTCATTAAAAATCTATGCAAAAATGAAGCCGCAGCCAATGAAGTGGACATAAAAGAGGGGTGATGTGTTCGCACCTTTGGCTCTTTGTCAAAAAGCGAGCAGCTGCATTTTGATCACGCATTCGAATCTAAAAGAGAAAAGTGTGGATTGCCGTGTAGAAATCTTACCAGTTAAGAAAAGGGCTTTACTTGGGCCAAAAGGCGAAATATGAAAAAAGCTCAATTTAACAACAGTCAATCTTTTTTATCAAATCTAAGGCCGCTGTCAAAAATCACCCCCAGGTTTTTGACAGCTGCTCCGACATAAGAGGCTTAATCGGCACGAACACTTGAAATGGAGGCATTGCACATGCTCGGACCAAACAAGATGCACTCCGTCTTTACCTTCACTTGAATTGTGGCCATTTTGTGAGAGTCACTGTAATGATATCATTAGAAATCTCTGAACATTCTTTTCACAGGATGAGAATGATGAAAAATCCTGTTCATCACTACAAAGAGATGCTTTTCTCTGCCTTTATCGAAGCACCTGATTTGATTCCCGTCCCTGTCCCGTTGTACGCTGCTTTGGACAAAAGCAACATTCATAGCTTTACTGATACAATGGACCGACACGGTTATTACAAAAACGCGCCTCCTGCATTGACTGGCACGGGGAGACAGAATTTGTGTTTTTAAGTTCGGAAAGAAGTAAATCATGTTTTTCTTCTGCTCTCCTGGAAACGGATCAATACCAATTTATGTTGAATAAATATGCGATTGCTAATCAGTGAGTCGAAAGACGTCTGATCAAATGTGACTGTCACAGATATTCTGTGAAGTATAGTAATCATCACTGGCTTATTCGTGTTTTGTCTGAACGTGAAGAAAAATAAACTCTCCTGCTCTCTTTTGTTTAAAAAGCATGCAAACAAAAAACCGAGCCACCTCAATAACTGAAGCATGGAAACTGACCTCTTCTGTGCTCTCTCTCTCTTTCCCTCTCTCCGACTGTCTGTCAGCTTGACATTTCTCCAAAGCACTGACTAAAATAAATAAGATATTATGAAGCCATGATAACGCAGCAACACAAGCAGATTGAAGATCTTGTTTAATTTATTCATCCAGATGGTTGGTTTGAGGCTTCAGTATTAAACTCTGACAGGAGGAGGTTTGCATTTCACTCTGTGCTGTGGTCACGAGAAAACCTCGTCTTGGTTTGTATTGTATTATGTGCGTGATTGCATGTTTTTTTCTTCCCCCATCTCAATTTAAGAAATGACACAAATACGTCATTAGCATATATTATAATTGATTTAAATCTTTGCATCCCCGCCTCCTCTTTACACCGTTTCCTTGGACGGTTTCACAACAGAAATAAATGATGGCGCTTTTTCCCTCGCAGCTCGTAAACTCAAAGTGACTCAGCCTCTGAGCTGCTGACTTTGAGGGTAAGAAGCAAATGAATATTGATGTGACATTATGACAGAGTTGCAGGCATAATGAGAGACAAATATTTAAATTGAATGTGCATTATACAGGAGAGAAAGTGTTGACTACTGAATGAAATCAAACAAAAGTACAGTTGTCACACGTGAACCCTTCGTAATGTCTGACCTCACGTTACACTAAATGTTCAAATTCTACTTCATCTTGACCTCACGGACGAGTTCAAACGCCCTTCGTGTTTCACGAGGTATAAGTTTGCAAAGCAACTTCCGCAACCTGAGCTCACTTTCTCTTAAGTCATTATTTTGAACCACAGATATCTTTGTAAGAGCCTCAGCGTCCCATGGTAGATATAGCATTATCGTCAATTACATGCTAATCACAAATGGGAATGCATTATCTCTGGATGATTTGTGTCAGTAATTAGATGCCAGGAGGCAAGATGACTCTGGATGTTTGATATGGCAGAACCGTAGCCTCAGTCACTGTAGGAAGAAAGTAAACTGGAATATGCTGCTAATAGCTAAGACAGACAAGAATAGTAGCAGGCATTCCAGTCAAGCCTTATGCTTCTCTATAATGTGCCTGCACTTCAGTCTAAGTGCTGTTATTGTCAACTGTACATGGCCATTATCTCTCACTGATAAACAAAAAAGGGATGCAGTGCATGAAATCTTAAAATAGAAATGTAATCATATACATATATGTTATTGGCATCACAAATGAAGCATTAAAATGATCATTATTATTATTATTATTATTATTGTTAGGTGGAGTAATGTATCAAATGAGATTTACTTTAACAGAGGAGGAAGTGGTGAGAGAGCGCGCCAAATGCATGTTAAATTAATATGTATACATGCAGTGCACTGTGTCCCACTGATATTCTAATGTTTGTGTCCAGGCGAGCATTTGAAGAGCGCTTCTTGTGCTTTGAGCATTAGAGCTGAGAGCTCGGACTGTTGTTTTGCTTCCGTGGCATTTTAGAGTTTGTTATCAACAGAAAAAAGAAAAGTCATTCCATCTATGTTCTTCATGTTATTCACTCTCTTGCACATACTGAAATAGTCCCGTAATATGACCACATGTCCATCCATCCATTATCTACCACTTTATCCTCCACCCCTGATGGTGCTGTGCCCAGCTCAGCTGACATTGGGCGATAGGCGGGGTACACCCTGGCCAGTCCATCTCAGGGCCACATAGACACAAACAACCATTCACTCACACTCTCAAACCTAGAGTGACTTATTCACCTAATCCCCATATTGCATGTTTTTGGACTGCGGGAGGAAGCCGGAGAACCCCCACGCACACACAGGGAGAACATGCAAACTCCTTGCAGAAAGGCCCTTGTTCCGAAGTTGTTCCAAACGGGACTTGAACCCAGGAACCAGGGTCTTCTTGCTGCAAAGGCAAGAGTGCTAACCACTACACCAACTGTGGGCCCCCATGACCACATATGTAAGCATAAAAAAGTATAAATACAGATTAACGTGCTCATCATGGTGTTTGATATCATCATGACCATCAATGCATTATAGCGAATGTGTCAGGACTTGATGAGTCATCATCACAACTGTTAGTGAAACCTGGCTCTGTCAGTAAAGGTACAGTCATTGAGGAGAGTCATTTATTTAGAGGAGAGTGTAGTATATAAAGCAGCATGAGTGATTCATCTAATGTGTGTCCTCTGCACACTTTTCCCACTGCTGGTTTTGTGTTCTGTGCCTTTGTTTGTTTAGTTTTTTTCCCCCAGAATTAACAGATGCTGTTCCATTGACTCAGTACAATAATAAAACATTAAAATAAAGTGTACTGTACATGTACTGTATAAATTAAATGAATCTACTAGTTCACAATAGGCGACGAGCCAAAAAGCAAAAGCCTAAAAACCTAAATATAGCTAAAACCTCGCTAATAAAAACATCGCTGAAACATTTTCATGTAGATATAAAAGTATATCACAAAAAGTGCAACGAGAACACTATATTTGTTTCACCAGTTCACCGCAGACAAGATGTTCTTCAACCGCTGCCTTCGTCTTCTGTTGAGAAGCATTAGCAGAATAACGATAATCAAGATCACTGTTCCAAAACCACAGAAACGCAAAATTCTTTGGGCCATCTTCCTCAAAGTGGAGTCTCACGGGACAAGATTCTTTACAACAAGGCAATCAGAGATGGCAGGTCTTCACCCCATTCACGCAACAAGCCTCTGGTGCCATCTGCTGGTCATCGTGGCAAGTGCAAGTGCGGAAGTACAAACAAACGGACAAACAAACAAACAAACACACAGAGCCGCCAAAAACAACACTTCACTACCTGTTGGGTGAAGTAAGAATGGGACGTCGCGACCCAAATATCGCTTTTATTTTGTGGTAAAAAAAAAAAAACTGCAATGGAAACACCAACCGTTACCATAATAAACACGTTGTCAAATGGTTGTAGATAAAAGAAATGCGGCTTACAGACTTTGCATGGGTGACCTAGTGGATTACTTTTTAACAGAGGACAGTCACTGCTGGTAATGGGGTGTCTACTGGTGTCAGCGAACACACCGGCGTGCCTCCAATGCATTTCCAGAGAAATTCTCATTTTTCAATATGGTTATGGGCGCCTGCCCTTGTCGCTCATCTTCCACATGATTCACTGACTAATCTAGCATACCCTTCTCTACCTGCAAATGTGTTCAGTGAAGGGCAGATAAGACCTGTCACATATGAAATCTATTTTTCTCTCCACCTCACCTTACTGGTCATGTCCTGACTGATGTAATAGCCACAGCTGATGTTGAGGCATGAATAGAGGAAGGGAGTTAATGGGACAGCCCCCATCTCATTGCATATCTCCAGCCGCCTGATGTACAATTGTGAAACAAAGTCCACAGTATATTATTTGCATATCGTCACACATGGCTGATCTGATTTTGACAGTTATTTGGGCAATCTGCTGCCAATTTGGGTTATTTAATAGAACCTTCAAACAGTGCTTGAGTTATTAAGTATGAGCAACATGTGCTGTCAGATCATGACTTACATAACTCTGTTATACAGTTATATTAATATTTATCCCCTGGCCTGACTGCATGATTTTCTTCTATCTCCTACAAAGAATAAAGTGTAATTCCCTTCAAAAGCTTATCCTCCTTACTTTTGAAGGAACAGCAGCTTTTTCCAATGAATAAGCATGAATCCGAAATGCACTCTATACATTGTTAATGTGGTAAACGACTATTCTAGCGGCAAACATCTGTTTCTTACTGGAATATGTCCATAGGTGTATAGAGGCTCATTTCCAGCAACCATCTCTCCAGTGTTCTAATGGTACATTGTGTTTGCTAATCGTGTTAGAAGACTATTGGATGATTAGAAAACCCTTGAAAACCCTTGTGCAATGATGTTAGCACAGCTGAAAACTGTTTTGCTGTTTCTTTGATAAAAGCAAAATTGTCATTTTGAATAAAAATCATTATTTCTAATCTTGTCAATGTCTCTTTTGATGAATAAAAGTGTGAGTTTTAATAGAAAAACGTATGCTGTTGTTTGGTTATCACTCTGTGTGCAAACCTTTGTCAGCACATCTGTACCGTGTTTATTTGAGGTTAATACCAGGCATTGGACAATCAATATTAGTGACTGACCCACTCTATTTTGCCCGAAAACGAGGGCTAATTTCTGACCTTTGGAATTGCCAATTCCAAACATGCTTACAAATAACAAAGACAGTAGTACTCTCATAAAAAAAATAAATCATTCTACTCCACTGAGTGGAGTAGATTGTTTAGTTCAGAAATATGATGATGAGTGGAGAAAAGGATCCAAAATGTCACTTTCCAGAGCCTCAGTTGCAAAAAGAAATGGCTTTGTGGACACCGGCACAGAAGTGTTGATTTTCCAGGGATGTGGATCCATTTTCTGGTTCAACACTCTTCACACTACATCGGAATTTAATTTATTTTGGTGTTAAAAGCTGAAAAACACAGACACACACAGTGATAGCCATCCGTTTACAACACATCCTTCTTTCAAATCAAGTCCAGTTGGAACCGAGAAGAAAATATGAGCAGAAGTCAGCATTTTATTTTCCATTATTTATCTGGTGTTTGTTGAAAGATCTGTGTCGAAAACGTTTCTTCTGCTTTTTCTCAGAAAACAAACAAACAACACAACCTTTCAACAAACAGCCCGACAGACAAATATTTTACACTATTATCCAACGCATATCAAGCCATTCAAGAACGTCTGCACCTGCAAGAGGTGAATCACACGATACACTGAAAACAAAAACAACAACAACAGCCTCTGACTTTTATTTCAGTTTTTCAGAAACGTTTGCAGTTTGCATCGTCGGTGTACATCTGTCCCTCTGCTGCTTTTATCTTGGTAACAGGAAATGTGCGTTTTCGTTTCCTTTTATTTTATGTTGTGGTTATGCAGCTTTAAATGATAACAGTCGAACAAACAGTGGAGGAACAGTGACAGGTCAATGTCTCACCATGAGTAATGTGGTATGTTTCAGCCACGTATGGCTGCCTCTGGGTTCAGTCTCATCCACGTGGTAACTGTGATGTCTCCCATTTGTTTGTGAACTGCCATTTTAAAGCCTTGAGCAGTATAGTATTTTACTGGGAAGGTGGATCATAGTTTTCAAAAGAAGACCTGATTGATTGAGGGTAAGAGAACATAAACTCTTCAGAGAAACGATAACTTATGTTATCAACCAAGTTGAAATTAGGGTCGTTTTTTGTACAAAGTGAATTATTTTTGCAACCGTAGAGTCACCGATGGAGTCACCGATGGAGTCACCCCCTGATTAATTGCAAATGCAAATCTCTTGATACTGCTGAACTTTGAGAGAACTATAGACACCAGATTGGCGAGGGCTAGCTTATCAACTGCAGATTAAGCGTGCAGGCCACACGGTTGGTGTAGTGTTTAGCATGTTCTCCCCGTGTGTGCTTGGGTTTTCTCCGGGTTTTTTCCGGCTTCCTCCCACAGTCCAATAACATGCAATATATGGGGATTAGGTAAATTGACCGTAGGTGAGTGTAAGAGTGGGTGATTGTTCGTCCCTATGTGTCCCTGTGATGGACTGGCGAACTGTCCAAGGTGTACCCTGCCTATCGCACTATGTCATCTGAGATTGGCACAGCCCCCCCCGGTGACCCTCATGTGGAGAATAAAGAGGTAGAAGATGGATGGATGGATGGATTAGGTGTACACTGTGATTATGCTGCATGTATAATAGAATTGGCACCTACAAGTCAATACTAGCCACACGAACACTGATATTTAAATACAAGGCAAATGCTGTACTACCAATGCAACTCACTGTTCCGCTATAATAGTAATAATAATAATAATAATAAACTTTACTTACAAAGTACTTTTCTTAACAAGTGTTACAAAGTGCTTAAAGGTACAATATGTAGTATTTATGGGTTTATATGACCCAAAATCCACTTTTTTATACATATTATGTGCTCCTGCATTGTCTAGTCGCTGTATAATAGTTTTTGTTTCATTTTCGTAGTGTTTCAAAAAGTCATTTAAAATAACATGGTCGCGGGCCGCGGTTGCATAGCCACTGTTAGCAGCGAGACGCCATGTTTCTACCGGAGCCTGTAAGGACAAACGCGAGAGAACAAAACAAGCGTCTCTTTACTTGTAGCGGAAGTCCCGCCTCCTCTCTCTCCGCTTCGTCTTCTACGGCCACAGTAGCTCGCCCTCTCCCTCACCTCACGAACCTCATCTGCTGACACGGAGAAAGACGACGAGGACGACATTTGACCAGCTGCCGATACCGTAGCGCTCAGGGAAGGGAGGGGGTGAGCAGAGCAGCAGGTCTTTGTTGTAAATTTCAGCCTCTCCTCTAGATGGCACTATAAACTACTTATTTCCCCTTTAAGAGTCCAATTAAGCCTAATCAAATATTACAAAGAGTTTTGCCTTGGCAAGGAAGGCAAGGACAGAAAGAAGATCACACAGTGAGGGAGCACTAGGTGTCAGTGGAGTTAAAAAATAAAATAAAAATAACATAAAAAGCAACTTTCTTTTAACAGGAAGTAGAACCAGAATCAAACATGTGCAGCCATCTGCCATGGCCGGTTGGGGTGAAAGGAAGAATATGGGTCAGAGCAGAGGTGGGAGACAGAAAGGGGTTTGAGGGGAAAAAGTGGCATAAAAAATAGCATAAGGAAAGATGGAGGACAGATGAGAGGTGGGGGAAAAAAAAGAGGAAGAGTCACAAGAGTGGAGAAGAGAGAGGGAGAGAATAATTAGCAGAGGATGAAAGTCTATGACTGTACAGCCAGAGATGTTTTAAGCTAATGAGTGTTAAAAGCCAGAGAGAATTCATGTTTTTTAAAATTGCTCAAGGGTAGCTGGGCAGCTCTCACGTGTAACGGAAAACTATTCCACAGACAAAGGCTCCGTCTCCTCTGCTTTTCAGCCGTGATCTCGGCACGTGCGATAGCAGCTGGACGGATGACCTTAGAGCTCTGCCTGGAGCGTGTGGCTTCAAGAGCTCCGGCGGCTACGCAGGTGCCAGGCCATTGAGATATTTTAAAAAAGCAAGTAATAAGATCTTAAAATGAAGCAATAGAAAAACGGGCAACAATGCCGATTTGTAAACTTTAACCTAAACACTAACAATGTTTATATTTAATATAATATGCCCATTAAAAATATCTGTGGTGTTGTGTATGAAATTTGACACAGTTGTAATTAAAGGTGTACGCAGAGGCACAGCTTGTGAACAGGCAAGGCAAGCAACTGCTTGGGGCCCCGAGCCGATAGGGGGCCCCCCGACACTCGGAGCCTGAGGGCTGTTTTTACTGAAATGTGCAGTGACCAGCCGCCTCCCAGTCCCCCTTAAAAAACAATGGGTGATTTGCAATGACATCTCAGTAGGAAACCTCCCTAAAGGGGCCCCACCTCACTTTAACCTGTGTGAAGTTATCGTTCTGCAAGTTGGAAAATGAAGAGGATTATTTACAGTGTAATGCATCTAAAAAAAGATGCATTACACTGTAAATAATCCTCTTCATTTTCCAACTTGCAGAACAAAAAAAAAAGTGAAATCTCGAGTTTCAAAGTCGAGTTTTTTTTTGGAAAAATATAAAAAAAAATTTTAAGTTTTTTTTTTTTTTTTTCAAAAAAAAACTCGACTTTGAAACTCGAGATTTCACTTTTTTTTTTTTTTTTTTTTTCTCATGTCACTTCGGGGGCTCCGTATTATTTCTCTCATTACGGAAAAAAAAAACATTTTGAACTCCTACATTTTTCGTTGGTGTCGGATTATTTATAACATAATGGCGATCAACACTGGTTGGAAGGGCCCCCTTGAAATGTTTGGGACCCTACAGACTCTAGAATCGCCTCTGGGTGTACGTAGAGAAATATACAGTTAATGTGCCAAATGACACCAAACCACAGGAATCTAATCAGCTCTTTAATGATTCATTAAAATTAAAGCACATTACAGCCACTTTTTTGACATTCACACTAAAGGAGGAGACATTATAGTATAGAGAGGGATGACCGAGGGATTAAAAAGGACTCAATGACACACAATCCATAAAGTCTTAAATAAGCTGAACATTCACTGTCACTGCGTGTGTGCGTTTACCTGTGTGCAGTATAATCTGTTGATCTGAATCAGCTGTGTGGCACCTGCAGTTACCGGTTGCTATGGCAATGGCACCTCGCGAGACAGAGCAAGTCCATTAAAAATACACAGAGACCTCGGACACTCCTGAACTACTCATTTCAAAAGCAAAGACCGTAGTTAATATTGCTGAAATGTCTTTAAGGTGAGCGTCAGAAGGCTTAGCCCCGAAGACCCTGATATAGGTTTTATGAAGATAGAGTCAAAAATTATGGAAGCGTATTGCATTCACTTGAAAAAATTTTTTTTTTATTTCCGGTTTGATTTTTTGAATAATTTTTTTTCTGTTTTTCTGACTAATATTTTTTCCCTGTTTTTCTGTCTAATTTTTTTTTTCAGTTTTTCTGAGTAATTATTTTTTTGTGCAATTCCACCCCCCCCCCCCCCCCCCCCCTGTTTTTCGGAGTAATTTTTTTTTCTGTTTTTCTGTCTAATTTTTTTTTCTGTTTTTCTGAGTAATATTTTTTCTGTTTTTCGTGCAAATTTTTTTTTCTGTTTTTCTGAGTAATATTTTTTCTGTTTTTCGTGCAAATTTTTTTCCCCTGTTTTTCGGAGTAATTTTTTTTATAACAACATGGACAGCTTGTTTAGTTTAATCAAGTTTTACTTTGATCTAGGTTTAAGACACTGGGAGATAGTCCTGTCTTTAAGTCAGATATATGGTATTATCATTAATTTGGCACCTGAGGACTTTGCGGTTGTTCAGAAGGAAAAGCCCGTTCAGATCTGCTAGACATAGCAATCTTTCTCCAGGATCAGTTGGACAGATATGGCATGCTCCATGGATACAAGATGGTGCATTTGAAATGCATTCGGGCTGGCTATACATGGTGACTCAAGAGACGATCAGGAGACTGCTGAAAATATTGGATGCACACGGTGTGCAGCTGAGGCGCCGGAATCGCCTTCAGCGGCGTGTGTACCATAGCAAGAGTTCTCGATAATTCTGAAAAAAATTACTCTGAAAAACAGGGGAATAAAAATTTGCATGAAAAACAGAAAAAAAATTTACTCTGAAAAACAGAAAAAAAATTACTCTGAAAAACTGAACAAATATCACTCCGAAAAACAGGGGGGAAAAATTTGCACGAAAAACTGAAAAAAAATTTACTCTGAAAAAAAGAAAAAAAAACTACTCTGAAAAACAGGGGAAAAAAAATTTGCATAAAAAACAGAAAAGAAATTACTCTGAAAAACAGGGGGAAATTTTTTTTTTCAAAAAATCAAACCGAAAATTAATTACTGAGGAAAACAGGAGGGTTTTTTTGTTTTTTTTTCAAGTGAATGCAATACGCTTCCGTAAAAAATGGCTGAGAAATGGCGGTTTTAAAAATTGGTCTCTTTGTGTGTTCTGTGTGAGTGGGAGAGGTCTGTTTCTCCTCTCACTCGGAGAAACACATTTCCAATTCAGTCACTGTGCTTTGTTAGTCACATTGTATGAAACTAGACAAACACGTCCACATTCTGGTACAAAATAATGTATCAAGGGTGAAATGTATTAACTGGAGTGCAATTTGAAGAATTGTTTCTTTCAGAATTGAACAACCTCGCTCTCCACGCTCGCTGTGAGCCTTCCACACAATGCGCACATCAATGAACAATTCTGGAAAAAGACTGAACATTACACAAATGTTTCATCTTTTACTGTGACAAATATGTGAAGGTCATGAATGAGCTGAATTTAAGAATGAAAAACTCACTTTTTCTGCGAACGTTTTGAAGTTTGAATCTAAATCAGTGGGTGTCAATATTCATTAGAATGTGAATGTCTTTGAAAAAAAGTTGAATATTTCCGAAAGTATGGATTAAAATTAATAAAATTTCTAATTCCGCTGGCCATTTTGAAGTTTGAAAGTTTAAGTATGTGGAACTAGTACAAAGCTGAAAATGTGTGTTTTTCAAAGAAGTTTTAAATTAATTTTAGTGGGACCAATCCCACTTATTGCCGAAAGATGAATATAATTTATAAGATTATTAATACTGTTTTATTGTATTTTCTTTCAATGTGAACAAAACATTGGAGATATTAAGCAGCTTGTAATTTTTTACACAGTATTCCTCCTGGTTTCGGTTCGTTACTGGCAAGTGAAGAAGATAGATCTGACAGGGCTCCAGAGCTAAAATCCCTATCATTAGTTTTAAATCTTAAGCAATTAGTAACTGAAGCTATGGCTCAGGGGATTCTACATTCTGCAAAATGGTTGATGTTTTATTTTTTTTTTTTGGCTGCAAAATACACTAAATGCACAAATTTAGAAGAGCGCAGCGAATTTTCTCAGATGGTGTGTGTGGTAATGAGGAGGAAGTGAATGTAGCCTGGAGTTTGCACAATTAAAACTGATGAATGCCTATGCGTTTTTTTTCATTTTTTCACATGTTTTAAAATATGTTACGTATTTCAACGTGGCTGCACAGCAATTAGGCCAACCATGATGTTTTTTATAGTGCTTTACGAGTACAATTCAACTGGATTGGATTGGATAAACTGCCAACCCTGCAGTTACAAGTTAAGTTCCCTTTCCGCTTGGCCATGGGCTGCACCCAATAAAGGCACTGCAGTGTATTTGAGAAGAGAATATACAGTAGAATAAGCCACAGGTATACCTTTGTAGTGAAAGATAAAACTTCTACTGAAGTCCTGCCTTTGTGGTTCGCTGAACTGCTTTGCCACGGGATTTGTTCTGTCCATTAAAATGTTCCAAAGTGCTGCCATAACTAAGCAGATTCATTTTATTACAAAGTGTGACATTCATTTCATCCCTAAAAAAGCAATCATGGTACACGTTTAGTATAAAGCCTTTTTGTCCCTACAGGGTATTCATTTCCATGAGGGCAAAAAAATAAAGAAGACGCTGAATACTCGGATAAACAAAGATTGACAGCTGTCCCATTCACTTCAATGTCAAAGGGTGGCATCATAATTACCTCCAGCAGAAACAAAGGCATTTTGAAATATAATACATTTTGTTGTCTCGAATTTTTACTTATTTAACAGTTATTTGAAGTTGAAGTTAAGCATGATCAAGTGTGTTTCTGACTGAAAAATACCAATATGTTGTGACTGTGCACTTATGCTGTATATTTATTTCATAATTACATTTTGCCATTAAGATAATAGATCAAATCCTTCAAAAGTCTTTTGCATATGAAATATTTGCATTATTAACCAGTGCTTATGTGCTAAAACGCAAGCGAGCCACTGGCAGAGCTGTGTTTGACATTTTGCTTAACATCGATGAAATAGGAGGGCAGTGCGATGTGCTCGCCATCCACCTCAAAAACATTCAAACCCGAGGAGTTGGAGTGTTTGTACGGGCAGGCAGTGTGCTCAACTAAAGCGGCGGGGCTCCAAGATGCTATCGCTACAGAGCATCTCTAACCAACTGCGCCGACATTTGCTCTCGGCTCTGCTCAGAGGAGGCTGGCATGTTCTCTTAAAGTCAATCGTAGGTGGGGTCAAATGTATGAATGTATCAAATCATCCTTCCTTCCCACCTTCTCCACACACACTCCAAGATTCTGTCATTCGGGGCTATAGTGATAGGCACAAACACGCTTTATTTCCCAACTGTTTGATGTTACTGCTTATGAACGACGATGTGAAAATACAGTAGAAAGGAAAAACACGTCCAAGAGAGGGTGATGGGTTGTTGCAGCCAACACACTGTAATCAACTGAGTAACAGGGTTGCTCGAGGGAAAGTGTCATAAACACTGCAAATGCATGATTAAAAGCAAATAAGTATGTAAAAGCATGGTTAATGTAAAATGCACCACCAGCTCTGCTGTTTTTTTGTCTGTCAAATTCTGTGATTATTGCCATTTGGATTGGAATCATATGACTGAAAGTTGGTCTTATCAATAATAACATAACACATGTATGTAATGCTCAAGCATGCCTTAAATAAACCTGGTGTAACAGATATTTTTCACAGCAGATATTTTTCAACATGAAACAAACAGGTTTCACCAGCAACATTAATTAGGGTTCCAGAGCCAAGCTATAAGCTATTGTTCAAGTGTAAGAGTAGGTCACACTTGACACATAAACCTGCAGAAGCTGTTGTTTTTAAACTGCAATTATATTCCCTATTATTTCCTGGCTGTGTTCCAATAATAATTGACAAAATGATCCTTTATGATCATTATAGCATTGTTAAAATAACACAGCGCTGCATCTCTGGAAGATGGGGACAGTTTTGAAAGTTTGCGGCAAGTTTGTTGAATTTGAAACGTGTTTTGTTTTTCAGTTCGATGTAGATTCTGAAGTGGCGCGACCTTTTGGACGTCACATAACCACAGAGGAGCCTTAGAATCACCGTGGAGAGAAACAAAATCAATAACTACACTGCAACCATAAGACCTACAGTTTGTCAGAGCATCAGCGCTGTGTGGTTTTAGTGCCTTCAAAGCCTTATATCATATGGAAGTAATTATCATAAATGAAGCTCATGAAAAAAAAAAAAAAAAACTGAACTGACATTCTGTGCCATTTGGAGAGAAGATGAACAGCTGTCTAATATATTCAGTTTCTTCTTGTCTCCTTGGCCAATTAATTCTATTGCTTTCGGAACCGATCTGATGCTTTAACTGTTTGTTTGCATATGTTCAATCCAGTTACCCGTAAACACCGACTGACACGTTTTTATGAAGTCATTTCCCCCGGTCCATATTGTGAAAATATTATTTAAAAACACACAAAAATTGTAATGCCAACTGCAAAAGGAAATGCTGAGCTCATAGTAGCGTTACTGAAGATCTATATTTAATTTACTTTCCTATCGACTCTAAACATCCAAACACTATGTTTGCTATTTGCAGGCCATCTCTTGTAAAACGTATACAAAATTGTGACCTCATCTGAACTGGAACTGCATCCTGTTGTCTTTAAACTTTTTTAGTTGTTGTGCTGTGTACACGATATGAACTGTCTGTTGTCAAGTATTCCTTAAAAAAAAACTTATTACATCACAACTGTTGCATGATAACATTACTTCTTATCTGGCCTAACTTATGTGGTGACTGGTCCCTTCATATCCTGACTCTGTTTCTCCTGTGCTCTCTCACTCATGTTATCATCCTCTTCATCTATATTGTTGTGGCTCTTCTTTAATTGGAACTATTCTATGAACTACGGTGACACAGGTACAAATCCTGCTTGGAATCCTTAAAGCATGTCATCCACTCTCTGTCGATTGCCAATCAGCTACATAATAAAGGCATGTTTTAGGGATTTGAGCTGCTAGAACAGATCCATGTTGTACATAGTTGGAGTACTGCTGCTACCAGAACCCAAGCCAGCAGCACATTCTCTTCAGCTGAAAGCATTAACACAGGGCCAGTACAGGTGGTGTCAAGACCAAGTCCAACGTAAGCTGGCTGAAAATCGTGGAGGCACGCAGATTTGAAGCAAATAAGGCCAGTCCAGTACTATCACAGAAATGGATTCACTTCATTTAACAGGGAGACCAGGCCTTGTCAAACACCACGAGGGCGTGGTCTCTCCGGACACCAAGAGCTGAGTGGGGCTTGTTGACCTCAACTAACTGCTCAGGTTCCCTGAAGAGCTCGCCCCAACCTCCTCACGACCCCGACGTGCAGCTCTGGTCCTCCCTCACCAAGACCATCATCATTGAAGAGCAAGTACGCAGAGCTGGCAGCATCAGAGCATCAACCTCAAGAAGGCCATCAGGGATATGGGCAGAGTAGGGGGAGCTTCTGGCTCTGCAGTGAGGACAAGCTGTAGGGAGTGTAGGGGCTCTTAGGGCCAGCTGCAGGGGGCGGTAGGGAGGATGGATGTCTCCACCACCCATAGATGTTCTGGAATAAGCGGAGCAAAACATCAGTGAAGGGGTGGCTCCCGGCTGACGACCCTGCAGCTGGCAGAAGGACCCTGTAGGAGGTTGCGCAAGGCAGAGATGCCAAGTATGTGGTTCCACCTACCAGTGGTAAATACATATTACAACTGCCAGCTGATAAGAGACACATTCCATGCAACACCTTTCTCATATGAATGCAATGGTACCTACAGAAACAGTTATCAAAATGCCTGAATACTCGGTGGACACCTGAAATTGATTTTGTATGCTACACCCTGTCACTGCATTCACTTATTTGGCCACTGATTTAAATGCCAAGAATCTACTGTAACCTCAATCCTAAGCATACCAGGTAAATACTGTATGACATTCACTCAAAATGAATGAACTTGAGCTTTTTTTTTCTTTTTTTTCATCATTGTGTGTTGCATTGTAGTATTATTATTATTGACAGAATCACCTCATTGATATCCAGGCACATCATCATCACCAAGTTGTATTTTTTTTTTCTCCCTCTAACAGGATCCTCTTGCCTGCCACAGCAGCAAACTTAACACAGTCATTAAAACATTAATTCAAACAAGATGGCGCTGCATAATTCTCAGAGACATTTGCTGCATGAAGAGCACAGGCGTTCATCTGCAAGGAAGCCTATGCAAATAAGCAACCTTTGATGTCTGTGTTTATACGATGTGTTACGAAGCAAAACTAAATTTAACAATAGATAATGATATGACCGCGTGGCCAGTAAAGCTGTTGAAGGTTGATGATGCATACAGCAGAGTTCTGGGCCAGTTAAAGCGGACCTAGACCGGAAGTTCCAATTAACGCTGTTTTTTAGTGTGTATCTGCGTCATTACCTTGTTTACGAAGCCCTGATGTTTTGAAACAAACAGTTCAGCCACTGCTGAGAACGCTGGGTTTTATTGTAATCTCGGGCTCAGCGAGATCTCTGAAAAAACCCGGTCCAGTTACGCAAACAACGGTTCAAAGTCATAAAAGGGACTGCGGCTGGGAGTCGCAACAAAGCTATTTTTAAACACTGTTAAATCAATGTTTTGATAATGAGTAGCAGTGCATCCACCGTTCCAGAGGGGGGAGCTGCGCTTCTGAGAGCGGGTGTGCTGCTTATGTCACTTCCGGGTATTGGCCAATCACAAGACAGTTGGGAAGGCTCTACGCTGGCTGGCCAATCACAACACACTCTGTCTTCTGTGAGATTTATGTCTGAAATATCGTGGCTCAGCACAGCTTCAGAAAAGACAGATTTCTATCGGCTCGTTTACAGCAACTAGGAGGTTTTTGACCATCAAAACAAGTAACAAGCAGACCTCCATAACTAACATGTATGTGCAACAGGACCACTATATGTGAGTCTTAAAGTTTGAGGATGGATTTAAGAGGGAGACCAAAGAGAAGTGACTTACAGAGGTCGACGCATAATTTGACCAGAGTGGAGTTGGAACCCAGCATGCAACATGTAATGTTTGTGCAAACATACACCGGAAAGTCAGAACGTTTAGGCAATATGGCAGTAATGATCCAACGCAGGGTCCGTGGAGATCAGATAAAACAATAAACGGTGCTGGAGAACATCGGCAGCTAATCGCACCAGCCTTTTCTCGAACTCTGATATTATGGATTTTATTTGATCATCAGTTAACAATGAAAGTCATTTTGCATCCTTGAGTAGCTCCACTGGTAGTCACATAGGCATCTCCAGTGTCAGTTACTCACAGTTTTCTCATAGTATTCACTTGTTCAGTAGTTAGTAGTACAGTGAGACTGTTGTATGTGTCTTTGGAGCTAGAGTTGAGTTGTATCCAGCAAATCCCATTTACAGTCTGGCTGTCTAAATCTAAGGAAAGTATTGCACCAACAGTATGACATTGTATTTAGCAGTTGATCATTTCAGCTGCTCCCATGATTTTTCAAAAGCACCAGTCTGTGAGGACTGAATACAGTGCCTCCGGTGACACAATTGGAACAGGTTTCATCTGGTTTTCTATTCTCTGGGTTATGAGTTTTCTTAGCGCTTTTGAGTTCCCTTTTGTTCTCCTGAGGAGGACGAAAGGGAAAACTCGGATGCTTCGTACACCAAGATAGGAATCGATGGAGCAACATCTGGTACCCTTAAAAGCATGCATGCACTCGTCTTTTATCGTTCGCTACAAAGAACAATCACAATTACACGTCCTTGCCTGATGCTGAACATTTTAGGAAACAGAAACTGATATCTCTTTATCGACTGCTACAAAAAAAAATGACTATGGGCTTATTTTCAATACCACCTCTCATGTTGTTTGCATCGCCACTGCAGTCCTTCTCAAAAACAAGTTAGTGTTCGTGAGTAAACTGTAGTGGTAATGCAGTGACCTGGTGGTATGCGTGTTGCAGTAAGCACGGTTAATACTGTGCATGTTTTTGTACAAGCAACTTCATATGTTTAACTTTATATTTATCATATGTGGAGCAAAGACTGTAATGTAGAAACATTTGCTACCTGACATGTAATTATACTATTAAACAGTTAACTTTTAAAATGTCTTCCCACCGTATCTCCTAACTGCACCTTTGCACTTTCTTATTATAAATATTTACCTTTGCTGTATTTATTTTAGTACCCTGTAAAGTAAGTTGAATTGCTGTGGTCAAAGTCCTCATAACATCTCCTTGTGTCCTTGTGTATAAAATGTGCTGTGCAAATAAAGATACCTGCCCAAGCTTTCCTTTTACAATAGCCACAAGCCTCCAGCCTCCTTCCCTCTTAATCTAAACATCCTCCCTGGAGTCATGAGGGGGCAAGAAGAACACCCTTCTCCCTGCATCTCAGGTACATCCACTCTCCTGTTGCTTTGCAGTGTTGTAAAGGTCTGATGTAGCTGCACATACAATACTGCAGTGGCAGAGCTTTATCTCAGGCCCTGATGCAACTTGTGTGTAAATTATCCAGATTATTATTCCACGCTGAATTCAGACATAATCTGTTTGATATCTTAAAAATGCCTTCCTGATTCTTCACTATGTCCCTACCTTTGAAAACAAAAACAAAAAACTTATTCATAAAATGGCTGCATGCAACACATTGTGCTAGGAATTCATGGCATCCATGAAATTGTCTTCTTCATACATCGATCACAAGTTTGGTGCAATCTCATGGCTTTCTTTATCTGCTCGTGCCCACAGGCATTTCTCCCACTGTTGATGAAATACATCAACTTGACTTTCAGCTGGTTTGTATGCTTCATATGTTATGACCTTTTGGTGCTTTTTAACCATATAAACCTGCTGGGCGTGCTACATCATTCTCAGTTGTGTCTCCAACTGACAATAAAGATGAGACACAATACGAGGTTTTATTTTAAGTCAAATTAACAAAATGCACCTTACACAATGATGCCACAGCCTTACAGTACAGTGCAGGAACAGCTAAGACTGGATTGTACTCACCATAGTTCTTTGACGGTGTGTTGAGCTTCAGAAGTTGTTGTGTCACTATGTTGCACTAATATTAATTTTGTATCTATGGGCATAATGGATGCGCCTGAGGGAAAACTGACCTAATAGATTTGTCTATAAGCAGCTCTAGACACCAAAGGGACAATCACATGGTTCTGGAGTCTCGAAGAAGAAGAAGAGGTGTTACTGAGTAATAAACAAAGCAACACAAAGAAGAAGTTACATATATGCTGTATCAAGGTCTGTGTTTGAAACACTGATACTTCCAACATTTATTAGACCTCTATTTTACTGCTTTGGCTTATTAGATTTATGAGCTGCGAAGAGGAAATGCAAATGTGTTCATAAGAGGTTACAGTGAAAGAAAGTGATTCAGAGAATCTATTTTATACTAAAAGCACTGGCAGATGTTGTCCTGTTGACTTCCTGTTTATCCACAATAGTTCCTTTGTATGCCGCCTTATGGAGTTTGGAGCATATTGACGCACCTTGCACCCCAAACGGAAACGCTTCTGTGAAGGTTCGTGCAGCGGTGTCTTGTGCGAGACACATTGGCTTTCTACCTGTGATCACAAACAAGTCAGTTTTTGCACAATTTGTGTTAATTACCTCAACTTTCACTGTACACTGATCTGAACCATTATGTTTGTAAGAGGAAAACATATTGTAACGCTCACCCCAGTGCGGCAGCGAAGAATAAGGAGGCGACGACTGGATGGTAACTTCTGTGCATTTATTTAGGCTTTAACTCCGATCACTGTTGGCCGTGACCACGCCGAACACTTTAGCCGCACAACAACAACAACGTCCCAACTCTCGTTCTTTTCCCCCCCTCTCGCGAGGCCATCTCACCCCACTAAGTCTCAATTGAACAACATTGACCCCTGCTGGTAACATTAGTGCATAACACTCAACGACATAACAGGAACACATTAACTCTGCTCATTACACAGCTCCCCCTCAACAAAGTCCCTCGTCCCGAGGGACTACACAAAGTCTCTGAGATGGCCTGGCCGACGTCCACGTCTCCGTGGCCGAGTGGGGAATGCAGGCGCCTCTGCCTGGGGGATGGGGCTACGCCCCCGTGCAGCGAAAGGTGTGTGTGACGGGAAGGGGAAAGGAGGAGTGTGAACAGGGGGGTCAGGCACTGTTTCTGGGGAACTGTTTGCAGGGGGAATGGGACTTTGATGGGGCTCGTGGGCGTGTCTGTGGGTAGTGGTTGTGCTTTCGCCCCTCCGTACAGGCGTTCGGGTAGGGAGGGAGTCTCCTCTGTACGGTGCCAATCTGTCCCTGTGGAGTGCGACCTTCTTCCTTTTTCCAGGCAGCTGGACTCGGTACACTACTTCACCCAGCCGCTCCACCACCTCGCAAGGCCCCACCCAATGACAATCCAACTTGGGGCACCGACCCTTCTTCCTGCGTGGGCTGTACACCCAAACCAGCTCCCCGGCTTGGAAGTGTCTCCCCTTTGACCTTATGTCATAGTTCCTTCTTTGTCTCATGCCCGCTTTCTCCAGCTGGTCTCGGGCAAAGGTGTGGGCAGACTCCATCCGATCCTGGAGTCTCCTGGCGTACTCTCTCCCTGGAGGAACAGCAGGGGTATCAGGGGGTTTTCCAAAGGCCACCTCCGCCGGTGTCCTTAGCTCCCTCCCCAACATGAGGAGGGAAGGTGTGCATGAGGTGGATTCCTGAACAGCAGACCTGTAGGCCATGAGGACGAGGGGTAGGTGGGTATCCCAGTCACGTTGATGCTCCGCAGTGAGGATTGCCAGCTGCTTTGCCAGGGTCCTGTTGAACCTCTCGACAAGGCCGTCACTCTGGGGGTGCAGAGCTGTGGTCCGGGTCTTATGCATGCCCATACGATCACACATGGTGGCAAAGACCAGGGATTCAAAATTCCTCCCTTGGTCACTGTGGATGGTTTCTGCCGCCCCAAACCTGCTGAACATGCCCTCTACGAGAGCGTCAACCACTGTCTCTGCTTCCTGGTTTGGTATTGCATATGCCTCAGGCCATTTTGTAAAATAGTCCATGGCGACCAAAACGTACCGGTTGCCTGTATCCGTGCGGGGAAATGGGCCCATGACGTCCACAGCTACTCTTTCCATGGGAGCCCCCACTGCCTGTTGCTGAAGTTGTGCGCGGGACTGGTCTGTGGGGCCCTTGTAGGCCGCGCAGAGGTCGCAGCGGCGGCAAAAGTCCTCCACGTCCCTTCTGGCCCGCCCCCAGTAAAATCCCTGACGCAGCCGGCGGAGTGTTTTAGCCACACCAAAGTGTCCCGCCCCTGTGGTCCCGTGGGATGTTCTCAGCACAGCGTCTCTCAGTGAACTGGGGACTATCACCTGCCACTTTTCCTCTCCCGTGGCAGGCTCCTTCCATGCTCTCTGCAGTACCCCATCTCTCACTCTCAGCGCATCGAACATTGTCCACAGTCCTTTTGTTGCAGTGGAGCTCCCCATCACCCCTTCCCAGGGGGGCCTCTGTCCTGCTTCCACCCACTGTCGCACTGGTTGTATGTCCCTGTCTTGCCCCTGTTGTGTCTGCCACTCAGCCACGTCAACCATCCGCGTTTCCCGGCAGACTGGTCCAGCCTCCTCGTGCATGGGACATGCCTCCCCCTCGATAAGGAGCTCTTGCTCACGTGCTTCTCTCCGCTCACAGTATCGGCATCCCCCCAGGGCGCAGGGGCGGCGGGACAGGGCATCTGCATTGGCGTGGCTGGCTCCGGCCCTGTGCACCACTGTGAAACTATAGGACTGAAGCATTTCAATCCAGCGAGCAACTTGGCCCTCTGGTTCCCTGAAGGACATCAGCCACTGAAGCGCTGAATGGTCTGTCCTGACAGTGAAGTGGCGGCCACACAGGTAGTATTTGAAGTGCTTTATTGCCATCACCATGGCAAGGAGCTCTCGGCGTGTGACACAGTAGCGGCGCTCAGCCTTGTTGAAGGTTTTGCTGAAATACGCCACAACTTTCTCTCCTTCTGGCCCCGCTTGAGCTAGCACCGCGCCCATGCCCACATCGCTGGCGTCTGTGTCAAGAATAAATGGCAACATGGGGTCAGGGGGAGTGAGGATGGGGGCCTCTGTCAGTGCCGTCTGGAGAGAGTTGAAGGCTTGCTGGCAATGTGGCGTCCAAGCGAAGCCCCCTCCCCTTTTCAGCAGGTGGTACAGAGGGGCAGCTGTGCAGGAGAACCCTCGCACAAACTTCCTGTAATATGAGGCTAGGCCCAGGAAGCTCTTCAGTTGTCGTTGGTCAGTGGGTGTGGGCCAGTCCCTCACTGCATGCACTTTCTCTTCCAGTGTGCTGATACCTTCTCCCCCCAGTCTGTGGCCCAAAAACTCCACCTCCTTCCTCATGAAGCGGCACTTTTGTGGGTGTAATTTCAGGCCCGCCACCGACACTCTCTGCAGCACCAGCCTCAGCGACTCCAAAGCTGTTTGGAAGGAGCTCCCATGGGCCAGGATATCATCCAAATACACCAGACATCTCTGCCGGGGGATGCCAGCAAGCACTCGGTCCATGAGTCTTTCAAAGGTGGCTGGGGCATTGCACAGGCCAAAACTGAGGACCCGGAACTGCCACAACCCCCTATCCATACAGAAGGCGGTCTTCGGTCTCGCTTCAGGGCTGAGGGGCACCTGCCAGTATCCACTCCGCAGGTCAAGTGAAGAGAACCAGGAGGAGCCAGACACCAAGTCTAGTGACTCATCGATCCTGGGTAATGGATATGCGTCCTTTTTGGTCACACTGTTCAGCGGTCTGTAGTCCACACAGAATCTCATCTTGGGGCTCCTCTTTTTCGAAACCATCACCACCCCCGAGGCCCATGGGCTGTCTGACGGTTCGATAATGCCAGCTCTTTGCATCTCTTCCACCGCTCTGTCTGCAGCCTCACGGTGAGCCATGGGGAGGCGCCGGGGACGCGTCCTGATGGGCTGCGCATCCCCAGTGTCTATTTCATGCTGTACCAGGTGTGTCAAGCCCACTTCATCATCTGATAGTGCAAAAATATCCATAAAGTCAGACAACACCTTCCACAGCTCATCCTGTTGCCATTGCTCCAGGTTGTCACAATTCTGTCTCCATATCTCTCTCACTGCTGCCAACCTGTCCGCCCCCTCCACCGTAGTTGACTGGGCTGGGGGGGATGTACATGAGTGTGCAGAGGGGGGCTGATCGTTGCTGAGGGCATGTTGAACTAGCGGCAGGGTGCTGCAGACTGGGGAGTTGTTGCCATTTTCTGGGCTTTTTGAGTCATAGCAGTGCATCTCTACGGCTGTCCCGACCAGGAGGTGCGGCTTCAGGGACTGTGAGGGGGGTGTCATTCTGATGGTGGGGCCCCCGGGGAAAGTCAATGTGTTCTCCCCTAGGTCGAGCAGGCAGCGCACAGACCTCAGAAAGTCCAGCCCCAGTATACAGGGGTCCTGCACCCGCGCCACCCACACTGAAAAATCCACTGGCCGACCTCCGACATCCAACGTCACTTTTCCCTTACCAAGCATAGGGGCCAGCTCACCTGTCACTGTCCTCAGTTGCACTGTAGTCTGCTCCAACTGCGTCCCCTCAGGAACCACATCTGGTCTCATCAGCGTTGCTGTGGAGCCTGTGTCCACTAGGGCGGTACATGGGGCCCCACATATGGTGACGGGAACGTGGCAGAAATTCCCAGCATGAGTCCAACCCACCACCATCGCAGATTCTGTGTTCTCGTCCTCCTGTGGGGTGAGTGGAGCCCCTCTGCCCCAGCTGCGCTGCTGGGCCCCCCCTTCTCTCGATGATGCAGCATGGAACATAACGCCAGGGGCCCGTACCGTTCCATCTATACGGGCCCTGGTCCGTTTCCCTGGTCGTTCGACCGTTTGGGGCACTGTCTGAGGAGATGGCCATGTTGTCCACATCCCCAGCAGACCAGAGGGCGTTGGCGAGGGCGTGTGGCACTTTGCGGCAAATTTAGGGACACAGCCCGGATCAGTTCAGTCATTTCATCGACCCAAGCAGGCTTTACTTGGGCTGTGTCAGCGCAAGCAGCAGTTCTCACCACAGGACCACTCTCTCCAGGGCCGCTGTCAATGGTCCCGCCCTCCACAATCTCTCTCTCTAGAGCCAGCTCCAAAGCCTCGTGAATGGAGCGGGGATGGGCAAGCTGAGTCTGGATGCGCAGCCCCCTGGGGGTTATGGCTTGGATGAACTGGTCCCTGGCAAGCTCTGTTTGTACCGTAGGGGGCATGTGGGCATAAGCCCTCCGGGCTAGAGATTCAATGTCATTAGCTAAGACACGGAGGGGCTCCCCAGGCCGCCTGCGTCTGTTGGACAGTTCAGAGCGCAGGAGACCGGGCTGTTCACAGTGTCCAAAACGTCTCTGTAGGGCTCCAACAAGAGCCTCATAATCATTTCTCTCTTCTGGGCTGAGCAGTAAAAGGCATGCTAGTGCATCATCTGTAAGGCATAACGCTAGCTGTAGCGCTTTATCACTCTCTGACCAGCCCGCAGCTTGCGACAGTAGTTCAAATTGGGCATGAAATGCCTGCCAATCTGCCTTACCAGAGTACTTAGGTGTTTTACATGGGGCACTGTTATTCCGCCATACAGGTTGCACGTTCTCTCTGCCATACTGCTGTGGTGGAGCCGACGTGCAAGTGAGGAAGTCGTCCTCCCGTCTTCCGCGCCGTCGGGGATCAGCGGAGCCCATTCCCGCGTCATTGGCCATGCGCCTCGCCGCCAGCTTCAGGCGGGTCTTGGTTTCCGCGGCGCGCTCCCACTCCTCCGCCAGACCCTCCGCACGGCCGAAAGTGTAGCTCCCCTCTTCCTCCTTAACCTTGGGCCGTGCTCCTCTCTCGTGCGGCATTTCCATTGTCATTACAAACAGCGGCTCTGCTCCGTAGGTCCGCTAGCCGGCTAGGCTAACACCGGAGATCCAACCAGTCCGTCACTTTACTTCTGACACCAGTGTAACGCTCACCCCAGTGCGGCAGCGAAGAATAAGGAGGCGACGACTGGATGGTAACTTCTGTGCATTTATTTAGGCTTTAACTCCGATCACTGTTGGCCGTGACCACGCCGAACACTTTAGCCGCACAACAACAACAACGTCCCAACTCTCGTTCTTTTCCCCCCCTCTCGCGAGGCCATCTCACCCCACTAAGTCTCAATTGAACAACATTGACCCCTGCTGGTAACATTAGTGCATAACACTCAACGACATAACAGGAACACATTAACTCTGCTCATTACAATATTATTCTGATATTCAGATATGCATGGTCCCCACAGGGGTCATCATCAGGTATAATATTTTATTTTAACAATATGGCTATTTATCATCCCTTACAACAATTATCTTCTCTGTTGCAGTGCTGCATGTAGCCTGGTTAAAAAAACCCAAAAAAAAACAATTTGGTTGTGGGATTGGTAAGCCCATGCACTTCATGGTTGTATTCCCTCTAAAATATCCATTGCTGTAAAAGTCAGTGTTGTGCAAGGATGGCATTGAAAATCAAACTAATTAATAGCATTTAGTGGTGCATTATATTAAATGGGTGATGATTGATGGACCTGTGTGGGGGGGGGGGGGGGGGATTTGGGGTCTGCAGTAAAATCTAAGGAGACTACCAAATTCCGAACTCAGCCTGAGCACTTTCTCTTCACCTTACTGTTCAATTAATTAACACATTTGTCCCCAGAGTAGTCCATGCTCTTACTATCAATTTTGAATGTGTGCTCTTCCATCAGCAACCTTCATTATCAAAGTGATCATGAAATCTAAATGAACATTCTTTATTTCATACGGAGTTCAGTGGCATAATTTTCTTTTGCATTATTAGCCATGAATGTTTTCATGCAGCTTGTTTGTCTCTTTTAAATCACTGCTATATAAATCAGCCACATCAGATATCACACTGTTATTTGCCAAGGCCTGTGGTTGACCACAGTGTGGCTGTGTAGATTCAGTAGTAAATCTACTACTAGGTAATCTAAGTATCCAATGTTCTGTTTTTATCTGAATAAAATAGTTTCCCATTATTCTAATGTCCACAGATATCAAATCGCGTGCATGAAAAATGTTGAGACAGAATATTATGCTTACATGCACTCCTCAGGGCAACGTGGGAAATAAGGTTCAGACGGAGCACAAAGGCTGCTGCATTGCGATGGCGAGTGTGTGCATAACATGTGCAATCCATCCGAGAGTGAGACTGCGCTCAGCATGTAAAATATGAAGCAGGAGGAATCTATTTATCTTCAAAATACTGTTTCTTTACTTTGCAAACATACTGACATGAACTCCTATAGTTTTTCTTCTTTTCTTTTTTTGGACCAGTCTTAAAAGTTTGCTGCAGTTTTGTTTTAACCACAACATTTTTCGAAATGCTGACATTTTTATACTTTGCATACTTTGAGATGCTACTTCTGCATGCACTTGTGTCACAGCCACAATCCATTTGGATGTAGTGACACTGTCAGCACATCTAGTCTCCCCTGCTGACTTGAGTGGGTTATTGAGCTGTGCTCAGTGTGGGCTTTGCCATGAGTGGCGTAAGCTGTCTTCCTCCAAGATCTGTGTCTCCCTCCATTTCTTTTTCTTCTTCTTCTCGTCTCTTTTTCGGTTTCTCTCCTTCTTTCACCCTCCCTCTCTGTTGATGTGATGAGCCACTGAAGTGGGAAAATAACTTTGATCCACTTGACAGCAGATTCCCTTTCCCTACAAAAATGCCCAGATCCTGCCCTCCAACAGTGGGTCACACTTATTTGTTATCTCATCCATGACTGTCCCCGGGTTTTAGTGTAATGAGAGACAAAAAAGAAAAACAGGTTATTTTCCAATCTAACTTGAAAGTTTTAGATTGGGTATAAAGAAGTTTCAGAGTAACCTAGGTCAGGACACAGAAGGTCTAACTTTATTTTACAGTGTGCTGTAGCTCACCGACAGTTTCACAGCGAAACAAGAATGGGTCAATTCCTTTTTTCTGAATTAGTTTTTTCAGTTTCTCATTTTCCTTTTGAAAATATACTGAATAGAAGAGTTTGGGGGGGGGATAGATACCTTGAATTATACAGGCCACTGTCATGTAAATTCCTCTCATAAACATAGTTGCTATACATTTAATTTGCAAGTTCTTTAACAGGACAATAAAGGACAGATTGAAACAGAGCTTCTCAAAAAATGGAACAGATAGATAGATAGATAGATAGATAGATAGATAGATAGATAGATAGATAGATAGATAGATAGATAGATAGATAGATAGATAGATAGATAGATAGATAGATAGATAGATAGATAGATAGATAGATAGATAGATAGATAGATAGATAGATAGATAGATAGATAGATTTTTATCTCTAAGAGTGTATAGATAGATATGTGTATATATTACCCTGGAGGATAAAGCGGTAGATAATGGATGGATGGATATTATTTTCCATACCACGCCATAAATATCAGAAATTTAATTTTGTGATATTTTTTTTTTTTTTTCACATCTATAAAAAGCATAAAATTGCCTTAGCCCGTGTCCGTCTAATACTTAACCCGCAGTTGACACTGTGTCCTTTATTGGTTTCATGTGAATGAAAAAATCTCATAAACTAGAAGTTAGCATTTTTCATTTTCCATCCATCCGTCTTCCATTTGTGTGTCCTTGGGGGAATTTTTTTTTTTTATATATAAATAAATAAATAAATTCAAAGAAGAAAAAAAAAACTACACCCACAGCATCTGCAAGCAAAACACATGCTTGTTTTGACACTTAGAGCAGCTTTCCCACTACCAGAGGTGTCAGTGACTATTCAGGGGTGGTTTAGGGGAAGTTAGGTGCACTGACAGTGATGCTGCTGGCAGGTATATTTCTTTTAAAGGCCTCTAATGGCTTTATATTAGATATCATTAGTAAAAGCACATAGACCATTACAATAACAAAGTGCCCCATGATGAGAGGCACGGATGCATGCAGACTTTAAAACTATTCAGATCCATTCAGTGGCATAGAGCAAACGCTTTGTTACGTGAGTTTTCAGATTGACCCGTCTAAAAAAACTATTTCTGAAATCAGTCAGAGGTTTCATTATGAATTAAATTAGGCAGTATATTATAAACATAATGCACCTTTTTATGTGCATAGAGTTAAGTCTAAATCTGAATAATGTTGGGTTCTGGCAAAACAAGAGATTTGAGAACATCATCAACATTTTTCAACAATTATTATGGACGAAATGATTAGTCCATTGATGGAGAAAATAATCAACAGATTAATTTACTTATATTGTTAAAATAATCATTAGTTGCACACACAAATAGATCACATTATAATATGATTGCATTATACTTGAAAGTAAAAGGTGTAGGAAAAACAAAGCCTTAACACACGCATGTTTAAAAGTATATAAAACATGTTAATGTATTTGATTTCTAGTGTTTTATAAGCTCACTGGGCTTTAGTCAAAAAATAGGGCTATGATGCAGAGTAGTGTTATTAATGACAAAGCTCTGCTGCTGCTTCAAAAGACTCAAAACGAATTAAAATGCCCTGCCTGTGGCATATAGAGGGAATTGTAAGTGTCTGTAATCTACACGTACAAGCAAGAGAAAGCATAAAGTAGCCCAGAATTGACTGAAATAATTACTGGCAATATCAAATGCTGAGGACAGGAACACTTTTTGGTCGAGGAAAAACTTGAGTTTTCATCACTCACTTTCTTGGCATAATTACAATATGCTTGCTATAATGTTGTGCACTTTCAATTTGCAAGGTTGAGCTATACAATATAATTCATTCGGTGCATCCAACCATCGAGTGCGCTGTGAGAATTGCTCCATAGCAACAATGCCCTGACCCCAGACCCAGGGCGCAGTTGGTTGAAATGACATTAATAGATGGCCAGTCTCAGTGGCAAAGCCATATAACCATAACCCATCAGTCAGCTCTCAATCCCGGTCTGGATGTGCTCACCCTTACCCTCTTGCACCAAAGTGACTAATGACTTGTGCAGCCTGGCCCATGCAGAGCTGCAGTAAAGAAAGCTTTGTATTTTATTTTTTTACCCCTCGTGAGTGAAAGCTTGCTTCTGACCACCAATGGAACCCTAAGTTTTCTGTGACCTTATGTTGCCTCTAGTAAATTCACCTCTGCCAGCTGGGAAGCACATTCTGGACTTTGACCTCAGGGTTTGAAAAACTCGATGAGAACAAATTCCAAAACGTACTGGACGACACTATAGGGCAAAGTTCTATAAAGTACAAACACAAAAACCCATTTAAGATTTCTATAGGTGAAGTTACCTTAAAAGGGATATAAAGTCATCCCCCAGCACCTTTCTTATTTCTAACAGCAATCACGAGGAAATGCTACATCTCAAAATTGATCTCATCTCATAAGCCTCTGAAAAGTGTGTCTTGAAGTTATGATAGGCAGGTTTTCTCCATTACAGAATATGAGGTGGAAAATGAGTTTTGAAAGCCAGCAGTCTGAGAACCTGCCAAGGTAATCAGCGAGCCATTGGTATTGATCAACATCCCTATAAATCCCTGGAAGCTCAATTATGGTCATTTTGTGCAACAGGCCAGCAGAGATCATTTCTCATTATTGTACCCACACTTTAAACACAAAATCCAGTGCAGCAATTATATTGTTCCGAGTCAGCCACTGTTTATGCAGTGGATGGATGAGCCACAGGTGCACATCAGTGGAATAATGGTCAAGGTGAGCGGTATTGGGGAACACGAGGAACACGATGTATCAGCGGAAAGAGTGTGACCGTTCCAGCAGAGATGCACAGCGACAAGTGCTTGGCACAAACCCTTACAATGGCTGACTTGTCTCCACGGTGGGTGAGATAAGTCTCTGTCACCACACTGAGCATTCTGTGCCAATGCCGGACCATTAACAGTGTTGGTTTTTCCACACGGTATTGAAATGCAATCAGTGTGACTTATTGTGCTCAGTTGTGCATTAGGAGAGTATCACCATCAGCTTTTCACACCATTTACTTGATGCTGAACTCTAAATTACACTGAGGGTAATTGAAACGTCCATTTGTTCATATGCCCATACCTGCTGCAGACATGGTCATACTTAGCAAATCAACTTAGATCAGATTTACAGTTTTCACTAGTTTTTGCATTGACATTTTGAAAAACGTTCTTTAACGCCACAGTGCATAACTTTGAAATATAAACTAATGCCCGTTACATTCACGCCATTGCCAAATACACAATGTTGATCAAGCCCATCAGCCACCAAAAGACACTCCCTGTGTTGTCTCAGCATCAACCGTCATAGTATCACAGTGCTTTCAATCTGTGTTGCTAGGTTACGGCAACAGTGACAGGAGTATGGTGGAAAATGCCAAATAAGAAAAAAAAACACGAAAAGATTCAGAAGTGGACTATACTGCTAAAAAAAAATCTGATGTTTAGCAAAAGTAACTATGGGAAAACCATGTGTGTAGAGTTGGGTATAAACTCATTCAAGATGGAGTCAACGTACTTCTTGGATAATGGGCCCGAGGGTCATACAATGATCACACTTGTGAAAACCACCTCAGTTTGGTAAAGGAAGGCACACGTTTCTCTTTCCAATCTCCTCCCCATAGGAATTCAATTCTGGTTTTGCTGCCAGAAAAACTTAAAAAGGTGCCATATGTAAGAATGTGGCCAAAAACAGTTACTACATTCAAATTCAAAACAGCGAGGTCTTTTAGGTTTCATTTTCTGACGTAACTGGCAACCCGTGGTTGCTCGGCAGCTGAGGCTCTTCTGACTGCAACGATTGGTAGACGGCGGTAGGTGGCGCCACATGCCAAAACATAAACATGATTTGCAGTCTGCAAAATATTTTTTTTAATGCAAATATTTTGGCTGTACTGTTGTTGTTGGTGAGTTCAGTTTGTTATATGAACATTATTCCTGAGTCTCTGTGAAATATTAGGAGGATTTTTATATTTTAGATTTATTACATAATGCACCTTTAAATATCAATTAAAGCTAGTAATTTAATATTAACATTTTCAACATTAGTATTGTTTCATAGTCCATAACGATATAAGAGTGCATCATTTCATGGTGTTCAAGGTTAATCCAGGGTACCGTCCCAAAAGCAGCTTATCCTCATCATCATCATGGAGAGCACTGAAAGCAACAACAGTGCTGACAGCTGACATGGATGTCACTTTACTGCTCTTTGACTGGTCAGTAAACAGGTTTCTTTCACCTCTGTCCTTTATTTGATGAGATAAACAGGTAGGAATCCCCAAGGCACAGGCGACATATTTACTCAGGATTCCAGACACTGACACTGTAATTATGTTCTACAGCTTTTACATTACAGTACCATACAAGCATATTGTTGCATTGTAAGTGGATGATTATGGTTTTATCTATAATTGTTGGTACTTGGACTAAGCCATACAAATGCTGACTAGTAATAGGTGTTTTTTTTTTTTTTTCTTGGTTTTGTTTGTTTGGGTTTTTTGTGGGTTTACATATGAGAAACCAAGTCTAATTCTCGTCGGGGGAATTAATAACTCGCTCTTACTGTATTATTAAAATCTTGGATTTGCCTTCACCAATAGAATGTCTTTGCAAACTGTTAATTGGTATTATCAATTCTAGGAAATAAGGTTTGTTTACTTTGCCTGTTTGCGCCTCAGGTTGTGTTCAACAGATTTTGCCATTTTCATATCTGGGAGAAACATCAATAATGAACACAGAGAAAGATATAAACAAATACATTACAATGACACTCGATGTGTCAAAACAGCCTAAGGTTCTACATGTAGTGCAGCCAGTATTTGTTAAGCATTTGTCATTGTGTGGCTTTGTGAGACAGCGGCATTGTACAAAACACGATACCTACAATTGTGTGGTTATTAATTGTTCTCAAAGGTTTTTTGCTGTGTGAGTACTAAGAGGCTGTATATTTAAAAAGGTTCCCAATTTACCTACAAAATGTTGGATGCCCTTTAATTGGCATCTTAGAATGTCTCTCACAGGTTCCACTAAAGGATGTGGTTAAGGGTCTCTCTGGAGATTGTTTAAGATGCCACAGAATTTCAGAATCAATAGCACTGTAGATTATTTTCCTTGGTGGTTCAGACTCATTGATTTGCCAACCAAACATGCTGGGTTAAGCTCGTCATCCCCAGAGGATTTAAACTGAAATAGATTCCTTCAAGAAGAAGTTATCTCTCTGATTATCCGGTAAGGAATTAGATACTGTGTGTTACACCCAAACTGTTTGAATGTTATTATATTTTGTTTGACGTGTAACGTGTTGATTTTGAAATGTGATTTGCTGACATTTACTTGCATTGGACTTGTCTTTTGGTAACAGTTCTGCCAAAAAATATGTGCTTCAATTAGATTTTTCTTATTTTTTTTTGTATAACTTTAGTTTTGAGTTAATAAAGATGACCAGTGCCAGACCTCACTGTGGTAAACAGCTGGTAAAATATACATAATATGTGTAATATGTATGTAATATGTATGGTATAATATGTGGCAAGAAGGTTTTTGTGACAGAGAAAAGAGAAGAGGTGCAAAAATCTATATTAATGCAAAATCCAGGCACTCTATCTCAATGCTTTGATTTAATTACCAATGGAACTGCATAGTTCTGTATCTGATTGACATAAACACACTTTTAGTAAACAGCCAGATATCATGTAACATACCGAGGATCATGTGTTAAATTCCTTGGCATGCTTTAAAAGAGGGTATGAGGAGATTTCCAATGGTTCGTCCCAAGTTTGTTTGTTTTCTGCCGTCAGCGCAGCTAGAAATCCTGGCATTGGGTGCAGTATAAGGTTCAAACTAGATGAATAAATCCTCAAAAAATATTATAGGCGATTAGTAATCACTGAAATCTTGAAAAGATCAAATGCAATCATTTCCCAGAGTCCTTCAAGTGGAGGACACTTCAAAAACATATCAGTATGTACCCGTCGCCTATATAGGACAAAAAACACAAGTTAATGTGGTGGTGACTTTCATTATACAAAGCTAATGTAACGTACATTATAGCTTTATGAAGTGGATGTGATATAAGAGGACGTCAACCCTGAAAGCTGAGCATAGGAGCTTTGAAGAGTGTAGGACATAAACTTTTCTACATAAATCCTGGAGAGAGAGCATAAACCTTTCCATTCACATCCCCGAGTACATTGATGCGTCTGCAAAAAAACTTGATCAGCTGGTTTCCAATTCGTAATAGTTTAAAACTGTTAAATAATGAGGAGTTTGAGTTCCAGACACGGGAGCAGGCACAGCCTCTATACTCGTCTTCATACAGAGTAAATGAGAGAAAATCAGGCCAAAGCCATGATGGTAGTGAGTGATGGGTGCGGTGGGGTGGTCTTAGGGAGAATAAGGAGACGCCTGCTTCAGTGCAGAACCAGGTCAGCAGGGGTCCAACACTAAAAGCCCAGTGACAATGTTTGAAAATTCAAAAAGCCAAACCTCCAGTTTGCTTCTTACTGCATAGTTGACAGTTTAATGCAGCGTTGCTGACCTCATCATAAAGAATTTAGTCACCTTTAACTGAAGTGTAAAATTGAGTAGGTGGTTGTACTCTCAAATATGGTGGGGAGAGAAAAAATAAATATTCATCTTAATTACAGCGATTCAACTACTGGGAGAATGGGGGAGTAAAAGTATTAAGAAACTTTATGAAGTGGAACTGAAAGTATTTTAAACTTCTGTTTGGTTTGAAGTAAAATGTTAATGCTTGAATATAAATAATTATTGACTAATGGGACACAGCAGTGGTGCCCAAACTTTTCACAGTCATGTAGCCATTCAGCCATGTAGCCCCTTCTCACACACACTAAAAAAAAAAGAAAACTGTGTGTGTGTCTGTAAGACCCCTTAAGTCACTTTGCATACCCCTGGGTACCTCAGTCTGGGAATCACTGCGATAGAGAAAAGACTGTACTACATATGTGTTGGTTCAGTGGTAATAAAACATGGCATTATTTTTATTAGTCTGTATCATTATGTACAACACAACATTTATACGTATATAATGCAATGCAGTGTTGTTGTATGCAACGACAGCTCTGTTAACGTGTATGATTATCAATGTGATAAAGGGTCTTAAAGACCTTGGATTGAAAGCTGGATATGGAAATGTGTTTCTATTGTGCACCATTTGTTTTTTCTTTACCTCATCAATAAGTAGTCAAGTACTGAAACCAAATAAAGCTACTCTAGGTGACCAAAGCATTCATAACATCACACAATGTGACTATGGCTATAAGGAGTGTCAGTATGGTGGAGGGGATTTTTCAAAATTTAAAATAAATAATTGCTGCACTGGATGTTGTATTTAAAGTGTGGGTACAATAATGAGAAATTATAAAAACAATTTATCAAAATATATATATATATATATTTGTCAATAAAAATCTATAGAAAGTTGGACAAAAAGACAGATGATTCTATTTCTAAGTAGTTATTTTCATAAATTTAATTTCCATCCCCTCCAAAAAATGACTTTCGTTCCCCAAGATCTCTCGACTGCCATTGCACTGCTTTGCCATAACGTTCCACACAGAGCAGTTCCAGTTATTTTCTTCCCTTAATCGGACACCTCATTCACCTGTCCTAGATTGCACAGCATGCTTTTCTCCTCTTCCTGCCCGACACTGTTGATTCATTTTGTTGGTGGATTGAGAGGCTTCACTTGCAATTTGGGCAAAATAATGTCATCTTGGGAGGGGTAGAATTGTTGCACCCTCTCTGAGATTACTCTCTTCTTTCTGGCTCAGTGATTACTGATCACAGTCAAAAGAAAGTAAAGAAAGTCTTCCCTCTGCTGCATGCCTCCATTTTCATTTTCATCTCATCTGTCTAGAGAGTTGTTTTCAATAGGTTTTTGAGAATTGGCACTCTTTACCAATTCCCTTCCATATAGTCATTGTTTTGCAGTGTTGCAGTGTGTTTAAGTCCAAGAACATAACTCGTCTACCATCTTGTATTTTACTTACACCGATTCGCGCAATTGATGCCTTTGTGAGAAATACTGCCACAAACATAGAAAGACATGAAAGAGAACAATCAGAGGCGATTCTAGAGTCTGTAGGGGCCCTAAGCAAAAATTCGCAGTGGGCCCCTACAACTAGTGCTCATCACCATTATGTTACAAATAATCTGACACTGAAACGAAAAAAGGTTCGAGTTCAAAATATATATGTATATTTTTTTCGAAATGAATGAAATAACATGGAAAAACCTTGTAATTAAAAAGTATGTGAAAATATAAATGTAAAGAACAATAAAATACTGTAAATAGCTTTTAAAAAACTATATAAACTTAAAAAAAATACATTACACTGTAAAGAACCCACAATCTAAAACAATATAAATATATAGAACAATAAAACTGGAAGTAACTAAAAAAAACCATATTTAAACTGAGTAAAAAAGATATGCATTACACTGTAAATAATCCTCTTCATTTTCCAACTTGCAGAACGATAACTTCACACAAGTTAAAGTGAGGTGGGGCCCCTTTAGGGAGGTTTCCTACTGAAACTACCCTTGTTTTTAAGGGGGACTGGGAGGTGGCTGGTCACTGCACATTTCAGTAAAAACAGCCCTCAGGCTCCGAGTGTCGGGGGCCCCTATCGGCTCGGGGCCCCAAGCAGTTGCCTGCCTTGCCTGTTCACAAGCTGCACCTCTGAGAACAGTAACTTATCAGTAACTGGATGAATGCAAACGATTACACATAATGATTTGGTAACATGAGATGATATTTATATTTAAAGATATCTTGAACGGTCCCATATTGGGAATTCAGCAATTTAAAGGGACACTGTGTAGTATTTATGGGTTTATATGACCCAAAATCCACTTTTGTATACATATTATGTGCTCCTGCATTGTCTAGTCGCTGTATAATATTCTTTTTTTTTCATTTTCGTAGTGTTTCAAAAAGTCATGTAAAATAACATGGTCGCGGGCCGCTACTGCATTGCCACGACGCCATGTTTCTACGGGAGCCTGTAAGGACAAACGCGAGAGAACAAATCGAGCGTCACTTTACTTGTAGCGGAAGTCCCGCCTCCTCTCTCTGCGCTTCGTCTGCTACGGCCGACGGACGACGAGGACGACATTTGTCCGGCTGAGGATACCGTAGCGCTCAGGGAAGGGAGGGGGTGAGCAGAGGAGCAGTTCTTTGTTGTAAATTTCAGCCTTTCCTCTAGATGGCACTATAAACTACTTACTTCACCTTTAATGTGCACGCATCTTTACAAAATATAATATATATCCATGACTAATTCAGAATTATGCCATGAAAGGATTTGACTTGATAAAGACCAGTTGTATTTATAGTGCACTGCCTCTACAGAGCTCCAGATCACAGCAAGGATGCAGCAGAAATGAACAGGATCAATGCTGGATTCAACCTGTCAGAGTTCATGGAGATGGACCGATATATTGGAACACTTGACAGACGAGAATATATCTGACCCTTATAATGGAAACAGTCGGGGGAGAACATTATTCCAGACCTACAGAATCCTGACAACAACGTCATCTTCCTGATTAACTTCCCTTCATCTTACTCTGGAGAGTCACTGAAAGCTTACGAGAGCCCGGGGGGGGGATACAAGTGGATGAAATCTGTCTCTGTGACAAACATTCAACATTCTGGAGTTTACCGGCTAAATATAGCGCTGTTGTCACTGGAAGGGTAAGTGTCATGTTCGCATATAGTAGAATAACATTAGCATTAGCAATGGGCAGTGTAATGTAAATACTTTGTCCGAGTCCATGATTTATCAAGAGTTAGCCATTGCTTCATCTTCTTCTGCTCACCTTGAGCACATATGGCAGTGATCCACCTTCGACATCTCTTTGGCTCGTTTCACTTTGTGATGAAAATAGCTGGCGAGTTTTCTGACATAGTGCCTGATTTATGTGTTGTCTTGTATTATACGTACATCTGTAGAAGTGAAGAGCATCATTGCCTGTCACAGGGCTGTTACCTTGGTTGCATGACGTCAGCTCAGCAGTAGCTGATGTCTCTATACTACTCTATACAATGGAGAGTTAGGGACGTACTGAAGAAATAATATAACATATATGTTTAAAATATATTTAAGCTTTTGGGGGGGGAAGCTGCAATATTATGAGAATGACGTCATAATATTAAAATTGCAGATGATCAGCTGAAACCTGTGATAAGATGAGTAACGTTTGGAAAGAAGAATAAACTGCAAGGCTGATGATGAATGATTAATGATGAACTGAAGTCGTTTTTATGTGCGGCATCACAATTTATTGTCATGGATGGAATTATTTTACTTGCACACACACCAATTATAATAATAATTGCTCAGGGGCAACCCAGTCCTAGACCTGGATTTGAGCGGGCAATCCTCGGGTTAGAAGTCAAACCCTTTCCCTTGGCCATAGACTGCCCAATTAGCCAGTTTAGTTAATACTCATTCCTCAAAATATGTCAAATATACAAATTAAAATAGCATTAGTTAGTTAAATATTTGCTTTGCTTAATTGGGTAAAACACTTGTGTGGGGGGGTTTTAAGAACCCAGATATGTAGCGGATATGACTTCCCAAGATATCCATACAGACTTTCCAAAAGCTAATGGTCCATTTAAAATGTCCATGCTAATGACAAATTCCATTGAAACTTGGCTCGGAACTCCTTGAACAGGAGGGACTGCTGCACATCACCATTCATGCCCACCGTTAAACGATCTCATCTGGTGAGACTTCCTGTGATGAATGGTAAGAGTAAAGGAAGGATGAGAGGGGAGTGGAGGCTGAATGGCTGCCTTGCATCAATGTAGACCAAAGAGAGAAGAGAAAGTGTGGCCATTACTGTTTCTGACATGGTGAGATGGATGTCACCCTTATTTGCCATCAGATTGAGGAACCCTGGCGAGGCACAGCTCTCAGACAGTACATCACATAGGCATAATTAAATGAATGAGAGAGCTGACTGTTCCTCTGAGCCCAGAGCTCGAGGCGGAACGAAAATACCTGTAACACATAGGTGAGACAATGAGTGCTGATCAATATGGGGAGGGAAACTAGCAAGAATATGGCATAACATTATCAAGGCACGAAAACCGCTTCTATCTTAGTGAAAGAAAATTTGGAAGAAAGAATCCCATCATCTATGGAATTAGATTTGTGTCAATTTTTTGAAGCAAGAAAACTTTTTCTTTGAAGCAAAACTTTATGAATTGAGCAAACAAAAACGCAAATGAAATATTGATTTAATAATTTAAAAAGAATGTATTTTATTTGTTTTAAAATACATTTGTTTGCAATGATCGGAATTTGCCTGCCTGGTGATCGGCTACTCAGTTTTGGAGCAACAGCTCAATGGAGCGGAAGGTAAAGAAGGAGTATAGAGTGTACATGCACATGGCCTACACACCTACAGCAATTGGCGCGCACCAAATTCGGTTCGTTAGCGTAGGTGTGAATGTAATCTTGGTACTTTGGCGCGCACCAAATCCACCGGTCTGAGACCTGCCTGAAGGGGTGTTCTCGGACCACTTTATCTGCCCTACTTTGGTACGGTTCCTCTGATTTGAAAGCAACCAGACCAAATGGGATGGAAACAGTCTAGGTTAATGCATGTTGGGTAGGAGATGAGACACGGGATTACCCCGGATTTCCACCGGTCGCGTCGGCGCGGTTTTGCGCCGTCCTCTGCTCAGCTTCGATCCCCACCGGGCGCTTTATGGCAGCGCCGTCATGTGAGCCAGCCGTGACGTTCCGTGGCGCTGACGTTCCCTGTGGAAATCCGGGGTTTGTCTGGTTCCGGTGCCGATGGTCTTCGCGGTCTATTTTGGTTCGTTTAGATCTATGCATATGTGACAGAAAACCGTACCCACGTCTGTTTGCTACATTGTAACATTTTTCTGAATGGTGTGGACCAAAGAAATTGAACTATGGGTGTGAATGCGCCTTAATCACTGTGCGAAATACAGGGGGGTCTGGGGGGTTAGACCCCCCTAATTAACACTCAAGACCCCCTGAAAGGCTCAAATGCAAAATTTGAGGGTGGTCTAAACATGTTACAGAGTAATTGGAAAGCATGTTTTTTCCTAAAGATTTTTGTAATTTCAGTTTTACATATGATCTACATACATAATACACCCCCCCCTTCCCCGATTATTAATGGGTATTTCGCACACTGGCCCTAATACAGCATTAAAGTAGTAAGAAGGCCTTTGTATTGTCAGTATGTAATTTTAGTGTTTGAAATCTTTTCAAAACGTTTTGCAATGACTACGCTTTTGTATCGTAGTCATACAAATAATCCACCCATTACATACATATTGTACATATGTGTGGCCTTGTACTGTGTGAGTGTAAGTCCAATGGGAGAGAAAAAGAAAAGGAGTAGAAGTGTATCTGTGATGTGACATTCAGAGAGGCTGTGTGTGAGGCCATGTGTCCATGTTTGCCCTGCTTTACTTCTGATTGGCTAATACTATGGCTCTGGCTAGATATTGGTGGAGAGCAGCATCAGTTTAATGCATCAAAGGGGATGAGATTGAATGGCCAAAATAAATAACAAAAACATATTTTCTCCTTTCATTTTCTTACCATCGATAGAAAGTCAACTTTAATCCCTGCAGGCAGGTCTCATTCGTAGGGCCATGGAGAGGTCCGGTTGTCTTGTAATACATTGCCTAACACCATGGTTATTATATAATGATTAAATACATGTAATCTTTCAACATAAATGTACTGACCAGTTTATACATTTTCATTAATATGAAAGAATATGCAAGTGTATGAAAAAGGAGAGAGTTAACTATGGTTTAGTCTTTAGGAAAAAAAAAAAAAATTACAGCAGTGTGACAGCATCTGCTTTAGCTGAGTTTGTCACACTGGGTGGCTGATTAAACATTAAGTAGGCAAGAATGAGGGCATAGACTGTAGACCGAAAACCCCTTCTGGTTTTGTTTGCTCTGCTACATATTGAGCAGGCTTGCTGTTGTAATTGCTGTTCTAATTTCAGGTTCTGTAGGTTTTGGCCCTTTTTCTGCCTGCTGTTTAGCCTTTACTATTATTAGTATTATAGAGTATTTTCAACTCCCAAGGCTAGAGGTTTTTACTTCTGGCACTATGTATATTAATTACAACTTTGCACAGGTGGCATGCACTATTAGTTTACTTCTCTGATATACATTTATGCAATCATAACACAAAACAGCAGGCACCTGCATGAGTGAGGGTCTAAAACAGTGGTTCTCGAACGTTTTAAACGTACAAGTACCACTTGAGAAAATATTGAGCTCTCGAGGCAACAATTATGTTGATGTTAAAGTTAAAATACAGTGATATAAATAGTCAGCTGCAAAGTCAGTTGCAGACTTTTCACAGAAGGCAGATTTATTCTCAATAGGAAAAAAGGTGACTAATTATTATTATAATAATTATTATTATATCATTTCTTCATATTTATTGTTATAGACTTAATTTTCCACGCACTCCAGTCAAGAGTATTTCTGATGATCCTCCAAGTACCACCAGAGGAATCTTGCATACTACTGATGGTACATGTACCACAGTTTGAGTTTTCCTGTTTTCTCAATAATTTAAGTAAAAAAAGTTAGTCTTCTTTTTTCTAGGTCTTGAAAAGGTCTATTGCAGGCATGATTTTAACCATCTATATATTTAAAACAATCTTTGCAAACTATCAGAATGGCAGGGAGTTAGCACTCACTTTACACTTCAAATACAATGCTGCATGGTTATAGCCTTCATCTAAATAATATCATTTGTTAAACCCTCAGGCTGCAAGGCTCAGTGAATCCTCAGAGCACGTTTTACAAACTAATTTCATGTTATTGTAGAGTCCTAAAAAGCTTTACAACACTAGTGGATTTGGTCATACGCCATTTTCACCATATGATACAAATTTTTTTTTTTTAATGCCTGTGCTTGCAAAAAACAGGAAATTACTTAAACTCCATTTGATTAAATGTATGCCACTTTTTCACTTTAATTACTATTTTGCATTTCCAATTCAAACAATGTCTTCAAAAATAAAATCGAGTATGAATTTCATAGTGGTACACAGTATAGATTCAGTCCAAACTCCACACCACCTGAGATCCCAGATGCATACCCAAATCAAAGAGCGTTCTGCCTCCTTTTTGTCCAAGCTGGGTATCAGTAAAAAGTCATTTCCCCTGCTCAGTCATTGCTCCACGGTGCCTATGAGGTGTATATTTTTGATCCTCCGGTTATCAAACTATGTCCCGACTTTTTATAACAAAAGACAAGAGAGCGTGACCTTAAAACCAGAGGAAGTTAGAAACCAAACAAACAACACTGATGCAATTTGTTTTCAAACTATATCCAGTTATTATGTCCCACATATAATAATATTGTGGCTTAGCACTTGCCAGCAATTATACCAATTAGTAATAGTGACTAACAAACAACGAGGAATTAACGGAAAAGAATTAAGCAAATTGCCCATTTAAATAATTTGCATGCTTGAGCTAGTCCTGCTAATACAGCAGGTTTTGTCCCAGAAATAAAAAAAAATAGTTCTCCTGTAAAAGATAAATTATTTCACAGACATAAGATACAGACTTGGAATCAGGCATAAATACATTAAAATGTGATATCCTGAGGCTAAAAATGTAAAGGCTGACTTTCCAGAATTGCACACCTGACCACCATATATACCAAAATGCTGGTGCAGTTCAGTTTAAATATCCTATTTAAATGCATGGAGTGCGGCTAGATGGGAAAACGGTATGGAGTCGAGTTGAGGTATGCAGAAATGAGAGGATCTTGTGTGAGCTGAGAATCTGAATTCTGGTTTTAACGTATGGATAACTTCACATCGGATAACTGCATTTCCTGTGACAATGGCCGCTCTTTACTGCCACCTGTTACTGAATTTCAAATGGAACACAGCTCTGTCCTCCAAGGTCACTATCATATCATGAGGAAAATGAGCTATACATGCATGTTTTACACATACTGGATGCTTCACTAATTAAAGCTGTAGCTGGCAGAATCACTAGAAAACTGCTTGTGCTAAGTCTCATTTACAAGTCATTAAATACAAACATCTTGGGTGTGAGGCTCCTGAGCCCCTCCCATGAGATGAGCATAGACAGATTCACTCAGTTGATATGCAACAGATGAGCTGGGAGGAATCTCTCCATCTCTTGCAAATTATTGCATTTGTTGTGCAACCTTCCTTTGATTTTTTTTTTTTTTTGTCGGTTGCCTTGCTGCTTAGGAAACGGTGCGATGCTGGAATAGTGACCTTTCCACTGAAAGCAAAAGTGTATATGCAGCCAATAGGTGCAGCCTCACTCTTTCTGATCTCTCTCTGCTGTGTAATGGGTTAAAGCAGGGGTTCTCAAAAGGAACCCAACGTTGGACTGAGGGCCGCCAAAGGAAAAAAAAAACAGAAAGAAATCCTATTTGTAATAATTTTAATGACCAGATTGCAGTTGTAGAGTTTACACTTATTGTTCTGTATCCAGTAATGTCCAATAAACATTTCACAAGCTTAGTTCCTCCTGGATTAAAACTATCAACTGTAATTCATTGCAGGCCGCCAGAAATGTTTCTGCGGGCCGCCATTGGCCGCTGGGCCGCACTTTGAGAACCAATGGGTTAAAGTCTTCTGTCATGCTGGAAACGGAGTCAGGAGGTTGCAGGAGTTCTCCCTCAGATTACTTAATTTACATTATGCTGACAAGTTATCATGGAATTATTGCTCAGTTATGCCAAATACAGTGGTCCCCATCCCAGATCATAGATTGTATGAAAGAAATGTAAACAACAACCGGTAATTACAGCTGTAATTAGATATAAATAATAAATACCTGCAATGCCGGGAAAAATTACCAACTCAGAGCCAGGTCACATTCCCATTTATTCAGCTCTGCTCCAGTTCATGTACTTGGCCAGCCTTTACCTACTGGTGACAACACATTACTACTTATTTCATTATAGACCAAAGTTAAACGTCATAAATGCTGAGGCATAGTTTGCATGTTTTAAGGGTGACGAGGTATTTGTAGGCTTTTTTTTTTAATATATCAAAAGTTGATGTTAAATAGCCCCACAGCTACTTTTAAGTAGGTCAATAGAATTAAGACTGACTAATTAAACCAAAAAAGTCAGGCAGACATTGCACAGTTCTTGGCCTGAATTTAGTTAACACATGTTTGACCTAGTTGTCTAAATGGCCTTGACCGATTGCTTTTCCTTGAGGCCATTAATTACTCGCTTCAATCAGCCGAATATACAGCATGTAACGGCATGAGCAGTCACAACATGTCCGAAACTAGAAGAACCTCTTCAAGTTGTTTTCCATCTCTATATAAAAAAAAACTTTCTATGGTAGAGTATTTCTGTTATTGTTGGGTCAGACTCATGAACAGGCCATATTAGAATCACACAATAGCTGCTCTGTTCCAGCGCCCGTACAAAGTAAGCGCTTTGTTAAGGCATTTTGATCGTAATAATGTAAAATGCTCACTCAGCGTGGCACCGAATGAGCATTTAACATTCATATTGTCATATTATATTTAAAACTACATATGTCTAATCCTCATTATCTATTGCCTAAAGTCTCTGTCCACGATTCCTTTTGAATAAAGGCTTGAACGTAGCCACAAAATACTTTATCAAAGGGTAAATTATGAAGCAGGTGGTTTGTGATGATGCATGTGTGATTCATATTAGCGTTTCAACTTCTTCAAACATTGCCAAACAAATAGCATCATGGCAGATAACAGGAGCTCAAAGGCCATTGTAATGTTGTGACTGTTACTAGGAGTACAACTTGCATTATTCTTGTATTAAAAAATAAAAAAAAATAAAAAAAAGCTCTTCCATAATTATATTGTTTCTTATTACAAATACAGCACTGTTTGGAACAGAAAGTAGAATGCAGGTCTGAAACTATGAGAGCAAGTCATTGCCATATCAGCATTAAGCCCAATGTTGTAAGTAATCTCTTCTGATTAGTGTAGGGGGGGAAATGCACCACCTGATTTACTGCTCTGAAACATTTGATTCTGAAGTGTTGTGCACAAAAAAAACGTCTTTCATAGGAAGAAACCTTTAGCAGAACCAGACTTGGGGGTGGGTGATTGAGTCACATATTCCTGATTTACATGTTATCTTCACCTTGAGACACGCCTCAGCATCTTTCAGGCCGTTTTTATCTTGTCCTGTCCTTGGACACCGAGTTAGGTGCTGGGAACTTGTCTGCATATTTTAAATTTTTACACAAAGCATTATGTGATAGGTTTGGTGACTGTAATTCAGCAATTTGTCGATCTATAGGTCAAAGTTAAATAGAAGAAGACACGGGATATTGAAATCCCCATTACACTGCACCTGCACCATGCTCTTGAACGCAAAAAAAGTATAACCACAAAAACATTACATTATTTATTATTAAAAGCCAGTTATTGTTTTAATTTAAATGTTACATTCCTAAAACAGCATCCTCTTTGGGGGTTTTTTGAGAGTCATTGCTTTTCTCTACAGGTAGCAGATCATCTGCTGTATGAGCCTCAGATCGAAAAGCCATGTTGATATATTTATATAAGTTAAGTTTTATTCTGAACGTCATGTAAAAAATGTAAAAGCAAACTATGGAAAATCCTATAGTTTCATAGGCATGCTAAAATTGCAATTTCTCCATAAGTGCAACAGCAACATTGATCTAACATTTTACTGATCAAATTCATATTTTACTCCATGAGTCCAAAATTCCCATCTGTATTGAACAAATATCCTCAAACAATTGATAATACCTCTGCACACCAAAACATACAACAATGAAAGGGAAATTAAGAAACTCCCACAGATTCACATGAACAGTTTGTGTAGTGTTCTTGCCTTCTGATACTGTAGTTTCTCACAATCAATGTATTAGATCAGGGGTCTGCAACATGCGGCTCTAGAGCCACATGTGGCTCTTCAGCCTTTCTGCAGTGGCTCCTTGCTTTAGAGAACAAGGCGACAAATAAAAGTCTTTTAATATGTTGTGCAGTGCATCCAACGTCGAAGTAAAAACGCAATATTCAGTACACATGTGGATGTCCTGTCCATCTTTGGATCCACATGCCTTTTTCTCAAGTATGAACAACACACAATCCGAATGTTTGCTTAATTTATTTCAAAGTGGGGTCATTTTAATTTCAACAATTTGTCACAAACAATAAAACAATGGAAGAACCAGGTCAACATCAGTGTGTGTTTTATTTTTGCTCCACTTTATAAGAGGCTGTGTATAAACTGAACATTTTGTAGTTCTTAAAGTTCCTAAATGAAAAGAACTCTTGCTCTTGTATGTATTATTTCTGCATAAAAACCTTCATTCCTGTTATTATCTTAATTTTGTGGGTTGTTTTTCCGGCTCCAAATGAATTTTATTTGGGTGGAGAGGCGACAAAAATGGCTCTTTTCATCCTAAAGGTTGCAGACCCCTGTATTAGATGATACATGGTTCAATTTGAATGTGCATTTCAGGAAGAGGGAGGAGCATAGAAGAGATTGTTGTGCAGAGTTCAGGAAGGAGTTGCAACAGGCTCTTAGAGTCTTCATTGTCTCTTTATTGTCCTTGTTCTTTTGAGTTGAATGTCTATCATGTTATGTTATGTTTAATGTACGGCGTGCAAAGAAAAACCGGAGTCAAATTCCTTGTATGAGTCCTCATACTTGGCCAATAAAGCCGATTCTGATTCTGAGGTCGTAGGGAGTTATCAGACAAAATTGTAAAGTACAGCTAACATCAGGAGGGATATAGCCAAGAATGTGTTTGGTGCTTCCTCTAGACAGAGGAAATAAGATAAGAAAACTTGGTGGTGGAACGAGGAAGTACAGGAAAGTATCTAAATAAAAAGTGGGACGGCCAGGGAGACGACGAAAGTAGGCGTGCAGCAAAGAGCGAGGTAGCAAAGGCTTATAGTGAGACGTATGAGAGGCTGGACACTAAGGAAGGAGAGAGGACTTCTGTTGATTGGCTAGACAGAGCTGGAAAGGTGTGCGGCAGGTTAGAGTGATTAATGACAGAGATAAAAACAAGTGAGTGTGTTGAGAAGATGGAAGGAGTATTTTGAGGGTCTGATGAATGAGGAAAATGAGAGAGGGGGGGGGGTACGGATGGATGGGAGATAGTGGCTCAGGAGGGCGGAGGGTTAGTAAGGAGCAAGTGAGGGCAGCCCTGGAGGACAAAGAGTGGACATTTCTACTAGACACAGTACCACAGATGAGAGTGCTGATGGAGAAGTTTTGAGACCACCAGAAGATGTTCACTGTAGAGCTGCAACTAATGATTATTTTCATAATCGATTCATCTGTCGATTATTTTCTCGATTAATCGATGAATCGGTTGGTCCATAAAATGTCATAAAATGTTAAAAAATGTTGATCAGTGTTCGTCAAACCTGGAAATGACGATGTTCTTGAACGTCTTGTTTTGTCCACAAACCAAAATGATTCAGTTTTAATGATTTCTTTGTTATGTGGAGCAAAGAAACTATGAAAATATTCACATTTAAGAAGCTAAAACAGTCAGAAATCTTGCTTTAATCATGAAAAAAGCTTCAAACCGATTATCTATTATCAAAATAGTTGCCGATTAATTTAGTAATCGATTAATAATGGATTCATCGATTCATCCTTTTAGCTCTAGTTCACTGTGTCTTTATGGATCGAGAGAACGCTTATGATTTGGTGTCGTTGAGAGTGATCATGATGGACAGGGTTAGAAATGAGCATAGTCGAGGGACAGCTCAGGTTGAATGGTTTGGATATGAAGTAAGAAAGTCAAAGTTGAGATGGTTTGGTTATGTGCAGAAGAGAGATAGTGATTATATTGGACAGAAGATGTCGAAGAGGGAGCTGCCGGGAAGGAGGAAAAGAGCAAGACCACAGAGGAGGTTTGTGGATATTCTGAAGGAGAACATGAGGACAGTTGGTGCAACAGAAAACCTTCTACTTGTATTGTTTAGTAAAACGTGGATATATACAAATATAGTTCCACCATATCCTGTGTTGTTTTTTAACAAAAACATTTCTAAATTTGCCAGGGAATGTTCCAACCAAGGTCAGAATTCATGTGGTGAGCTCCTGTACCAAGTTTTTGGACCAGAAAAGGTGTGGAGGGTCCGGAGAGTATTGTGCTCTGGGGTTAAAATATGCCACTGACCCAGGCAGCCTGATGGGTTTGTGTTTCTCTGCCACCTAGTCTGACTCCAAAGCAGATGCTCATCATTTGTTTAAGTCAAGCGCCTCAGCTGGAGAAGGTCAAGGAGGGTGAGCCGATCATGTTTTGCACAAAGTCTGTATCCACACTTTTAAAGCAATACACTGTAGAGACTAATCATTACAACAGCTCACCACGTGTCATGTCTGGTGCTGCCTCATTTTGTCACTCCCCTGATATACAAACAGCCTTCGGATCTGTCAGACACTGTCATAGTAATGTGACAGTGGATGTTGGGGGCTTTATTCTGGCTTGGGATTTAATGAGTCTCGTGATATCCTCCAGAGAAGGGAAGACATATCAAACGTCTTTAATAAGATGCCTAATTGAGGAACACTTCTTTCACTGACTGAAAGGACATGGAAAAAAAACAACTGTCTGGGCTCCAATGTCATCTGATGCAAGGATAGGTGAAAGGAGTCAAAGCAGCTCAAAACAAGCTGCAGTGAGACATAAATATAGCAGAAATAAATCTAGCTCTCTCTGTCCTTGGCTGGAGGCACGTGGAGAGCATAACAAACGGAAAGATATGACATGCTAAAATTAACACAAGTAAGATTATACGCTGATCAGCCACAAGATTAGAACCAGTTAGATTTTAATCCTGTGTCTGGTCAACGTAAACCGCCGTCACTAAGAGGGAATAGCAACATTATTGACAGGGGCCGTACAGAATAGGTGCCTAAAAATGTGTGAAAAATGCGTGGAATACCTTTTGAGGTATTTTTTGTTCAAGGCACTTGGAGATTGAACTCCTGTTGCGCCTGTTGTTACTAAGCAACCGAATCCTGCTGGGATGATGAAATTGCTGCAGTTTACTCATGCTCCCCGTCTCAACTCACTCACTTAAAGTTCCAATGTGTAGATAACGTGGGCCCTGTTTAGAGTATCTATAGCACATGGTCTAAAAGTGTGTGACACAAATGTATGAGGACATGTCCGACTCCAATTTTGCTATTATCTCAGTGCAAAGAGAGGTGCACCTCTATGTAGGAAACAGGAAAAGTGAACTATTCTCTGCTGTGGAGGACGCACAAGCAGCATAAATGCAGAAAAAAACAAAAAAACTGAGCTCAAAGAGAAAGTTTTTTTTTTTTTTTTTAAAAGAAAAGAAAAGGGTTTAAGGAAGTACATATACGAATAATTGTCGTTTTACATTTAAGACTTGATTCTCAGCTGAATCATCAGTATAACAGTTTACTCATGGAGAGGAGGAAGATACAACAGTAGATAAAAGTCTTGTGTCTTTGCTGATGAGATATAGGTAGAGTAAGGAATTTCACTTTCACATTCCAACCAAAGGGGAGGAAGAGGAGTGATGAAGAATAACTATGTGTGTGTAATAAGCAGTGTGCATGCGTAGTGCCCCATGCAGGCACATCTAATACACAATTGAAAGCGGACCTAGACCGGAAGTTCCAATTAACGCTGTTTTTTAGTGTGTATCTGCGTCATTACCTTGTTTACGAAGCCCTGAAGGTTCTAAACAAACATTTCAGCCACTGCTGAGAACGCTGTGTTTTATTGTAATCTCGGGCTCAGCGAGATCTCTGAAAAAACCTAGTCCGCTTACGTAAACAACGGTTCTCCTGAACAGCAGATCGTCCTGCTCCGGGCACTAGTCCGGGCACATCCAGTTGCGTACATTGAACCGTAGAAGAAGAATAACGTGCGTTGTGGAGGTGTTTCACGAGCGACAGTGTCTTCTGACTCTGGGTCTGACTCTGGGTCAAAGTCATAAAAGGGACTGCGGCGGGAGTCGTGACGAAGCTATTTTTAAACACTGTTAAAACAATGTTTTGATAATGAGTAGCAGTGCATCCACCGTCCCAGAGGGGGGAGCTGCGCTTCTGAGAGCTGGTGTGCTGATATGTCACTTCCAGGTATTTATAGGAGAGTGTCAGAAAAGACAGATTTCTATCGGCTCGTTTATAGCAACTAGGAGGTTTTTGACCATAAAAACATGTTAATGTATGTAAGTAGAACTCCATAACTAACATATTTGTGCAACAGGACCACTCTAAGTGATCTTTAAATAAGCGTGAATTACTGCACCATTGAATTTAGACCAAGGTTATATTATCTCTTTACTGAATTACAAGTCATGACACAATCACTTAAATCCTTTGAATTCATGTCAGATGTGAACAGTAATTGCTATGGAGACTTGGTAGCAACTTGAATTACAATAAAAATATCAGAATAACAGATTTTTTTCTTTTGTAGATATAATGGGAATCCAATTATATGATATATGATAAATGAGAAAACAAAGTACATCAATTTCAAATGCAGAATATCTCTCCAGAGCTTAGTCGTGAGGTAATGAAACTACGGAAACTTTGGTTGGCATTATCCTTTTTTTTTTTTTTTACACGAATAGCCGGAAAGCAAGAGCATCATGTGGAGAAATGTGGAAGTGTCAACATGTATCAGAGCAATTGCTGGTATTGATCAACACCCAGTTAATCTACCAAAGATGTCTTCAGGTCATTTTTGTGTGTTGAGGCAGTACAACTCTTCCTTATTGCACCTGTAAAAGCTTCTTATCAGCACCTGCACCAGACATCACCAGATATTAGTATAGGAGTATGAGATATAGGCTTTCGCTATATATATATATATATATATATATCCATTCATGCTTTACAGGATGACCTCTCTCCACCTTGCTTTTGAAATGAGTCAAAAAATTGGAATACGTATAGCAAGAGACGGAGCTGTTTCTGAGCAACCATTTTGCATCGGCAGGGGAAAGAATCCTCATTTAAATGTTTATGTAGCTTGTGTGTGTGTGTGTGTTCACTTATGTGCTACTTGTACTCCAGCTTCACCCCTCGGATGCAAATGATGATGCTTTTCACAACAGAAGCCAACTGGAATCCAAAAGAATATTATCAGTGCAAATTGCAAAAGTCAAAACGTGCTTCTATAAGAAACAGTATGGCCAATACTGGGTGTGGGAGCAACCGTTTACCCATGTGAACGGTTATTAGAGGGAGAAAGGGCTTGACCAATCAACACTATGGACTTCTGATAGCATGTGACCAAGAAATTAAGCTTGACAAAGAACCCGAATGATTGAGACAGAAAAAAAAAAAAAAAAAAAAACAGGAATAAGTTTTTGTTTCCAGCTCCAGTTTGAATGTCCCACTTCCTCAGTTGAATTTTATCTCAGCTGCTTTACATTTAATATATTCTGTTTTTAGCAACGTGAATAAAGAACGCAAATGGGGCAGAGCTCCAAGCAAATCACCATCCCATTCTTTGTCTCAATATTTATCATCATTTGCATAATACTGTTTGAATTTAAGACTGTTTTACTCCGCAAAACCAATTTCTATGGCTCAGTCATGTCACTTACTTATGTAGTCATAATGGTCATCCAACTGTGTAATTGGACATTTTAAACAGCTAAGCAATTTTTTTTTTTTTTTTTACGAGCAATACTGTTGAGTAGAAAACTGCATTGAAGTTGAGTGGCAGTTGAATAGGAGGAATATGGCCATCGCTAACTCGTACATTTAAATTCCTTGGTAAATGCAGATTATGTTGGCATGTTCTTTCAACACTACAGAATGATGGATATACCAAATGTTAATTTGTAAAAAAAAAATTCCTTGACATTTCTTCTTTTTTTTTTATCTTTGTGTCTTTTAGTGATATCAACTTGGGAGATTAGCGACTGAGAATCAGTGAGACTTAACCATGACAAGAGAATGACAGTTCATTTAAATGGTGAAAATTGCTGGTGGGATTTCTGCAGGAGTGCCACCAAGCTGGGTTAATACCGTTTGTGATAACAGCTGACAGGACGCCATTTGGGATGGAGTGTTGGGGATTGTGACCTTTCCTTTTGACGGAGGTCACAGGATATTTTTTTGCATCAATACATATTATGTATTGATGCAAAAAAATAGCTGCAGTTTGGCTATTGTCACAGTAGGAACATTGTGAAACTCCATAGAGGAATAACTAGGTATGCTCTAAAATCACGGATAATACGCATTATTTTGGCTTCTGACTGACTCAGAATACTGACTCTGTTCAAAAGTCTGAAGCTACCATAGATTTGTCGTGAGCCCATCCAGAAAATATGCATGTTTTAAAATAACAAAAAAAAAAATGTTTCTACAGATTTAAGTTGAAAAAGTTGAAACATTTGATTTAAGTATTTAGTTCGACTTACACTTTTGAAAGTCAACACAAGTACGACAGGAGACATTTGGAAGGGCAGGGGAAATTAAAGGGGCACCTACAGTGCACCCGTTAAGGCCACATTAAACTTCTACAACTGCGTAATTCCTTATGCAACTGCATAACCACGGAGACCCCTCGAGCCCTCATACTTCTCCGTCGTGGTGCCGGATACGCACTGCAATTTCCTGCCCGACCAGTAGGGGTCGCTACGCAAGGTTGTTGTGCTTCTGGCTACAGTGAGCAATGGCATCCAAGAGAGAAAGACTGTTGTTGTTGTTGCAGCGGAATAACATTGAAACGCAGTTACTTTTAATACAAAAATGGAGACGTGAAAGACTGAGGAGACGTGTCCGTAGGTGGCATGTACGTCCAATAAATGTACCGAGACCGATGGCAGTCTTATTGGACCGATGAGGGACGAAGAAACCCACTTCAGGTACTTCCGAATTTCGGCTGGCAAATTGGATGAACTTCTACGGCGTGTGCTACCTCATATTAATCATCAGGGCACCCACCGCATGCCAATTGATGCCGCTCAGAGAATGGCTGAGGACCAATCGCAGCCCTTGCCGTCTTCGTTGTCCCTTGACAGAGTGATGGGCACTTAAAAAAATATTTGTGCAGCCGGAGACGACGGAGAGGCTCTTCAACAGACTCCAACCAGCGACGTAGAGGGGTCTCTGTAACCGACGCAGACCACTTTACGCAGTAGTATAAATTGGGCTTTCGTTAAGTACAACGTATCAAGCATTTTTCGGGGGGACGGCAGCCCTTTAAGCCAAACCAGGTATCTTCGCACCATATGTACTCCAATGGGAACTGCTGAGCAGAATCTTATTCTCAGAGCATCTCAACAATTCAATACAGACATCTCACACACACAAACCCAGTCAACCTGATCAGCATTCTTTTAAAGACAAGCTGCCAAAGAACCAGCAACAAGCAGAAAACAACCTGTGTCTAATGCTCCATGTACAGCCCTCAGCTATTTGACAGATGGAAAGGAGGAGAAAAGAAAGAACGCGGCCATGTTGGACGTATGTACGTACAGGTTCAGCAAAATAAAATGGACAATGCAGATAGATAGACAGACAGACAGAGGCACAGTGGACAAGAAAAAGAGCGAGTGGGGACACGGCGGCCACCCAGAATTTAAATACATGACACCTACTCTTTGAAGATCTTCATGAAGATCGACCTGAAGAAAAAGAAAAAGAAAACTGAGTCTGTGAATATTAAAAAACATGCTAGTTTGGTAGTAAGATTAAAAATCTGCAAAACAAAAACTCAAAAACTCAAAAAAGATGTCAGCAATCTGTGATCATCTGTGCGGGACCGTATCCATGTTCCCCGGGTCCTATGTTCCCTGCTTTTTATGCGACCGGGGAACATAGGACCCTTTCTCTAAAAAAGGGTTCCATGTTCCCCGCTGTTCACCCAAAAGGACCCGGGGAACATAGGACCCTAGCCCTAACTCTAACCCTTTACCCTGGAGCTCCACACCCAGGCTTCCACAAAGTGGGGAACATAGGACCCTTTTTTTAAAAAAAGGTCTGATGCTCCCCGATCGGGGAACATAGGACCCGGGGAACATAGGTACGACCCCATCTGTGCGTCCTATATTGGTGACTTTGAGACTTGATCTGGCATTGAGGACCAAATGTCAGTGGACCAAACTTATTGTCAAATCAATCACATAAAATATTTTCAGCAGCCATTTTGAAAAAGGAAAATCGCTCCATTTGGGAAGTCAGAACTGGTAGTGATGTCACTGAGTTCCAGTTGAGAAGAGAAAAAAAACATGGAAGTGAGCGTACCCCGGGCTAGCCATTGTTAGCATTACCAGCTGATAACCAAAATGGCTCCTGTGCAAAAGGCCCGTTCTGAAAGTGAGTTTAACCAGTGAGCTAGCTCCACTTTGTCCATTGACATAATCTGTGTTGAGAAAGTCAAACAAATTAAATTGTCCATTGTTCTACTCGTGCTAATTTAAATTTTCAAATGTGACTTCACATAAATCTGTATTTTGCAAAAAAAAGGGCGACTTGATGCAGAATTAAGATACAGTTTAACGACTCGTGATTTGTTCCAAAGATCAAACTTCCTACGCTTGTAGATTGACCTGGTGATAAATAACCACCTCAACTACAGACATAACACCATTACTGTAAGTACATTACAGCACTTCCTGAGCAAGGATCATATGGCAGGTGCTATATCTTTTGCTTTTCAGCGGTCAGTACTTTTGGCAGTACAGCATTTCTGCAGCCACCTATAACTGGAAAAGCTTTGAGGTGCAATAATTTACTGCGAGAAGGGACTGGATAACACCCCCACATCCTGATTCACTGAGCTGAACACAGGAACAAATGCTCAGCTCAAATTTGGAACATTTCAATAAACAAACATTTTCAAAACACTCAATCAAATGCCAAGATACAACTTAAAATATACTATTTTGCTCGTTTCCCAATGCTATTCCTGAATACACTGGCACTTTCATCCTAGCCAATTAATCTAATGTTACAATTTCCCCTTGGTCTCTTCCAATCCTCTGACATTCTGTACTATTTGATATTGGAAATTAGAGTGAAGGTAAAAGCCAGTCATCCATGTTCCACTCGCGTTCACCGAGTAGAAAATATTATATAAATCATATACGTTTGAATTATTCCCGTTTGAGTGGCTCAATATTTAATTTTGGGGATACTTGGCAGCACATTGGCTCATCCCTTGACAGTGTTTTATGGACGACATACAGATACTTCCATACTTTGAAATACTTTTTTCACAGTCACCGTGTACAAGACAACATTTCAAAAGGGTAAAAATGAGGAATGACCCATGAACTCTGGCTTCATTTAGTAAATAGAAAGTCTTAAAAAAGATGAATGTATAGCATTCTGATTCAGTCCACACATTATGCCACATAATAATTATTACTAGATGGTAGCCTCAGCTTATGTTTCTCTTCATTTCAAAAGCATGTCTTTAATTAGACTTTATTTAAAATTAGCTTCAGTCTATTTAAATGGGGTAACAGAGCATAGCATGAATCAAGCGTTCTCTGTGCCCTGGCAGAGCAGCTGCTCTGGCAGATATTAGCCCCCTTTAGTGTTGCTGACCACTTCACCAAGCCTGATAATACAACTCGGAAAATTGGATATGGTCACTAAGGGACAAGCGGACTGAGAAAATCAGAATTACTTCTCATTTGTATGTAATTTACATTTTTTTTTTTCCCAGTGGCCTTTAAAAGGGCAGCATTGGACTCAATAAGAAGATTAAAAGCAAATATAGTTTTGTCAAACCAGGGACTTTGGTAAGAGCTATTCACTTTCACGTCAGCTTTAAGTCAAAGATTTGCTGTCAAGCCTCGTTGCTACTGTAGCTTATTGGGGATTTAGGTTACTTTTCCGGCCCAGAATCTTTTAACCAACCATGCTTTGTGTTATTTTAAATCAGCACTCAAGCCGCTGAGAGATAAAGAAAGTCAAATTGCGCCAAAGTTGTGACTAACGACATTTTTTTTTTAACACGTTAATCCAGATCAACTAGTGATTCAAATGGAAAGAACATAATTCAGCCAGAAAAGATGAGTATTTACTCTGGAAAGCAAACTTTCTTTTTCGAATTAGAATTACTGTGATAGTAAGTGGAATACATTTAGTACATCAATGCATTTTCTTTTCTGTTGCAGTCTCTAAAGTTCAGACTCAGGCTCTCCTCTCTGTTGTGCCGATGCACTCAGCCAGCTGCAGTGTTGTCTTTGTCTGCTGCTGATGAGTCAACACTATATATGGACGTCTTTGGACTTGAACAAATAGTGACCCGGTTAAAAAGTTTAGAAAGATGTCACAACAGGCTGTTGGTCAGATCCCAATACAAACCACAAACAGCTTAAGACGACTGTGCTACACCGTCCCCTGACAGGGAACTGTGTGCAACTGTGCCTTGGGAGGCGCATTTGGACTATCCTGTCATTTGGTCGACGACTGACCCACGTCCCACAGATCCCCTGCAGTCACTGCGATGACAATTTCACGCCATGAGTTTCCTGTTCTACCTGGCTCACAGGAAGAACCTGTGTCTGGAAATGCTTCAGCATTTTCTGGCATCTCAATGAATCATTTTCTAATGCCAACAAAACAACTCAAACCTAGTGTGTGGACATTTGTTATCTACAGTTATATGGACATTTATATCTAATTGATCAATAATTCTATAACATTACAGCATATAATAAATGTGTGATCTGAGAGAGAACCTCTGCACCTCTTCTAGTCATTGTTTGAGAGAGATAAAATGCTCCTATCGGCTGCACTACGACACTTCATTGGAAAGATCACTATTCCCACCCTGGTAACAACAAGCTTAAAAGGTGCCATATGTAAGAATGTGGCCAAAAACGGTTACTACACTCAAATTCTAAATCCTGAGGTCTTTTAAGGTTTCATTTTCTCCGCCATTGTAGCTCAGACGTAACTGGCAACGCGTGGTTGCTCGGCAGCTGAAACTCTGCTAACTGCAATGATTGGTAGATGGCGGTAGGTGGCGCCACATGCCAAAACATGATTTGCGGTCTGCAAAAGATTTTCTTTAATGCGAATACTTTTGCATGCACGTTGCATGTTGTTGCTGGTGGTGAGTTCAGTATTTTATACGAATATTATTCCTGAGTCTCTGTGACATATGAGGATTTTACGGCCAGTTGCTTTAGATTGACCTTTAACTCGGGACGGGAGTTGGAAACTAGCATAAGGTATAATCTCTCTATGCGGAAAATTAGTCACATTGACTTGTTTGTAACGAGTGGAAGTGTTACTATGTTAACCTGCATTGTTCCTATCAAATAAATTAAATTAAATTAAATTAAAAGGAAAAAGAATGGAAGAATTAATGCAATAAAATCTACATCATTATTGTCCTTTTGTCTCCTTACTTTTCTGGTGGGAGGAGCTCAGGACAGTAAACCTTGAATTTAAAAAGTTAGCATTTAACAACCTGGGTATGAGACAGAACCAGCAGTCTTAGTCATGACATAGTCATATTTTTGAGAATTTTTGCCCTTTCAGGAATGCCGTTGTGTCATTTCACTCAAAGTCGACCGAAGTCTTTTTTATATAAAAACAAACACTGAATAGACTATGTTTTCTAAAGAAGTGTGACGCACAGACAATGAAAAGGAGTTGACAGATACAGTTTAGTCTAACAATATGAAAAAGGTATAATTCTCCCAAGGTAAGTCAAAAACAAACTTTCATCTCTTCATGTAAATCCGTCTCTTTCATTTATTCCGTCTGCGTCATCATAGAAAATCTCACATATCGCAAAGAGCGTTTCAGCTATGATTTTTTTTATTATTATTATTTCATGCAGTGTGCCTCACAAGAAGCAGGCACCAACGCTGAATAATCAGTTTTGCTAATTGCTGGATGTTCTTCCTCTTTGCTGAGCATGTTAATTGTCTCAAAAAAAAATGGAGGGAAGGTATATCTTCCTGCACAAGCAGTTATGCCTTTAGCTTTCCGAGGTAGAAAATAGCATCATATTGACATTATACGGTCTGTGTTTACTCTGTCAGCCTCACCGGGGCTTAATTGACCATACTTCACAGGGACAATGATCCTATGAGCCAAAGTTGCCTTAGAAGGATATAAATTGTGTGCTCGCAATCAAGCAGACATAATTGGGTGCTTAAAAAGTTAATAACTTTTGAATAAAAGTGCTCGTCAGCTTTTTAGCTCATCACATGTAATCTGTGACTCAGGCTTCAGAAGCTTGCATGTTAATGACAACTATAGGGATTTAATTAAATGGGTTTTCTCCCTCACCGAATTATTTGGCTTCACATTCTCAAATTCATTCCAACTTCATCTCTCAGACAGTGTGGCCTCAATAATGATTTTGCCTAAACTACTTTAAATTTAATTAAGATGCTTGTTTGTCTTCTCAGATCAAAAGGATGAGTTCCTGTTGAATCCAGTACAAAATGTACATTGCGAGTCAGATGGAACAAACCATAAGCCTTTGATGGATTACAAATATGTTGCAAATAATACATGTAGGGACACCGCACAACATGCACATTGTTCTGATTCAATAGTGCATTTTCTTCCTCAGTAGTAAATATATAATTACATATTTTAGTGTTTGGGACAAGGGGAAGCCAATGTTTCTGAGTGGATCATGCTGCTATGAGAACAGTGCAGACACTGATGACAGACCACCCTGAGGTTAAGTTTCAGTGGTGTATAATTGAGTAATGAATCCCAAATCAGATTTCTCAGAAATGAAAAATGGATTTTTTTCCTCTGTGTTACATTGTTGCAGGAGCTGTAAGCATATATCAAGTCAATTCACTGCCAGCTAAACTTACTTACAAGGTGCTTTTAACAAACAGGGTCACCGACAAAGTATATGAACACAAAACGTGAGGAAAAACACGCACTTTGCATAATTTAAAACACATTTATTGGGGTAAGTGTCTCTCTCTCACTCTCTCTGTGTGTGTGTAAGGCGTCAGAGGTGCAGCTTGTGAACAGGCAAGGCAGGCAACTGCTTGGGGCCCCGAGCCGATAGGGGGCCCCCGACACTCGGAGCCTGGGGGCCGTTTTTACTGAAATGTGCAGTGACCAGCCGCCTCCCCGTCCCCCTTAAAAAAAAAGTTTATATAGTTTTTTTTAAAGCTATTCACATATTTTATTGTTCTTTACATTTATATTCTCACATACTTTTTAATTACAAGGTTTTTCCATGTTATTTCATTAATTTCGAAAAAATATAAATATTTTGAACTTTTACATTGTTCGTTGGTGTCAGATTATTTATAACGTAATGGTGATGAACACTGGTTGGAAGGGCCCCCTGGGAATTTTTGCTTAGGACCCCAACAGACTCTAGAATCGCCTCTGTAAGGCGTACAAGATAAACCACCGAGCAGAAAGAATTAGTGCAGCAGTGATTCTGGGATAAAGGCAAAACAGTGAGTCGTTTGCCACTTCCTGTCCAGCAGAAGCTTCTCACTAAGCGTGAACCGGGCAAACAGAAACCAGAACAAAGCTACACCTGCACACCTGCCAGTGTTTTTTGTCCCGTATTCATCACAATGACAAACGGTATAATAATCACACTAATGGTGGCTGTTCAAGGGCACTGGGGAGCTGGAGAGGTGGATCAGGAGCATGTGTAGAGGGGTGCGGGGAGGAGACCGCAGTGTTGTTAATCTGAGAGGCTTTTGAGGAGTTTAGATGGATTGGGAGGGGTTTCCGTGGCTGCTTACACTGAGATAAGGCTGCCTCTCTGCCACTGGTTACCACAGCCCTCAGCTCCTTTGCAACAGGACTGGCCTAGTTGCCCTCTTCCTAGGCCAGGGATTTTTGCCTGCATGTGATAAGATGCTCCTGAGCATTGCAAAATAACACAGGTATTAGCCTGCCTTCATCTTCACAAAAGGAATGCCACGGAATAGAGTGAGGGGAGGAAAGGATGAACCGAGACAGAAGCCAGACCCCATTCTGGGTGAACAGATAAGTGATGCTCTGACAAGGGGCTCAGAGAATGGGAAAGATGGCCAGTGGCTCCCCTGCTGGGCCAGATGAAGATGAACTCACCATGTGGTCTCGTCATCAACAACCCACTCCATCCAAGAAGCACCAGATTAGTCCTACATGCTTAACCAGTCACTCACGAATAGATGGAATATTATTAATAATGTACAATGGTATTTTTCCTTCATAAGGCATGGAACGTATCACATTTCATTAACAACAGTGGAGACCAACTTCAGCGGAAAAAAAGATAGAGATTGTTTTATCTGGCACTATATTATTCTGTCTAAAGAATTCATTATTTTTGACCAATTGTCCTTATCTGATGGTGTCTGTTATGAAAGACAAGATGAATCTGCGTTAAAGAAAAAAGAGGAGATAAAAAATATGGATTAATTTGGTATTTTATGCCATGATTGCCCATGCACATGTAGTTAAAGGCACACCATAATTGCTTATGATTCCATAAAAAAAAACTAATTGTATTTTATTTTCCTCATCTGTTAGAAATGTACTGAGGAGAGGTGTAACGTGAGAGAGCACCCGACATATTGCGAGACGTTTGATATTGATCGTGCACGCCATATTAATCAGTATTTCAAGACTTGCGTGCGTTTTCTATAGTATGTCCGCGCAGCATAAGTAACGTCTTAAAATAAATTAACAGATGTCCTCGTCTCTACAGTGCTTAATTACATTGTGCACAGTAGCACAAGTGAACTTGCCTGATTGAAGTAAACAGTGTGTGATTGTAAGCACATTGACGCACACACACACACACAGTAACTTTCTGCTTAATGAACGGGTGTGAAGGTCATGTTTCTGTCCGGGTGACCACTCCAAGTGTCCCAATCCTAAGTGCAGCTCTGTCAGAAGGGACAAGTCATTGCACCATGAATGATTTTTTTCGTTTTCATTTAAAGTGGATCACCATTAATGTTAGGTGCCGGTAATTATTCCACCTTGTGATTCCCCCGCTACTCGAATAAACGCGTTTATCTGCTCACGTTGTCACCAAATATGACCTGACAAACATGTGCTTGAAGCCAGAGGGCAAAACTGCAGCAACGTTTCCGTCAAGTTCCGTGGACGATAATTGCAACCGAGTACAAAGTCAAAAACGAGAGACACTGTGTGTGTGTGTGTGTGTGTGTGTGTGTGTGTGTGTGTGTGTGTGTGTGTGTGTGTGTGTGTGTGTGTGTGTGTGTGTGTGTGTGTGTGTGTGTGTGTGTGTGTGTGTCTCACCTCGTTACAAACTCAATCAGCCCTCAGTCAATGTCTTGCTTATTTTTGCTTTGCTTATCTGACGTTTCAGAAAGAGTTCCACCGTTTGAGAGCAGTGTTTATGCATTTCCATACGCAACAACAGTTATCGCCTCCTCATTTTAACGCTGTCCAGTTTCCTTTTACTTGGAAGTCTGAGTAGAGCAGTAAACATATGTTCTAAGGTAGAAATGACACAGGCTTAACACTCAGTCAAATGTGTAGGATTAGAAAAAACTGCCAGGTAGATGAAATAAAACTGATAACACAGTCTGTCTAATGGTGACATAAAAAAGCAACCCAATTTGGAACATTGAAGAGAACGGCATTCTTTTGGTATCTATAAATTGAGAGACAGTTGAGAAAACACAAGAAAAACAATGTCTCATTCACAGTGGAACAAAAGCTGGTGAAGGAGAATGATATGAGACGTAAGAGCGTAAACCGTGTTCCATAAAGCGTATTCATTGCTCACATAATGTAACACAATATATTATCTGACATGTAACTCAAGGTTGTTCATTGTTTCATAACGTATTCATCAGAGTCTTGCTTTCTATTATTGACCAAACAATGATACTACGTGAAACTGCTTTGTCTGTTGCCCCTTAATCATTTAAAGCACAGTCATGTGAGCTGGTTTGTCAATTCTAAGCCCAGGGATGATGTTCTCACAGGAAATGACTCCTATAGTGTAGAAGGTGGTAAATGTCGTAACTCGCAATCAAGCTGGGGACTTCTATTTTATTTAGGGTAGTGTCAGGGTAGAGGTAATACTAAGGCATCAGCTTCTTGGTAAGCCATGATCAGTCCTTAGTACACAAAATGAAAAATGGTTTCGAAAAGGTCAAAATCCATTTTAACCACATAGTCTGGGTCTTTTAAAACATTTTCAACCGTCATTTTCCAACATGTGTAATGTGTTTAAGACCCAATGTCTAATTCTATTGAAGAGCATTTCTATTACAAACTGTAAAAAAAAAAAAAAAAAAAATTATAATGAAGTCCATTAAGCCACTGTACGGACATGCAAATAAACATAAAGCCGGGAAATATGTTTATCTGATTAATTAAGAGTCATGCGCGCGACGGTGCTGATAAATCCACACGGACACACAATTAAATATCAGTGATGACTCATTTGTCTACTGTTGACCAAACATAGCATAAATCATTGTGGAGTTTCATCATAGGTTGATGAATTTCCTGAACTATTAGCAACACAAATTCTAAATTTGAGTTAAAATGAATGAATAGATTAATTACAGATTAGACTGATGATCAAACAGTGGACAGAAACGATAAAAACAAAGATGGAGTTGTTATTTTTTTTAGTGGAGTGCAACAGCACGGTACCAGATTTAAGCTATTCACCACAATGCATCCTGCACCTACTGCATATTTAATCACACCGAGGCAGGAGCTCTCAAAATGTGTAACTGGCACAGGCTTTTCTCAATGTGGCGATCAGATGCATCGCAAGACTCGGAATGCCTCGAGCACCTGTTTTTTAATCCTCACACTTTTTGGCAATATGAAGCTTTTTTTTTATTGGAAACCCGTAGAAGTCGGCGAATTCAAATTGCCATCATACAATATTAACTGGCATGTGTCCCAGCGAAATTGGAAAAAAAAAAAAATTCTAGCACTATGAAAAAGATGCTAGGTCATAAACAAAAATGTATCTTGCTTTGTTTTTTACATAATGTTGAAATCTTACGTGTCGCATTGTTCTCATTATAACTGTAAACCGTAAAGTCTGAAGTATCAGTGAAGTACGTACAATAGACGAGGGTATTCAAGTGCAGATTAAGGTTAGGACGAGGTTCAGTCACTTTTTTGATGACATGAATAACATGAATAACAGTGACGTACAACACAGAACACAAGGGCAATCGCAGTCAGGGGTAGATTGGCTTCTGTTGTGGTTAAAGGTGTGGTTAGAATGAACTAGAAGTTAAAGGCATAGTATGCAGAAATGATGGGGCTGATGTTTGGAGGCAAAGTCGGCCCCTCCTCCCCTGCTTATGCTGCCAGTTGCATGGACTCTCCAATAATAGACGTACCAACACCTGCACTACAGCGGCTGCATGCATTCACCCTGACTAGAAGAGCTCTTCATGGATGTGCGTGTAAAAAGATTAGGTCGGTCACACATGCTTCAGATCCAGACGCAGCAGCTCGTCGCCAGATTTCAGATTCACACTGGTTTAGGGAACGGCTTTTGTCCGCTCAGTTTTAAGCCTCATTTAACTCGGGGGTTTTTTTGTGTGTTTTTTTCTTAACCTCACCTCCTGATACCTGCCCAGGTGTAATCTGATTGTCTGGTTGAAAGATACATTAACTAAACATTTCTGCCCAGTTAATGATAACTGTAAATAAAAGCTGCATCAATGCAGATAAAAGCACCGCCAACACATGTCTAATGGCTCATTAAGGGTGACTGATACCTTTACTTAAAAGGAAAATTCTACCTTTAAACAAATTGCTATGGTCAAAGTAAGGGTTGGAATGGGTCTACCATCATCTCTTCTTCTTCTTCTTTCTACAAAAAGTACAGACTGGTACCTTCCCTGTCATTGGACACACCGAGTTTTGCTAAATCACCCACAACGGGTGTAATTTCAAGATATGCTAAAATATTCATTTATGTGGAGCATTAAATGGTAAATGGTCTGTGTTTTTATGGTGTTTTTCCACTCAAATCACTTCACAGTTTTACCATTCACCCGTTTCACAAGCATAAAGAGCATCTACCGAATATCCAGCACTTTTTCTATTACACATGTAATATCGATTCACATGGTGCCGGTACAGTCAGTAAAGTGTCTTGCCTAAGGAAACATTGGCTTGCAGACAAGAATCAAAGCCAGGAATCAAACCCCCAAACCCACTCTACCACTGTTCCATAGAGTCAAATGTTCTTGTATTTTCTTTACATCATGCCAAATGCAGGGCGATGCAGACCTGCTCAGGTTTCTAATATCTTGAAAAATAACATAATATAGCAATATTTGTATGAAATAAAATGATGCAACATATGCTACTGTACCTGGTCTGAAGACGTGGTTGTTTGTATCCTGAATTTTAGAGTTCACCGGTGTCGTCGGCTGGTCAACAAATGCATGTAGGGCAAGGCGGTGGAGGCAATAAGCACTTTCACAGTTTATTGAAGAATGGGTTAACGGATGAAACGGACTAACGCATGAACCAGAGTTGAAGGCTGAGATCAGATCCAAGCAGGCGGCAAAGAAAAGCGTCAGTGGCAGCGTGCACGTGGGAGGAGGTTCTGAGCATAGGGGTTAACAAAACTGAAGTCAAACAAATAACTAAGCACTGGAGAACGAGATCTCTGCGAGGGAGCTGTGCCATTCACAGAGGTCCGTGACAATCTGGCGACGAGAGGCTGGAGAACCAGGAAATAAGTAGAGGTTTGATGACAGGATTGGGAGCAGGTGTGCTCCCGCCACAGGTGACCTGATTGCATGCTGAGCCGAGTGCAAGAGAAAAAAAGGGAGGAGACGAAGGCGGAGCAACCGTGACACATCATTTATGACAGCTGTAACAATACCCAACTTTAGGGGGACTGCTTTGTGTTACTTTAATACATATTAAAGGTGCATTATGTAATAAATCTAAAGCAACTGGCCATAAAATCCTCCTAATATGTCACAGAGACTCAGGAATAATGTTCATATAACAAACTGGACAACATCAGTACAGCCAAAATATTTGCAGACTGCAAATCATGTTTATGTTTTGAAATCATGTTTTGGCATGTGGCGCCACCTTCCCCGTGTCTACCAATCATTGCAGTCAGTAGAGTCGCAGCTGCCGAGCAACCACGGGTTGCCAGTTATGTCAGAATGCGAAACCTAAAAGACCTCGGTATTTTGAATTTGAATGTAGTAACCGTTTTTGGCCACATTCTTACATATGGCACCTTTAAATGTACAATTTGAAAGAGTCCATAGTGACTAAAAGCAAATCCGCCTGTTCATGGCAAAATGAGGAATTTCTTTTTTTTTTATGAAAATGAATGTCACAGGACTTATCACACTCATCAGTTCTTCCCGCCTTCTCCCTTAACAGCATGTTAAATCTAACATCTGACAGGCTGTCAGCTTGAAGCGCGGTGACTTGGAAAGTATTTGGCAGCACAGCATGCGATTGTTTTACAGTCGCTAACTTTGGCTTTTGCAGCAGAGCCGAGCCAACCCGTAAAAATATGCTGATACATTTGCTTCTTTTATGATGGTTATTCAAAGTAATTGATCCGCAGCTTTGCATATACCGTAAGGCGGAGGCTGAGCTCGCTCGCTCTCCCCCCCCGTGTTTGACGTCTCTGCAGGAAACGGTCTGGTGATTGTGGTTCACCACGAGGCAATTTATTTACAGCCCTCCACTTGTGGCTGCGTAAATATTCTTCATGAGAGAGGAGGCTGTCACCAAAGCGCGGCACTTCATCAAAAACAACCCCTTTCTTGTCAGGGGCTAATGTGAAGGTGTATATCACGGCAGGTGTCTGCCCTCTGTCGACACAGATGCAGGGGTTGTGGCATTGTTACAACTAATGGGTTTCCTATAGGGACTCTCCCCCCCCTCCACTGAATGCCGGCCTCTCTCAGTTGGGCTGTAATGCAAAGGCTTTCCTGGCGGCGCCGACAGGAAGCAGTGGGCGCGTTGTTGTACATCTTTTTTGTACAATCGCCTACAATGGGCATGACTATTTATTGGGATAGACTTGAGAATTCTTGCTACTTATTACATCATACAGATTGTTCGGCAACCCTTCCCTCCAGCCCCAAAGGCAGGTCATGCTATGTGTGTCTAGAAATGTAATTTCTCAGCAGTTATGGAGTGACTGCATCTGCCTCACTATTACACTAGATACAGCTGTGACGGTGAATGAAGGAAATAACCGTCCATAATTTCCCCTTGTACAACACGGGGGGGTAAAAACTGTGGCTTAGCCTAAAGTTTTCTGTGTGACCTCCTTAAAGAGCTGTTATTGGATTAGACTGTCATGCCACCAGACTGTGATGTGTGATCAAACCCATTTATTCTTCCCCGGCACTCTTTATTACACACAATCACAGAGGGGATGACTCATTAAGAGCTGTTATGAATCACTTGCAGATGAATGCTTAGCCTGCAGTAAAAAATGGACAGCGCAATATAAGATGGAGGCATCTAATTTGATTCCATTATGTGGCTATTGTGCCCTTATCAGGTTGCCTTTGTCGGGTTGTGAGCCATTATCATGGTTTTCAAAGCTGCTGCCGTCCTCCTATAGCCAGCCAAGATTAGGTGTGTGGTCCGGTTAGTGCGGACCTCCTGAGGGCTAATGAGCTCAAGGCTAAGGGTGCATAATTTAACGGGGTCGTACCTATGTTCCCCGGGTCCTATGTTCCCCGTTTTTTCCCAAAAAAGGGTCCACTTTGTATGTGACAGGGGAACATAGGACCCTTTTTTTGAAAAAGGGTAGGGTTAGGATTAGGGTTAGAGAAACGGTCCTATGTTCCCCGGTCACAAACAAAGCGGGGAACATAGGACCCGGGGAACATAGATACGGTCCCAATTTAACCACATGCCTCATTCTATGACATTTCATGCTATTAAAATTGAAATATTCATAGGGTGCTTAACCTGGTACACTGACATCTCAGTAAGGTCAGTGCAGATCAACAAAATACCTCCACCACATAACTTGGTTTTTTAAACCACAGTATGTGATACTTTATAAAAGCTTAATATTATCAGCTCAGGCTACTGAAGATACACAATTAAGTTAGCAGATTATGAACTGAAAGCAAAATGTTTTTAAGTGAGTTGTGCATGACTTATTATTTGCAGTAAAAAAAAAGCAATGAAATGGTTTCAATGTAAAAGTATAAAAAAATGCAAATACAGAATAGAATAAGTATTCCAAATATATGGTGAACAGGAATATTAAAGTGTATTAGAAAATGGAGAACACAATAAGTATTATTGAAGATATTTACATAATACAATGTGCAGCTATCGCAATATAAAGTAAATATGAATGAAGTGCAGTGGCACAGGATTTATTGCATAGGTGTGTTGCACATGTAGTGATACAGAACGGATGCATAATCAACTTGATTCTTCAACATCTGGTAAAGAGGAACAACTGTCTGTCATCACAACCAACTCATCTGCAGAATTATCAAGAGGAAAAGACTACATGTTGTTTTTCATTGTGAAGATTAAACATGACAGGTAAAGAAAAAAAAGATAAACGCTCTATGAAATATGTGCTATAAAAGAAGGGTCATGCTTTCATATTCATGGGGGGGGGTTGGTTGTTGTTAATATCAGAAACAGAGATTACCAGGCCATCAACTCTAATTAAAGTAACTTTGCTAATGTTTTTTCGCTTCATTGAACGCTACATCAAAGAGGTCAGCGTCTGTTACAGACACAATAACGCTCATGCTGTGTGTCACATTGTGTCTTCGTCACTTTGTGGTCATTTCATCTACATCAAGAAACTGACAAACGAGCTGATGCATTTGATCATAGGACTTGGATCAAAAATGTCACATTTGAACCCAAATCACATCTGAGGATTTGGCTCAGAAACATAATCAGAGTGTCTCTCTGTGTCTCTCTCTTGTCTTTTTTTTCTCTCTGATTCTGACTTGTGTTTGCAACACTATGAGTCTATATGTGCTTGTCCACGTGGCTCACAACCTCAGATTAGCTCTGAAGATGCTTCATAATTTGCTGTCCTGGGGAAAAAAAACCCTTGGATTATTTTGTATGTACCCTGCTGCCATTGTCATGGATGCACCAGCTGTGCTTTGCCATTGTTGTGTTCAGCATACTGTGCGCCACTTGAACGCTGGCAGTATTTCAATACAAAAATGTGTGAGTTTACATTTGGAGGTTGAATAAAATCACAATAAAGTGCAGCCTTTGCCTGCTTCCTGATGGTAACAACATTGGAACTCACCATTTAGAGAGGCTGAAGACACCGTCTACACATCAATTTTTCTGGGACACGATCTTAAGAAAGCAGTTTTGCTTAAACCTTTTTTTTCTTTCGACTTTTCTCAGGTCTCTCTGATCCCAAAACTGCCTGAAAGCCTGAAGTTTGTGTGTCATTTAATCTATGAATCACTGACATCAGCACTTTACTTAGCTACTCTTTTAAGTGCTGCTGATCTTAATTCCAGTCACTACATTTGGACTTGCGGCTATAGCCTCTCTGATTAGAGATAAAAAATATATCCATCAAGCCAGTGGTGATTCCCATTTGGATGGCACTTCGGTTTTTTTTTCACGTCACTGTTCCGAAATCCTAAGAAGGCAGCAGTGGAAGTTTAAGGACCAAACCACAGAACCCTTTTTTTATTAAAGGGAGGGATGTTGTTTTTACGAATTACACGTCTGATTCTGCAACAGAGCTCTTGACGTCACGCGACTTAGTTTGCTCACAGCACCATGACGGTTGTCAAAGCTCCTGAAAAATCAATGGCACCAGTCTGCAGTTAAGGGGAACCTTAAAAGACTCATATTTTATCCTATTTCTCCAAGTTAAACTAGTTCCCTGGTGTCCTAATGAACATGTCTGTGACATGTTTTGGTCAAAATACCTTAAGGATGAAACACAATAGCAGTTCAATCACCCTGACAAAACAGCCCTGTTCAAAACGCTCTGTCAGGGTTAGGGCCACTGAGGCTCCTGAGAGCTAACAGCAGTTAGCATTTGGAAAAGTGATCATTTGCAGGCTCTAGCAGGCACATTGCCGTCATATATAACATGTATCCACTGGACAAATAAATCCTCTGAGGCTGGAAGTTTGTGTAGAACTCTGTGCTGCACTACGGAGCCAAGAATAGAACTTTTCGCAGACTTCGCATACTTCCGGTTTTCGGATACCATTGCCCTCGCCAGCACTCTCGCGTGTTTTGCGGACAAAACAAAAACATCTTTTTTCGCACTTTGCCGACTGATAGTCCCAAATATAAGGATGATTAAATGATTAAAAAATAGATTTTGCATAATATGGGACCTTTAAGGGAAACTTACAATGATTTGCAACCCTAACTTTGACAAATAAAATAAAGGTTTTATTTGTGTGAGGTTTTACATAGACACACTTTAACATTAGTAAAAAAGCGTGTAAACACAACGATCTTTGCAATTTACAATTTACCCTTAAATGACGACCGGAAACCTGGGAATCCGAATGCAAACTTGATGATGATGATCCAGTAAATTGCTCTCAAATTAGCCTGTCCCTGACTGCTTTGGCATCCTGGCCTCCTCATTTTCTATGAGCACAGTCGGTGTGCGGATAAGTTGCCTGACATTTTGCCAGTGCGTACGCCTGTGGATGTGAACAGCGTCATTGCCTGCCAAAAATGGCATTGCCTTGGTTGCGTAACATCAGCTCCCAGAGCTTTATTCAAACAGTGCTTACTTTTAATTGAGCATAAATATGCTAACAGCGGGACGTCTTAACACATACAGATCCTCTGACGCATATTCAGCAATGACTTGCTCGTCTTGCTAATGTGTATTTATGTGCGGCGTGTCAGTGCCACAGTCCTGTGCGTGTGGCTGTCGTGAAATAAACTGTGGCAAAAGTGATGCAATTTTCCGACAAATGTGGGCTCATTCTGGCTGCTCTGTTTCACACCTAACTGGCAACTATTTTGGTGTGCATTTAAAGCATGTGTGGCTGAATTGTGACAGCAACTGGTTCCTATAGGTAACAGCAGTGGTTGAGAGCGCTAGAGAGTAAATGAAGAGAGTTGTAAGTGAGAATATATATATGATTGTTCCACGGCAGTTTTATTCTATTAATTGTTGTTAATTAACACCGACACCGAGGGGCATGGGAAGTGGTGTGCTGAGGGTGCTGCAGCACCCCCTACTGACAGGGGGTGGAACGCACAGTGTGTAAATAGATTGGTTTTCGTAGTTTTTCTACGGAGCCCCCGAAGTGACATGAGAAAAAAAAAATTTCAAAGTCGAGATCTCGAGTTTCCCAAAGAAATATATAAAAAAAAAATTGAATTTTTTTTTTCTTTTTTTTTGGAAACTCGAGATCTCAAAAATTAAAAAAAATAAATAATAAAAAAAAAATTTTTTTCCATATTTCTTTGGGAAACTCGAGATCTCGACTTTGAAACTCGAGATCTCGACTTTGAAATATTTTTTTTCTCATGTCACTTCGGGGGCTCCGTATTTTTGTCCTTCTTTTAAAAAAAAAAAAAAAATCAGAATTTGAATAATAGTTTTTCTAACAGTGAATGATAATTTGCAAAAAAACATATTTAAAGTATGTGGAATTATTGCTTTCCTCTGTCTACTGTGGTGACATTTGACCCCAAAGCAACCAAAACACACAGTGAATATGCAGAAAACATTTGCATTACAAGTGTGTTCACTAATTTGTGTAACAAGTGTGTCGAGTTGCAGTGGAGAAGTTTAGGAACCTGAGCATCAGCACCTTGTTAGCCCAGGAGGAAACGCGGTTTTCATAAACCGAATAATGTTGATAACCTTCTAAAGAGGTTTTTTTACTGCACTTTATATTGGTGTCACAGCTCTTGCCGTCATTGACATGTGTTGAAAGTAGGAAAGTGTGTCGCATGCACGTACACGTCTTACATGCTGTATACTACACAGTGCCCCTTGGCAGAATTATGCTCCTGGCCACACCTCTTCACATAATCCTCATGTCTGCTGTGCCGTGCCGTGTCTGCGAGAAAAAGAAGAGGAAAAAAATGCTCTCGTAAAAGGATCAGTGCCATAAGATTTGGCTCCTTTCAAACAGCTGGAAATTCCATCACTAGTCACGGTAATATTCTGGTGTTAATGTTTTATCATGCTGTGTTAACATCAATATGAGAGCACAGCCAATTGCTGACGAGAATTTGGATGAGCCACCTCTCGAGCCATGCTGCCAGTGTGAGACAGAGGTTAACCTGCAATACAGCATGTTTTCAGGAAGATTTGCATTTTATTTTTTTTTTTTTTTTTTTGAAACAGCCAACACATTCTCCCACATCAGTGGGTGACTATCATTGGATGTTTGCGTTGCCCTCATTGATTATATTGTTAATATTTAGAATTTCCAAACAAAAGCTTTTTTTTTTTAGTCTGACTGATGTTTCCATTAAGGAACTGGAGGATCAACAATTATTTCTCCACCAATACTTATACATTTCATAAATCAGATCTTCACCTGGCAACTGCAAAATGCTATGTAAATTATTGGGCCAACGTGGTGTTTTCATTAAGCAGCTGCTTGAACCAGGAAGCAGCATCTGTTGTGCCGTCTGTGTGTCCCCTCACATGCAGCATGTTTGAATTTGTGACTTAATTTGCAGATTCAAGGGAATAAACCAGAATGGAGGATTCTGTGGCTCTGTACGTGGTAAAGCTGTTTCGACTCAACCCATATGTGAATCATAGACTCTTTGTAATAGCCTGCCTCTGTCAGGAGAGAGGATGTACCTGTCAAATCATTTAAATTACTACAACCATTGTTCAGATGGAAACGCTAGGATCAGCGCTTTGACGTTGTGGAACTTCCGAGACCCAGAAAACCATGCTTCACTGAGTTCTGGTGTCTTTGCAAAACAAAAATCATGCTGTGAGAAATATCTCTGTCCAAACGCATGCAATCAAATCAAAATCAACAAAGTGAAGTAGAGCTTGGTTGTTCTTCACAGACTGAACTTTACACAAATGCAAAAAGCACAAGCCTGCTATGTTCATTATCTCAGTGTGAAATCACTGTAGTCCACATACTGCACATTAGCATACTGGATGCTGCAGAATTTAATGTTTTAATTTATGTTTTTGCCGTCAGATTTACATGCTAGTCAATGTGTGTCACGCTATAAATTGTACATAATTCATAGCAACAAAAAACTTGACATCAAACCAAGAAATTATAAGAGAATTTAATTGAATGTATATACATCTCACTCCTTCATGCTCCCTATAGTTAATGGCCCCTTGTGGACCCCTGACTGTTCATAAATCAGAGGTTCAGCTCTGGCATTATTACAAATTGAATGATCTCGCCAAAGCGGCTTTATCCATGAATCTTCTGAACTGAGTGCTGAGGAAAAGATGCAGAAACACAAACACAAAGAGACTGCGATTTTTTTCCCCAATGTCATTATTCCTTGTCAGTGGCGAAGAATAAAGACACAGAATTCACCAAGCTGATTATACAGCCAAGAAGCCAGAAAGAAAGGGACCCCACAGTCTTCCAAATGTTGGTCTCAAAATGGTTTTCAAGTGCAGCCAACTGCCCGTCTCTTGCATGTGCACGTGCACATGAATATGTACGATCCAATTGTGAAAAGGTTCACAAATAATTGAGAAAAAGGAATTCACAGCTTCACAGATAGACCCACTGCTAAACAAGAGTCTTTGGTGTGTGGAGAAATGTTGACATTAAAGGTGCATTATGTAATAAATCTAAAGCAACTGGCCATAAAATCCTCCTAATATGTCACAGAGACTCAGGAATAATGTTCATATAACAAACTGAACTCACCAACAACAACAGTACAGACGAAAAATTGACATTAAAAAAACATCTTTTGCAGACTGCAAAAAATGTTTATGTTTTGAAATCATGTTTTGGCATGTGGCGCCACCTACTGTTGTCTACCAATCATTGCAGTCAGTAGAGTCTCAGCTGCCGAGCAACCACGGGTTGCCAGGTACGTCAGAAAACGAAACCTAAAATGGCCACATTCTTACATATGGCACCTTTAAAGACTTCTAACCTGTAGTACAACATGGTAAATCCCTTCTTGGAGTCAGAACAGTGATGGTGCACGTGGTAGTTATTGACTTGGAAGCTAAAGAATAATGATTCTGGTGATACTGTGAACACAAGACAGTGATGGAGAGTGAAGGGGAGGACATCTCTTACAGTAGCACGAATTGGCTTAAACAGCATACCGATAAAGACACCGGCAAGATGATGAGTTAAAAGACATTAAAAGAAGAAAAAAAGAAGAAGAGTCCTCCTGACTGAAGGTATGCTCGAGCTTCATTTCCTCCATAGGAAGTCATATCTAGATTAAGTGATGCTGAATTAGATAAATACCGTTGTGAAGCACATTATTCCTGAGGTGCCTTCTGAGTCGAGCCCCCGCGGGGAAAACGTATTGCACCTTTAAAGGAGTGCGGTTGCCAGCGCTGCGAAAGAGACATATGAGGCTGTGGACGTCCAATTGATTTTCAGTCAACACATCCCTCACATAGTCTGTTATGTGTTAAATTATTTAATGGCCGCAGGTTGAGGGAAGTGAGTTTATATCCTCCCCGAGGAACAGGCAACTTACCCGTGTCGCTGAGTATTTCACATCAGGTATTTTACACAAATCCAATTAAGCTAAATGGGTTTTTCTGTTTCTGGCCTTTGCACCCATGGACGGGTTGAAAAAGGTCTTACGCAGGTGCACGAGGGCACCGCACATTATCATTGCAGCGATGGTCTCATTACTGCAATGTTACAGTAATGATCCATTCCAGCTTACCTCTGCAAGCATCATTTTATCATCTCTCGATGAAGTTCCCCCTGCAGCATTCTCAGTAAATAATCACATTCATTATTCAACCGTGATTACTGTCAACTTTGATTTTGTCCAATGGTCCACAATGTGTTCTTGATCCTATTCCAGCGAGATGATGAACTTTGTCACATCTAATTACGTTGCACGAGTCAGCTACACTGACGCAGCGTTTGCAGCTACTCCATCACATGCCTGATAATTGGCGGCACATTCGTTGGATTTAATCAACATTTCTATTTCTGACACGTGGCTGGTTGTTACAACATGTTAAATCGTGTTCGCGAAACCAAACTGGGTGTGGATTTGTTCGGTGTGCAAACACATGAAACGTGATTCCAGGTGCCGTAGTTCGACATTTTGGTGTATTTTGATTCAATTCTGATCCACTTGGTGATTGAAGGTCCCAACGATTGACCGTTCTGTTCTGTGTTCTCAGCTACACGATGGACCTGTGGTGCGTGTGACATCTGTATCTGCCAATGGATGCGCTGAGCCTGTCAGCTCCGTAGCACTCTGCCTGTCAGTCAGCCCCATGCACCACAAACAGCCTGGGACCACAGCTGTCATAATGATCCAACCACAGAAAAGAACAATCTGCTGATCTTCTTTTAGCCTGAGACTCAGACAATGGGTGTATTCTTAAAAGCTTCAGCTGGTCTCTAAACTGATAAAGACCAGATGCAGACCATTGCACCAACCCCATCCTGATATAACACTAATTTGCTCTCCCCAAAAACTGAATTCTTGAATTATTACACAATTAATGTTAAAGGGGAAATAAGTAGTTTATAGTGCCATCTAGAGGAGAGGCTGGAATTTACAACAAAGACCTCTGCTCACCCCCTCCCTTCCCTGAGCGCTAAGGTATCCGCAGCTGGTCAAATGTCGTCCTCGTTGTCTTTCTCCGTGTCAGCAGATGAGGTTTGTGAGGTGAGGGAGAGGGCGAGCTACCGCGGCCGTAGCAGACGAAGCGGCGAGTGGAGGCGGGACTTCCGCTACAAGTAAAGAGACGCTTGATTTGTTCTCTCGCGTTTGTCCTTACAGGCTCCGGTAGAAAGATGGCGTCTCGCTGCTAACAGTGGCTATGCAACCGCGGCCCGCGACCATGTTATTTTACATGACTTTTTGAAACACTACGAAAATGAAACAAAAACTATTATACAGCAACTAGACAATGCAGGAGCACATAATATGTATAAAAAAGTGGATTTTTGGTTATATAAACCCATAAATGCTACATAGTGTCCCTTTAAGTAACATTTAATTAATGCAATGAAAAATATTACACCCCTAGATATTGTCTATATTATGGCCTATACACGTCTATAGATCACACCTAATGTTAGATTACCTGTTTTTTTGCCACTTTAATACAACTATAAAAATGTTATTGTGCTCAGTGTTGTGGGAGGGCCAATGTGACAGCGCTGTGATGGTATTAGAAAGTGTATGAATAGAATTTCCATGGATAGCCAATTACATTTTAACAAGATGGCTCCAGACCGCTGTTCCCTCATTGATATATGTCTAAAGCCTTGAATTCCCAGCGAATATTGGAAAGGTATAATGAGCCAGTTATTCAGACAACTTCTGCCAGCCACTTAATAGCCACTCAAAGACTGTCACTGCTGATAAAATTTGATGACTAGTCTTCTCTGCTGGTTTTAATTTGAATATGACATGATTATGAGCTGGTCCTGTGTGTGCTGATGAGGCAGATCTGTGCATTTAAACCTGCGCGTTGTATAAAAGAACTCCTTTTAAAAACAGATTGTGTTACACCTTATAGCCTTTTAAAACATGGAACTACTGCAGACAAATTTTTTTGCGTGGTGACATCACCATAAAAAAAAAGGACAGGGAATTCCAATTCAGATTTTAACCACCATTTTGAAATTGAGAGACAAAAGAAAAACACTTTGAATCCTGTAAATTACGAGTGGACCTGATAAAGGGAATAAAGAGATGAAAACAAGGATGGAGGATGAGACGAGACACAAAAAGGTACTCGAATAACTAAATTGGAAAGCGAAAACGTCGATACACGAACTGAAACTCTGCCCCACCAGTAGGTGGAGTATTAAGCTCTGCTCACCACGCAGAAAAAAACATTTCTACAACAGAAGAAATAGTCGCAAAAGTTAGTCCAGACACCACCACCCGATGGTGAAGTAAGATACTACAGGACCCTCTAGTCACACTTTAGTGTTTAGCATGCACGTTTCTTGATGTAAGCCAATTTGAGGTATAGCACACTGTTATGTGGAGAAGTAAACAATGAAAATAAAAGTTGCCCTGTGCAGTTTTGATGGCTCTTAATGGCACCTTTTATTTTGAATGCATTCAAAGAAATACAGTACAGACGACTGGCTGTATCATATATACACATTCCACTCTCGCTTGTTGTAAACGAATGAGAAACCCTTACAGAGGCCATAAAAAAGTGACAGTTCACGTTTCCATTCTACCGTGTTCAACAAATGTAGCTATGACTGTAATGAGGCTACGGGTTGTCTTTGTCTCCCAAAGCAGAGGTTTAAAACTAGGCCATTGTGAAGACACCGCTGTCATCGCGTACCGTTCCAAGTGAGAATACTATACTATCTGCATTCAGATTGCAACTCTCACACTTTTTGCTCAATGAATAATGCAAAGCTAGTCAGGTGATAAATTCTCTGGTGTAAATCCACATAGCACATCAGGGAAGTGACTGTATTTTGACAGTACACTGTCAGATGGAGGGGGTTCATAACAATCTGTAGAGAGGTGCATGAGACTACTTCAGGGGAATACTTCAGGGTTAACAGCTCAACTGAGAAAGGCTCAGTATTCTGAAGAGTAAATGACCAGAGGACTCTTTTGCCTTTGCAGTAAGAAGACCTGGGTGTGCGACCCGTTCAGAACGAGGGTCTTTCTGCATGGAGTTTGCATGTTCTCCCCGTGAGCTTGCGAGAGTGCTAGCGAGGTCAACGACATCTGTAAACCGGAAGTCCACTAAAAGTTCTATTCTTGGCTCCACGGTGCAGCACAGAGTTCTACACAAACTTCCAGCCTCAGAGGATTTATCTGTTCAGTGGATACATGTTATTTATGACAGCAATGTGCCTGCTAGAGCCTGCAAATGATCACTTTTCCAAATGCTAAAATGTTCTGAACAGGGCTGATTTTGCAGGGTGATTGAACTGCTGTGGTGCTTCATCCTAACAGACATGTTCATCCGGACACCAGGGAACTCATTTAACTTGGAGAAATATGGGACCTTTAAGACATAAGCAAGTGGCACATACTCATTTAACCGAGGCTGCGAGATAAAGGTCCAAAGTAAGAAACAATAACGATACCAATTGTGTCCTCTGTCCATCAGCTCCTTTTAAAAAGCTGCTCGATGCTTATCTCTACCTTGATGAAATGTCATTCATCGTCTACAGCTTTATCCACCACACGGGAGTCAATCCCAGCTGACACAGCGAGGAAGGCAGGGTACAGGTCGCTAGTCCATCGCAGGACCAGCACACATCATATACTGCTTCACTCGCTTCTTGTAGCACTCTCAGTTTTAATCCTGCAGTATATAAAAAAAAGTGTGATCACTGTGCTTAATGGTGTCTATAGCAACACCTGACACCAGTGCTCTGAGACTTCTGTGTGACCTTCACTTAACATTTACAGATAGGATTTATTTGATTGCACAAAGATCACCTTTCCTTTGAAAAAAAATAACCACATTGATGATAAAAAAATCTTTGGCATACACATGAAATTTACAAAAGACTAACAGTGTTTGCTGTACCCCCAACTTTAACCAGCATAATTATTACTTCAACCAAAAACATAGTTAATCTTCCAAAGGTCTGACTTTTATAACCAGGTTGAGCACAAAATAAATTCAAAGTGCAAATATCAGAAAGGTACACCAGGAGATAAAATAGAGCTGAAGAATACTGGCATGATGAATAAAGATTGACTGATGTTTTAGTACATTTTCAAGTTTCTTATGTTTTGATTTATTTTAAATACAAAAACAGAGTGTCCTTTGTAGATAGTTATGATTCAGAACAGAAGAATAATAAAAGTAAAATAAAAGAAAAATAAAAAGTTTGTGTCACGTCCATCACAAGCTGTAAAACTGAATCTTGTGATCCTGGGCAAAGGCTACATAGAGGATTATTATCATTATTATTATTATGAACATTATTAATATTATTATTTTTAAAAACCCACTTTGTATACAGTAAACAAATGCAAGCTCAGTGGGTGACATCTTATCAAAAGAGTGCACAGCCATTGTGTGTGTGTGTGTGTGTGTGTGTGTGTGTGTGTGTGTGTGTGTGTGTGTGTGTGTGTGTGTGTGTGTGTGTGTGTGTGTGTGTGTGTGTGTGTGTGTGTGTGTGTGTGTGTGTGTGTGTGTGTGTGTGTGTGCGTGTGTGTGTGTGTGTGTGTGTGTGTAAGCAAGTGCAATTGCTGTTTTGCCTCCCTCACCACAGGCTCACACTTCACTGCCACCACCAGTGTAACCACAAACATTGCCAGTTCAGACGTTGATCTGTTGTTTGATTTTGGGCCTACTCCAAACCAGCTCTCACCCAAGGGATTTTCAAATTCTTATTACCATACCATAAAAAAAATGTGAGTAGGTGGGTTGAATGCAGCACATCGGTGCCTCTTTCATGGAACCTGAGAGCAGGGGGGGGAACGGTTTTACACGCAGGCTTGCTGAAAGAGCAATTAAGTCTCAATGGCACTGCAGACTATACTAATTTCGGCTCGTTTACATCATTAAAACTCAGAGATGCTTTTCTATTTCACAGCTCCCTGTAGGGACTAGCTCCCATGTCTTTGGAGCCAATTCGTAAATCAAAAGGTTGTTTCAATGCGCTTTGATTGCTCAAAGTTTCCGAACAGGTGCAGGCAAAAAAAAAAAAGCTCACAATATTCCATGAAACTAAAAATCTGCTTACTGTCGAATGTGCCGTGAGGAAAACCAAGTTGTATTTGCTTACCATTTACATCATCTTTTAGTTTCAGGGGTCGTCAATAAGAATCATGAGTGGTTCAGACGAGGTCATAAACATCATAACGTCTAACTTGTGCAGTCTGTTAAGTGTTTAAGTCTATTATTGTATAGTAGTGCAGTGCCCGTAGGAAGTATGTATTCAATTGTTTATCCTGGATTGTTTAACAGGATTGTTTATCCTGTTAATGTAGTACGCTGCAACTGAAAACCCACCTCACGTTAACTAGGGTCACTTTTTTTTTAATGTCCTTTTTGACCCATACTCTGGTTGTTGTTGTTGTTGTTGTTGTTGTTGTTATTGTTCTTCGTTCTTAGCTGTATGCACTTTCAAGGTGAAGTCAAGTAAATCTCGTTGTACAACTTGTATAATGACAATAAAGGCATTCTATTCTATTCTATTCTATTCTATTCCAATAGTGGGAGCTGAAGAAGATTTTTCAGTTATGGTAATGCATGATAAGGAACGTACAGGCTAACATAATACAAACACTGGTGTGGCTGACAGTCACAACATCTAGCTACGTTAATGCTAATTGAAAATGAAAATATTTGCATAATGAGGTTGCACAGTTTGTATTATTTTAGCCCTGCACTAATGCTAATCGTAGCCTTGGTAGCTTACCTTTGGAAACAGGTTCGCCAAGTTAGCCGCAAAGTAGTAGCATGCTAATGCAAAAATAAATATGAACACCATGTTCTGCGGTGAACCATGTGAAAATGTCTCACCCACCGTGAGGACAGCCTCCCCACTCCAGACAGCGCAGCTGCTGCTGATGAGCCACTGCCTGCCTGGTGTAGCGCGATAAATCAGTGAAAGTGCATCATGATAAATTTAAAATTACTCCAAAAAATTTGAAAATCAAGGATGCACACAATCGGGCCATGCTCAACCCATATCCAAAGTCTTAGGACAATTGGACTAACGGTCAGTGAGACATGCCTGTCACAGACACACAGACGCAACTTGCTTTATAAATAGATTTACCAGCATGTGGGTAAAATGTAGTATTTTGATGTATTGTTAAATCAAAACCTTAAATGTTCTTTTCTCATGTCAGGTTAAAAAAAAATAAAACCGTTTAGTTACTTTTTTTCCCTCCCACCTCATCTCACCATTTTACAGTTTTTTACATTTGAAAATATCACGATATACAGTGCATTTAAAAATAAATACCAGGATCAATTGATTCAGCTTTGAAAACGCTGCTAACCCCTTGACTTCCATGCTAGCGCCCCCTGCAGCTATTATTTCTGAAAGGCATGTGTTGCGTCAGCCAGCGATCGTGTAAAATAGTAATGATAACAACAACAAAAGTGGGACAGGGCGAGGTCAGTGTGGAATTATAATGGTGTACTGAGTCTGGACCTTGAGATGAAGGGAAATTAAGATTCCAGATAAATCCTGCTGCCTCAGTTGTTTCTCACCTCAAAAGCAATGCACTGTATCATCTTCCACTTTGATGCTGAATAACAAGTGAAAAACCAGGGCTACAGTGCCGTGCAGTTTTATTTTCCTTACTAAGTGGAATAGTTAAGTCAGAGACACTTGTAGCAGGAGGTGGTAAAGGAGGCTGTGGTTGTGAAATCGAGGATAATTTTCAGGAAGTGTCAAGTTCTCATGTCTATGCTGTACACCTGCATCAATATGACTGGATGCTGTTTACGATTATAAGATGGTGCTGGCGTTTGTTCTGTAATTGAAATAAGTTTACTCCAGAACCAAGCAGAAGTAAAAGTTGTGCTTCTTCCAAAAAAAACCTTGGAACAGCGACATCACAGTTCAGGCTGGAAGAGACCTTTTAAAGATACAGTGATTACAGTTGCAGAGTGAACTACATGTGTGGTTTGTGTGTATTTAAGCAGACAATTCACCATGATGAAGTTGTACTGAGCAACACGAGGAACAGATTAGGATGACGTAGTAGAACATAGGCATAATTCTTGTGGTTCTAAAAATGTGATGTGTGCAGAAATCTATGGTGACAGAGAGTTAAAGAGAAGTGCAGCACCGGAAAATAAAGTTTTACTCGTAATGCACATCATCGTCGTCGTAACAGGGAAGCGGGAGAAAAACAGATCGACAGCTCAGGTGGTGACAAGGAGGCTGAATGTTGTGGAACGATTTTTGTATTATTTCACATCACTTGTGTATTTGCATGGAAATTTGCTATTTATACATTTTCACAAATTGTCTCTTTATTTTTTTTTTGGTCTTTGCCAGGATATCGTTGAACTTGTGCTTCAAATTTGTTTACGGAAAAAAAGCTAGTTTCACTTCAAGACAATAAATACAGTATTTATAACTTTATTAGGTTTGGATTATATTGTCAATGTTTTGCTGATTTTCACCATAAAAGGACCAGACTGTGACTGTGAACTGCTTTGCCCCATTTTTACAGAATAAAATCATAACATCTGACAGTTATTTACAATATACTGCATGTTCCTCTTCTTCCCTGATGGCCCCGGTACCGCGGGGCAGCGTCGCATGCAGCGACAAAACAGGTCATAAAGCCACAGAAAGGTCAGAAACTTGGCTAAAAGCTCATAAAAACCATTCTTATGGTCACAAAACACAGTTAAAACACCAGTGGATCAAACCAGCAGGAGTAAACCATAAAAAACTTGTCGGCTGGACAGCGGAGAATCCACAGATTTCAACAGTACCATTTATTTTATCACTCTATGACTAAGATTCACGGATCCAGCCACAAAGAAAGAGCAAAACAACAACTCACTTTCAAGAAATACAACCAGAAATGTTGTCTTACCTTTGCTGTGTATCAAAACAAGTTATTTCCACCGGAACAAAACCGATTCGAATGAAGAACTACACTTCCCAGCATACTTTGGGGACTAACCCTGGTCTAATTGGTCATTCCAGAGCGACATTAGATCATTCTGAATAGAGAAGGGCAAATGTCCTTTTGACTCACTAATGAAGTTAATAACATGCATTTGGAGACCAGGACCTGATTCTATTGGTCTAGGATTAAAACGAGCTGTTAATCAGCCAAATTGGCCCAAAAATGTAAGCCAGCGCTATGGCGCTGCATAACTGAACATGCTGCAGAGTCATCTTTACGCTCCACAGTGCAACGTATTTGTATTTTTCTGCCACCGTGTAATGATGGATGCATGACAGCCGAGGTCAGAATCTGCGTGCGTGGGGAAATCTAAACATTATTTCGAACATAATGTTTTATCAATAATGTTGTTACAACCAGGCCGGGGGGTGGGGCTGGGGGTGGGGGGGAGACCTGATAGCAACACAAATGAAGAGACTCCATCTTCACAACTCCCAAGAAATCACCAGCAGCAACACCTGTTTTAAAGTTGTATTTAAAACAAGCTCAAAATGTCTGCTGGCAGTCTGTCTGTGGGTGGTTCAAGGGACGTCCACTGCAGCTGGGGATGGACCAATCAGCTGCCAGGATCCACCACACACATGTCATCCTATCAGGCATGCACACCTACACACCTGCAACCCATCAAACCGTTGCATGTAGACACATACAAGGAAAAAGGCAAGGAAAAACCACAGCAGTAAAAATGTGTGCAACAAACACAAACAGTGACAGATGTAAAGCATATAAAAAAAAAATGTTTTATTTTACTTTTTCACTGATCATGTTGGCAATTTTTTTCTATAAATGAGAATTTAATAAAGTTGGGATGTGAGAAAAAGCTTCACTACGGTGAATTCCAACTTCACGGGTTGTTAATGTTAAAGGTCTACAGCCTGCAATTGTACCACAATGAGTGTTCCGATTACATAATGTAACATAAAATATTAGCTTCAACTAAATCGGAGGTCTTTGAGCCGCAGACACTTGTGTTGTAATTGTCTATTTCCTGCTTCTTGAGCGAGAGTTAACCTTATCCTCAACTTAATAATGTCTCAACCTGAGGACACAGCTAAATTACACTGACCTGGTGGTTACAAATACTGTTTAACAACTCATTTCGAGGCAGTGGAGGTTTGATATAAGGCGACATTGAAATACAGTAGTACACAGTCAGCCAGTCCACACTTCATAAAACCTTATCTCCCACTTAGTGGACACAAACAGAGAAGCAAAACACTGCATCTCTTTTGAGCGAGGTGCTTGTCCTTCGTCAGCCATGTGCGACAGCGAGGGCTTTTGGGTCCACCGCTGAGAAGTTAGGGCCAATTTTAAGCCGGGACATCTCATTTACATAATTCAAAGTAGCCAAATCTGTGTCTTTTTTTGCACAGGTTTCACAACTCCGATTTTATGCCCAGGCTCATCCATCAAGCGCACATCCAGACACAACACGATTAGTAAATCTCTCCGCTCTGCTATCGTAAAAGCAGTTGATCGGCTTCAACACAGAGAAGCCTGTGAGACGTGAGAATGGAGGGAGTACAAGTTTAGAAGAACATTTTCCTTGCTTAACCCTCAATCTCAAAAATGCGCGCTCCCTCTAGTGCAAGTGCTTGAGGGGCGAGTTTAAGGGCTGTATCGCCCTCGATATTGAGAATTTCCGAGACCACCCTTGGGAGCAAGGGCTACCCAGAATGCACTGCGTGTTTTCACATAACAAAGATGGCGTCGAAAGCAGTGAAACGAGTACGCTTCAAATGAAGTATTTTCTTTGTTAATAGAGATATAAAAATTATGAAAACCATTGTATAATCTTAGTTTAGGCCCATATTATGGATTACTGACGTCATTGTTGCGTAACATTTATTTTTATTTTACGATCTTTTGTCAATAGCCGGCCGGTGCGGACAAGCGATCGTTTGCTATCGTTTACTTTTCAATAAGCCGTGGTGTGTGGTAACTGTCAGCTGAATATGTCCATGGTTGTGGTATTTGTATGAGTATCATCTTATAACTATCTGACAACCTAATAACTTGACTGACAAACGGACCGTAATAAATAATCGTGACGTAAATGCGTTCTTCTTCTTTTTTGGAGTTGACAGACTGGACGCAGCGTTCGCGTTATTCTGCCCCCCACAGTCTGAAGACGGATCTGCATTTAAGGGGTGTCCTATTTCTAAGTGACAAAATAACCCTGAACACTTGGTTTTGAGGACCAGTTAAGATTAAGGGTTGAGCTTGAAGGTTAAGATGAATTTGGAATTGGCCCTTATTTACTGCAAATCATTCTAAGAGGGCAAGTTGTATAAATAATTTGTTATTGTTTTGTTTTACTAAACTATTTACTAAATACTGATGAATATTATACTTCATAACCTTCAGGTCAACATCACAGAAAAAAACACAGAACAAAGCTGATCTAAATGCATACATTTGTGTGTTGTTTTTTTCCCCCCTGCTGTTGGTTCAGAACGTTGAATTCCCCAGTGGCGTCCTGTCCACGGAGAATCATACATCATGTTTGTGAAATTCTTCAACTCTACTTGACACCCTCTTGCTGGGCTTTTCATCTTCAATGAGCATTCATCCAATCATGGACGTGTGCACACCGTGATATTAACTGCAATCTTTCGCCGCCCGGTTTGTGGATCACTAATGAAAGAACATCACGGTGCAAAGTTCATTCTCATTGCTTTGAATAATATGTGGCTGTGGATCCCTGTGGCTGTGTTGTAATTCTCAGGCACTGGCATCGTTTACACTGCTTAGTTAAAGTTGCCGCTCATGCCAACAGGGTAATACTGTATTACATGACGATTCCACACTGTCTGGAAAATACAGAAAAAAAAAACCACTTCACAATAAGACAGCAACATAATCGCTTCAATAACCACTGGTTTGAATGCCTGCACGGCCCATTCTGATGCAGTCTCTGACAGCTACCTCAAGCGGTGACAACGAAGCAGCCATTCCCATCTGTCTCAGAACAGCGGTTTCTCTCGGCATTGTGTTCATGTCTTCAAAACAAAATAGAAGAAAGTGTGTTTTGTTGACAGTTTGGTGTGACATTAACACAGCTGTCACACACCTATACTTTTACGCTCGTTCAAACGAATAGTATTTTTGTGTACATTATGATCATCATTATCTCCATCAAAGAGTTGTTTCTCTTTCTCCGGTGTCGTACGAGTGAATCAAAGGATGTTTTTATTTTTTTCCCCCCTCAGTAGGGCAAGATAATCAGTCAATTTCTCTGTAAATAACACATAATCTTCATGTATTAAAAGTGGAGGTAAAGATTTCATTCCAGCTTTGTTCCATACTGTACCTGTACAACCTACAGTATGGTTGACCTCATGAATTCAGAGCACAGCCCAAATTCCTGTTTGTATATTCCACACATGGCGCACACACTGGCTGAGGATTATGCTTCAGATGTGCAGCGGAGTGGGTGTGAATTTGTATCAAGCGCACAATGGCACCAAACCATACATACAACCTGACAGATGCGATTGTGTTTGTGTGTGTGTATGCGTACACGTGCGTACGTACATGCGTGTTGACCTTTGCTGGAGATTCACGTCACAGCTTAGGAGTTTTAAGATAATAAAAATAAATAACGTATTATATTTCATAACCACAATATGTGATAAGAAAATATAATTTAAGAAAGGTAGGAGTTGCAGATTATCTTCTTTTATATTGTCAAACCGTTCTTATAAAGGGTTTCTGATGGCGATTCCATGAACGTCTCTTGCTGGCAGAGAAAGCAGCTAAAAGGACTAATTGCTATTTAATTAAATAATTTCAAAAACTTGACTTTGCTAATGATGATACTTGGCTTGGAATCACATGCCATTGCATGATTATGGGTCACAATCTTTCACAATTTGTGCCATTTAATTCTGTCAATGGGGATTGTAACAGACTAGCACATGTTTGACCACAGGAATGACAACATAGTCGTGGCATTTGCTGCCCATAGTTTGCGTCAGTTCAGTTTCATGAAAAGCAAAGTCGTTCCCGATTCTGGAAAGACTTGGAGTTGATTAGGGGATCACGGATTACATGATTTGTCAAAACAACTGAAGCCAACTGAACATCGAAGTTTAGAGGGTCAGTTTAAAGCAGGTCTCCCAAACTCAAACGACATGGGGACCATTGAGTATCTAGTGTGGCCAGTAGGGGGCCGGTCAAGTGAAAAAAAAATAAAGCAAAATCTAAAGTTTTTTAAAGCATTTCAAAACAAAGGTTTATCAAAATCAACTTTTTAATCATTTAAATCCTTATATCTGGGACTCTGGAGGCCCTATCAGTCGTCAAAGTGTGAAAAAAAGATGACTCACTTGTGTTTTTGTGGTCCTCCTCAGTCTAAGTACAGGAGATGAAACACGCAATGTTGACTTTCGCGCTCCTAGGGACGTCAAAAGACGCTAAATTCCTGGAATTGTTGTCTCGTGGAGCTCCGCTTTGTCCGTAAAACCCGAAAACCAGGAGTCCGCGAAAAAGTTCTACTCTTGGCTCCACAATGCAGCACAGAGTTCTACACAAACTTCCAGCCTCAGAGGATTTATCTGTCTAGTGGATACATGTTATATATGACGGCAATGTGCCTGCTAGAGCCTGCAAATGATCACTTTTACTCTCCCAGTAGCCTCTGTGGCTGATGTCATTTCCTGTCCCTTAAGTTTCGTTTAACTTTTTTTTTTTTTTAGAGATACTACTAAACAGAGCGTTCTGAACAGGGCTGTTTTGGCAGAGTGATTGAACTGCTGTGGTGCTTCATCCTTATGGTATTTTGACCAAAGCATGTCACAGACATGTTCATTAGGACACCAGGGAACTACTTGGAGAAATAGGGTATAATACAGAAACTTTAAGTGGTGGGCCACATGAAATTGAATGGGGGGGGGGGGGCGCACGTGGCCTGTGGTCCATGAGGTTGAAACCTATAATTTAAAGAGCAAACAAACTTTGGCGTCCTTGTCTTAACATTCCTGCTACTTCCTGTAGTCTTCTAACACCGTTTCCCGTCTCCCGCCTACTCTTTTTTCATTGTCTGTTGGCAACATGTGTTTGCAGTCGGGTCGATAATCAGTACACACACACTACCTCATTGTGTCCGGTGTCGGAGAGAAAAAGAAAATCAAACATGTTTGATTGACTGCGACTGAGGTCGATTCGAGTCTTTACCCCCTCACACACCAACAGATTTCATGCCCACTGTCCCCAACTAGTGCCCAAATGTGAACGCTGGGTAAAACTGGGCAAAGACTCTTGTCGTGTGTCCCCAGCTTCAGGCACCTGCTGTCCACACCAGATAAATGTTGCAAAATGGGATCCCACAATGGAAAAAAGCTTCAATGAACATGCTAAGTATATGACAATGAAGTACAACATTTAAGCATTGCTCTGAAATACATCACAGTCTCGTTACGGTCTTTATTTAGGCTGAGAGAAAGTTCACAGGACTTCAAAAAGATCTGTATCTTTTTTTTTTTTCCCTTTTTGTTTTTTAATTATCCACTCTTTAGTTTAATTCTGCTGTTACAGCTGGTCGTATAGGAGCACATGCAGGGCAGGAAGCAAGCACAGACAGACACACAGACAGGCTGGTGCTGTGAAGGAACCTTGATAGATTAAATGACAGATTAGGCTAACAGACAGATGAATGGGCAGGGAAGCAGGTACAGACAACAGTTAATTACACACACTGGCTGCAGGACTGGAAATCTACAGCATTAGCAGTTTAAAAAAGAACCCACCCCACACACACACGGAGAGACATTGGCAAAAATGACTGCAACCCACCGGCAGTGAGGCCAGTATAAATACCAGCGAGCAGGCGAGGGAAACAAGGAACAGGTGTGCAGGTGGGCGGGGACGCTCCAGTGATTGGAGATGGAAGACAGGTGAGCGGGTGGATGTGGAAACAGGATAAAAGTCCAGGGACATCTGGTGGGCAGGTGGAGTATGACAAGAAGCCAATAAACAGCAACGCTATGACAGTTGTGCCATCTCATGAGGGGCAGGAAACATTCTAATGACGACTATACGCTTCGAGAGGCACAGTGAGCTGATGTGTCTTAACCAAACCAAAAGTAATGAGCTATAAGCTGGATTGTGCTGTTGTCTTTTAACGAGATCTACACCACGACCAACAACTTACCGTATATTACAAGGAGCCGATGCCATAATTTGGACATTCTTATTCAACATCTATTCTCAACTTTCATCATCTACATGATGAATGTGTTCTACGATGATTATTAACCGCGTCTCACCAGTTGTTTGTCTTAGAAGGTGAAATAAACAACCGTCCACTTTGCTCCGGCGGGAAAGTTGGAGAACAATTGACTTGATGGTTGTGCTTATACGTTCACTTAATGGGCAATAAACAATGTGAAACATCTCCTAATGTCGTTTGGCTGCGTGGTCAAAGATAGTCAATGCATCCACAACACCCATCCATCATCCACTTTTCTTTTTCATTTTAAACAACAACTGTCCTTGTGCCAGCAAACGACTGTGACAATGTTGGATTTTAGAGTCTATCTCGCAGGAGTGAGGAGTGTAAAAATAGACACTGTCATCATTGGTTACTGTGAACGTCCGCCCTATAAAATAGAAAGTGTCTAAGCTGCCAAGCTTCTCGCAAAGCCAAACCTCTTCTCTTTTTATCTTGAGGCGAAGACTGTTTTGAATAAATATCATACCTGCCACCAATGATACTGCTTTTCTTTACCTAAACTAAGAGACTGGCCACATGTGATTGTCAGCACTTGTGGACTTAAAGAGAAAGTCCATTACTCAGTCCCTTTTTCTCTTCTGTGGAGCTAAAATCCAGCTCGATATGCTGATGCCAGAGCCTTTTTCATGCCTCGCTCTCGAGTGACGAGTGCGATCGAAAGAATTGAAACGCGGTCGCAGAGTTTGGATCCTTGTAACCGAATCACGCTGCGAGTGCATCGTGAACCCATGACAAGATAGTTAACTTCCTCCGTCATTGTAGCGCTGCCTTGGGAACGGTGATATTGTTCAAGACATGACTGAGTTATTTACCATAATACAAACGAAAATGTGTTCTAATAGGCTCCATCTGTCATGCTGCGGACAACAGCTCCAAAAGGAAATGTACAACTCTTCCCCTAGGGAGGAGAGAGGAGTAAGAAGAGCAGTATGAGAGTTGAGAGCAATACAATGCTGTGGCAATCATTAAAAAAGAAAAAAGGAAATCATAATGTTCAGCAGTCCGGAGAATTCTGTCACACACACACACACAGAGAAGTCCTTTTCATTTTGACCACAAATAATAAGTCTATTTTGCTTCTCTGGTGAAATGAAACCAGGTTAGAGCCACATTCAACATGTTATTTACCTCTGAAACGCTCTCTGGCAACAACCCAAATGCAACAGGGACACACAAAAAAAAAGGAGAAAAGACAGATCCTGCATACTAATGTTCTCATTTTGTTTGAATAGTCAGTGAGATGTTGGCATAAAAGTGATTTGATTCACTGTGAGACATAAAAAGACCCCCCCCCCCTTCTCCACAGAGGTCTCATTGAGACAATAACAAAGAATTATAGCAACAGATATACGAAATGAAGGTCACCCTTCAAAGACCCAAACAGTCTTAGAAAGTAAAACAGGGTAAGACAGTAAGAAGTGCAGAGCATGTAAAACTGACATGTTTATACATGTAACTGTAAATAAGAAGTGGTGAGCGGAGTATCGCCAAATGCCCTAAATGTAAATGTATTGGCTGTGAGACGGTAAAAATGGGTTTTGAGGAAATTGCCTATAAAATTTCTCAGCTGCATGTCACCTGATTTTAAAGACTGCAGAAAATAAGCATCGCAGAGTTTCCCCCCCACTTGCACGAAGCACCACATTTATCTTTCAGTGCCTTTCAGTAACCACGATACAAATAGACGCGGTAAGAGATAAACGCCGCGGGAGATAACTGTTCAGTACAGGTGTGGTGTCGCGGCTAATAGGCAGACCCCCGCTCCTCGGGGACGAGTTGAATAATGCACAGTGTTCAAAATTTCATTAATCTGTTGCATGATTAAAAGGTAGTTAATAAAATATACCTGTGAGCAGCAGTGGGAGCATTATAAAAAAATAAAAAAAACAGGTCGACATAAAGTGACGAGCGATTGATGGGTCTGACCACCTCGCAGGCATTGAGGGAATTCAATTCTCAGATATAAAAAATGTTATTGAACTGGAACACAATACCGTCCATTTGACAATGATCTCTTTTCGCGTAGGACAGATTTTGTCGGGGGGAAATAGTCACGTCCGACTCCCAAGATGTGACCCCGCCCTCCTCTTCTGTGGGGCCGTGCACCTTATGTTGACAGGCGTCAGCTCCAAAGTGCAGAGTGATAATAACACCCCGAGGCAGCCACGTGGGCCTTATCCACGTCTTCTCTGTATGCAAATCATTAGCTGCTCAATCCTTTGTTAAGCGAGGTTTGTTCGGCGTGCTCTCCTTCTTTTATCATCCCTACTGCCAAAGCCTGTGGAAATGAAAAGCAATGCAAATATGCCTGCCTGGCTTTTAGTAGTTGGCAGATAAAGCAGGGAGACCTTCAAACTGCAATGCTTCATCTGCTTCAGTTTAGCCTTGACCGAGGCATGCAAATTATACCTGAGATGTGGGGAGAGTGACGCCGCGAGCTGCACAGGCGCAAAGCTGGGGCTCGAGATAGTCAAATCTCTCCCGGAGCAGGGTTAATTGGCAGAAATATCCATAGAAAGGTGTAGGAAACGGGGGGGTTGTGGAGACCCATCAGGAAAAAAGAAGCACACATATTTATGCCCTGTTACTGTTTGACTCTTGACAGTAAAACGCTTGCACTGCACTTGCGTTTTATATTTTGGTTTCCAGGCAGCAGTGTTGCTGACCCAGGTAGAGGCACAACCCAGCACTGCTTCATTAGATCTGTGTGTGTTACATTCACAATTCTCAGTTAGGGAGTTGTCTGGACGCCTTTCACAACGCTCCTGTTGTGGTTGGATTCTTACTGTGTTGCTGAATGCAGGTAAAAAGAATAAAAATAAAAATAAAAATCTTTGAGGCAAGAACCTTGGGTAAATGAGAGCTTGCTGCAGAGTGCGAGTACGGGTAAATAAAGCCGAGATTCAACATACGCACAGAGGGTGAGGAGGCATAGGGAGATTTTTTACAGTTATTTCACTGCATGAATGGGGAAGATATTATTTTATTTAACAGAAACACACGGTGTGCTTGTGTTACGTTGCTCACACGTGACATGCGGTAGATTTATATTAGGCGACAGTTAATATGTTGATTTATGTAATAAATCTAAAGCAACTGGCCATAAAATCCTCCTAATATGTCACAGAGACTCAGGAATAATGTTCAAATAACAAACTGAACTTACCAACAACAACTGTACAGCCAAAATATTTGCATTAAAACAAATATTTTGCAGACTGCAAATCGTGTTTATGTTTTGAAATCTTTTTTTGGCATGTGGCGCCACCTACCAATCATTGCAGTCAGTAGAGTCTCAGCTGCCGAGCAACCACGGGTTGCCAGTTAAGTCAAAAAACGAAACCTAAAAGACCTCAGTATTTTGAATGTAGTAACCATTTTTGGCCACATTCTTACATATGGCACCTTTAAGCCTCAGCTAGGTTAGATCTAAATGTCTCTATATGTCGCCATACTCCTGAATCTCCATCTAATTCATCCCGTTTAGCCCATAATGTTGGGTTTATTTTAGCACTGACCTTTGCTGGTCACTGTACAGGGACTGAACGGGGACTGCTCTATGTGGAGCAAACAGAAAGAAAAGGTTATCACTCAGTGCGTTTACATGCACGTTAAAAGTCCGATTATAGTTGGACTAAGACAATAATTCGGTTTTCTTAATGTCATTAGCACACCTGGTTAATGTGATTCATAGTCAGATTACCTGTGCATGTATACGCTTAGTCGGACTTGGCGTTTGCACATGCTCCAAAAATGTCCCCCCCTGGTCTTTGACCCTGGAAGCGGAAGGAGACGATGTATAAACTGCAGTTCTGTGGCTGGAAAAGATCAAGCAACACGATGGCCAGGTCTGCCAGAGTGAAAGCTGACAAAGAGACGAGATTTATGCTTCTCACTGTCCATCTCTTGTATTTTTGAGACGTAAAGGTCAACAGGAAACTGATTCAATACACCCTAGCTCCTAGAGAGATACAGCTCCACCTAGTGAGGCGGAGTTACAAAAAGTCCATGGCTAATAAAACGATTTTCTGCTCTGCATGTACACACAGACTCGGCATGTTGTCCAATTGCCGGTCTTAGTCGGACTACGACCTTTGCTGGAATAAACTGTGCATGTAAGAGCACTGACTGGAACATTTGAGGTCAAAGGTAAACAACACACACTGACCTGATGGTTCCTCAAGAGGAAAATATATCATACAGCTTCATTTTCTGCTCTGAAGAACTGGGTTTTTATTCATTGTAGACTTCACTAAGCCAGGGAGTAATAAGGACATGGGTGGAACCAAATCTCAAACAAAGTTTGAATGAGAAAAATGTCTCTCTTTAACTGTCAGCCATCTGACAAAACAATCATGCTACCTCCTATCTTAAGCCAGCAGCGCTCCTGAGAAAACAACAAGAAACAAATAAACTGGACTAAGCGACCTGTGACGTGATGTCTGGAGGGCAAGTGAATTGAAAGATGGAACACAGCTGAGTGAAAAACATTAAACGGCACTGCATTAGGTCTTGTTTTCCTGTCCACTCACTGTGTCTCCACTTTGACCAACAATCAAGAGATGAAATGATCCAAATGTCCAAAAAACTGGAAGAAGAAAAGCCATAATAATCAGAATAGAGTTTAAATATGTTTTTATTTTTTTTTAGCATACGCTTGTTAGAAAATGTTTTAACATTTAAGGTAACAACTACATAATCCTGATTTATTTCTTTTGTTCCGTACTTTTACTTTTGACCATCGTTTTCCATGAAGCTATTATTGTACTTACCAAAATGAGATGCAGGGTCATGGCAACATCATCTGTAAGTGGTCACATGATCACACTGGTTATAAACACACTTAAGTGAGTCAGTTTTATTTGATGTAAGTCTGGTAAACCAGGGTGTTTTTTTTATGACCAGATTGATCATGTGACCGTTCCTGTTTTTGTTTGTTTTCATTGATATCGACATGTTACGCGTCCACAGCAATTAACTTGTAAAGTACACGTTGTCACAACAGATATGGGCAATAACCAAATATACAAAATTAAAATCCCATTTATCATCAGCTGCTATAACCTTTGACACCACAGGTAACAAAACAACAACAACAACAACATAAAAACTGTGCCAAACACAATCTCGTCCAAAACATCAACACTGTTGCAGTCCACTTTACAAAAGGGAATAAAGGTTTAATTAGCACAGTAACGGCTGTAATTAGTAGTACAATGCATTCATTCACGAGTATCATATTTAGTGTCCTGTACAAATGGAAGTAAATGAGTGAGTCAGTGTTTTATTAAAGGCCCGACACACCTTTGAAATGGCATCACACCTGCAAACAGACAGAAACAGAGCAGCTTTGGTGAAGGAAGTCATGTATATTTCATGAGTCTGCTCCTGCAGGAATGTACTCTTCTCCTCTGAGTATAAGGTTGAACAAACAATTTCTATAGTGACCACGGATGTGTTACCAGATCTCACGTGAATTAGTATACATTACTGGGTGTCCATTTTTTTTTTGGCATTTTGACATTGAGATTTACATTTAGATGACAGTACCCAAGAACAGCTTAAGTCATTGTATTTTTTTTATCATTATTATTATTATTATTTATTTCAGCTGTGAGGGGAAGAAGAAACATAAAAGTTATGCGATGAAGATGTGAATCCATATGTGGAGGTAAGACGAGAAAATTGAAATTATGAAACATTCGACTGAATCCACAGTGTAATGTGGATAGATGGTGTTGCCTCAACTTACTGGGTCAACGTACAGTTAAAAAAAAAAAAAAAAAAAAAGTTAAAAGTGCCATGTAAACTTTTTTCTCTGCCAAAAATAAAATGATGTTCAATTTTAATAATCCTGAAAATGTCTACATTATTGAATTAGAAACACATTAAAACGAGTACCACGGAGAGCTTTTCATACCAACTTAGATTCACTATACTGCTGCTTTATTATCTTTTTATAAGTTAAGAAAAAAAAAACTGTACACATTCAAATAACAATGTTTTCTTTTTTATATATCATTCAATGTGGCTTTATGAGCGTTTCAGGATAACGGCAGACTATGCAATCTTTTCAACCGATGAACACCACGACACAGTGAAGACCAGCTGTTTATGTGCGTCCTCATAGCCTGAACCACAAAATGCTAATGTTTGCATTCGTCTTCGCTAGTGCTAGGCTGGGTTAACGGCGCTAACGCCATTAACGTTAACGCATGCCGTGTTTCCATGACGACTGACTGGAAAAAGACGCGTGCGACGTCATGTATACGTGACTCCCAAATTGTTAAATGTTAAAAGCAGTTTTTCATGCCGCCAATTAGCTCCGTTAGCTCCGTTAGCGTCGTTAGCTCGGTTAGTGTCGTTAACCCGCTTACAGTTGAACTGGAGCAGTCTGTTAATTAAACGAAAACAGAAGTGCTACAAATAACCAGCGTACCCGTGTACTTGCGTATGTGTGCCTCTGTTTTTAAAGTTTATCGTTACTTTAGAGAGTTATTTTAACAATCGGGTGTCACGTAAACATGTCGTTTACACCGGTGGCGCCGTTAACGGCCCAGCACTCTTCTTCACATATTTACACAACAGTGGCGTGAACATGAAAACAAGGAGAATGTGCTGATGGGTTGAGGTTTAAACGTATCAGAGCCCTGATTAATATCACAGTACAGGCCTGTGTCGCTACATGTAATCACCTATGAATGTGATCGTCAATGAACGTGCATATGAACATGTCCATTGATGTCTGTAGGTTCCCTTGGTTCATACATGGTGTTTGATAGCTGGTTTACTGATGTCCAGATAATGCGAGTTGTGTACTGTATTAATATTTAATACATATTTGTTTTGTGTAGCCGTCAGGTGATCGTAAATAATAAAGGAGACATCTGGCATTTTTAGTGTGTGGAAAAAAATATTATTGCTTTGACATGTTTAATTTCCCAAGAAAATAAACCTTTCTACAGCGCGAAAATATCCGTTGTGTATTAACGGGTTTCTGTCTAAAAATGTTCTTAAGCAGTTTCTGCAGCCAGCTTCGGCGAGCGTGACTATCGTCTGTTTTTGCAACAGCTGCGACAAAATAGGAAAAATCAAATTATTTCACAAGAGCCCGGGCTCAATATAAGATTTCATACATTCACATTGTATGGGATGAGAGAAAGGCTGGCAAAGCTAATAAAGTGATAGTAATGTGCTTATGTGTGATGTGGTGGTAGTCCCCAGCTTTCAGCTCTTAACAGATGGGATCTCTCCCACAGGATCAGATAAAAGACGTTCATCTCTTGCACCGCAGAGCATGGCAGATTCAACAAAGGCTGCCTCTCAAAGGTGTGACGTCCATGACTGCTCACACAGAAGTCCTTCGCATAAAATAAAAACGTGGCAGAGTGCGTGCCGCAATGATGAGGTTAAACTGCAGCGTATCAATCCTTAGTAAAAAAAAAAAAGCAGGAGGGAGGAACCGCATCAAAACAATGACACAGAACTAAACTGTGGCAGCTTTTCCACCGGTGGAAAGGCGATGATATGCAATCCTGAACGTTCCAAGCGACTAATGGGCTGAAAGTACATTTTGTAAACAGCATGCTTCAGTGTTCTTATTCCACAGTCTTAATCATTAGACGTCAAGCTCTCTAACAATGGCAACACCTTCTCGTTAAGGGTTATTCAGGTTATTCAAGACTATGCCCGGGCGACAACTATAAATACAAATCACCTTGCAATATTTTTTTCACCCCACATCAGACTGTCAGTGGAAGCTGCCATACCATGAGAATGTTTTCTAAACCCTCCACATTTGTCCTTGTACCTGCTGGAGCCCCTTCTTTCAGCCTGCGGAAGCCCTTGCCTCCAGAGATAACCGCAGCAGAGATCACCCTGTCCCTCCGTCCCCCATTCCTCTCACAAGGACGGCCCCTAACCCACATTTCAGGGTCATCGCTGAGCTCGTAGATAGATCCATCTTCCACACTGTGCTCCAGAGACTCCAAGGAGGAGTCGGACGCCTCGTCACCCTGCGCCGTTAATGGACGACCGGGTAATCCCGATGTGGATCGCAGCTTGTACTGCAGCAGGACGCCGCGTCCTTTGCTTCTCCCCTCTCCCTGGTAGGAGCTGGACTGTTGCAGTGATTCCTGAGAGGAGGTGTCACTGCGGTCCTCGCCCCCACAGACAGAGTCGGGGCTATCCCCGACGGAATCCCTCTTGAGCAGTTCAGGGGACAGGGTGCTGGTGGTGGCTACGAGGAAGTCAACAGGCCCACAGTGGGCGTTTAGAGAGACCATGCCCTTTCCTGTGAAAGACACGTGGACAGAATATTTAAAAATCATCCACAGGGAAGAGAAACGGTAAGACAGAAGCTGTCGTTTTAATTACACTATCGTTCAAAAGTTTGGGGTCACTTAGAAATGTGCTTATTTTTGAAGGAAAAGCACTTTTTTCAATGAATATAACATTGAATGAGAAATTCACTCTATACATTGTTAAAGTGGTCAACGACTATTCTAGCTGCAAACGTCTGATTTTTAATGGAATATGTACATAGGTGTATAGAGGCCCATTTCCAGTGTTCTAATGGTGCATTGTGTTTGCTAATCATATTAGAAGGCTATTGGATGATTAGAAAACCCTTCAAAACCCTTGTGCAATGATGTTAGCACAGCTGAAAACAGTTTTACTGGTCCTTTGACAAAAGTAAAGTTTGAAGGGCAAAATGTATTATTTTGAAAAAAAAATCATTATTTCTAATATTGTTAATGTCTTGACTATATTTTCTATTCATTTTGCAACTCTTTTGATGAATAAAAGAGTGAGTTTTCATGAAAAACACAAAAAAAATGTATAGGCGACAACAGTAGTGTATGTGTACATCAATCAACAATAACCAGTATTAACTCACTTTAACAGTAATATTAGCAGATTAATACGGTGGCCCTGAGGTGTAAAACACAAATGCAAAACACATACGCAAATCAAAAAATACATGTTTGTTTTGCATTTGTGTTTTGCATTTGTGTTTTGTGATTTGCGTTTGCCTTTTGCACCTCAGGGCCACCGTGGATCAAGGTTGCGGCAGAGGTTTAAATAACAACCTCATCCGCTCAGTTTTTAAACGACCCCGCAAGAATATATACTCTATATAATTTGTGTGACGCATCACTGATAATATTTACACTTATTCCAAGGGCCACCAGACAAATGTGAAGTGTGACCTCAGTAATAGGCAGAGCAGAGTCATTTTCTGTCACGACCAAACACTCTTTGCTTTCCTTTGACCTCGCGAGAGGCTGCTCAATCACAGACGTACGTCCGCCCTTACCTCCTCTGATCCATACCTGTTATTTTTGGGATGCCCTCCAGTTTGGGGACTGGCAGAGTGATAATTAAGCCTTGGGCAGTGCCCACCCACAGCAGCCCGTGGCAAATGAGGAGACTCGTGACTCGCATGTTTTTATGACCTGCAACGTAAGAAAGAGAAATCAGAAAATGTGTTGTTTTTTTTTCACTGTCGTAGAAGGACAAGTAGCTTAGAAATACAACAACTTTTGAAAGCTTTTGAAAGAACAATAAAAAAAAACGTCAACATTTTAGAGAGTTGAAGGTCTGCCTATAAGAGAGAGAACTCCAAACTTATATTAACTGATATTATTATTTGACTTTCTTCAAAAGTCCTGCTTGGGATACGGCCCATTCAGTGCAAAAAAGTATTGTTGTTATCACTGTTAGCTCTGGGAAAGAATTTAAGCTCTGTGATCAATCTGTTTTTGACGAGCTTCAGGCATGCACCGCGCAGCCACCGAGGGCGCTGGATTACAAAAAGATTATGAGAAATTGGACTTGTCTGCTCGCTACTGGCCCAAACAATCATAAAGCACAAAGGAGGAGGAGGGAAAATCCTACTCGACGAGATCTATGTGGATTTGAAATGTTGAACTACCGAGGCTTTTTTATGTGAACTTGTAAGAATGGGAGTCGCATATACACATTGTAACAAAGAATAAAGTAGAATATGAAGATTTCACATAAATCCAAGCCATTCAAGTAGATTCTTCCAGCAAAGATAAAATCATAATTGAGGCATACATAGGAACAGCAAACAAATCAAACCCAGAGAACAGGAAAATACTCTACTTTAAAGAAACAAAACAAAAGCTGTTGATTGCCATGGTGATGTTTCCTAGTGAGAATAAAAGGTAGCAATACATCCTTGTTGTTCACTCATTTCATATTTGTTTAACATTACTAATCCAGCCCTGTTCACTTCCGCCGGTGCATGTGTCGCCTGCTAAAACTGTAATCTTGCTCAGCCGTGTTTTAATAGTGTTATCTATGAGACAAGCTTGATCTCTGCCTCCTGCCTCCAAAGGGACATTTCAAAAATGTACTCTAATCCATTCAGGCTTTGACAACAACTGTCTACATTGTAAATCAACCTAAACAAAAGGACAGAGTTGGACAATGAAAGCAATTAAGTCTGCCAATATTTGCCCACAGTTTTCTCAGAGATCGTCTCTTGCATGAAGGAAAGTATTCACAGAAGCCCTGAGTAATGTATGCCACCATAGACACCGCGGTTAACCTAAACCTTAACCACCCTTAACCTTTGGATAGAGCCACAACTTAACCCTGTATGCACAGGTGCGCTGAGGCACTGTGGGGGGAACCACTGTGGCTCAGGAGAGAGGACGGGTCGAACACTAATTGGAAGGTCGGTGGTTTGATCCCGTGCTCCTCAACGTGTCCTCAGGCAAGATTCTGAAGCCCACTTGGCCCTAATGACGTGTGTATATATGTGTGTGTTAGCTGTGTGAATAGGGAATTTTGACCTGTAATGTTAAATGCATTAAGTGTTGGGCTTAAAAGGACTCATATTATACCCTATTTCTCCAAGTTAAACTAGTTCCCTGGTGTCCTAATTAACGTGTCTGTGACATGCTTTGGGTAAAATAAAATATGTAAAATGATAAATAAAATAAGTATGAAGCACCACAGCAGTTCAATCACCCTGCCAAAACAGCCCTGTTCAGAACGCTCTGTTTAACAGTATCTCGTTTGGTCCACATTAAAAAAAAAGAACAAAGAAAAGTAAAACTGAACAAGGGACAGGAAATTACATCGGCCACAGAGGCTCCTGGGAGCTAACAGCAGTTAGCATTTGGAAAAGTGATCATTTTCAGGCTCTAGCAGGCACATTGCCGTCATATATAACATGTATCCACTGGACAGATAAATCCTCTGAGGCTGGAAGTTTGTGTAGAACTCTGTGCTGCACACAAGAATAGAACTTTTTGTGGACTTTTGGTTTTCAGATGAGGTTGCCCTCACCAGCACTCTCGCATGTTTTATGCACAAAACAGAGACAACAATTCCAGGAATTTAGTGCATTGTGACGTCCCTGTGAGTGTGGAAGTCAACATCGTGTGTTTTATCTCCTGTACTTAGACTGAGGAGGACCACAAAAACATGAGTGAGTCATCTTTTTCACACTTTGCCGACTGATAGGACCACATATAAGGATTTAAATTATTAAAAAGTTGATTTTGCGTAATATGTCCCCTTTAAATATGAAGAATAGTGACTGTTTATGTAGTATTTTCCACCTGAAATTGCTGAAAAACATGTTGTGCACTAAAACCTGATATTCTTTCATAAACAAACTGCAAACAATTGCAACCCCAAAAATAGGTGAAGTGCTCCAAACACAAAGGTCTTTCACCGGTAAGTGTAGTTTGAAATAGGTTTGAAAACGGCAACACTGTTGGACATTACATTAAAAGGGGCAACAGACAACTTTCATGTTCCTCATTGGCAACACCATGTTACGGATACAGATACTGTGCCATAATAAGCATCTGTGTGTAGATATTGGGGGAAATGCTATTTTCTGCAGTGTTTTTTAATGCAGAATAAAGCAGTTCCTTTTTTTCTAAATTGAGTCACTGTGTAAAAGGAAAACAAACAAAAAAAAAACATTCTTACTTCTGGGGAACAATATAAATGCAGATGAAGTCATTTTTTCTGTCACATTACACTGTTCAATCAAAGTTCAATCCAGAAAACGGTGACTATTTTAGCTTCACGTCGAGATAAGGATTTAAACCAGCGGTTGCCAAACAAAATCAGACGCAGCAGATGGGGAACCTTTCAAGATTTCTTTGTCTTTTACACATAAAAGAAAATAATATTTCCAATGGGAAAAAAATACATATTATCCTATATAATTTACATAGTAGAAATATCTGAGTAACACCTTTGTCATAATTAAACATTTGATGATGACACATGGAAATACAGATAGACTTGGACATAGCTCTGCTCTTTAGATGTAAATGTAGATGCTCAAATATTACATTTGCCTGTTAAACAAACGGTTAGGTTGCAGTTTAACAACATGTCGTAAAGTGACACAGCACTGGTTTAGCCCGAGTCCCCTCTCTCTCTCTACCTCTTTATCTCTCCTATGCTGTGAGTGTGCATGTGCGTGTGTGTGTGTACTGTCTGTTACCTGCAGCCTCACAGCAGGAGTGTGTTCTTCCTCTGTGTATAATTTCCTCATCATTAGGAATTTTAAATAAAGCGGCAGAGCCTTTCTGCATTGTTTTGGGATCCCTGGAAGACATCTGAGCGAACAAGCAAACCAAAGGCAGCAGCAGCAGAAGGTGCAATTACTGAGTGAGTGAGTGAGTGAGTGAGTGAGTGGGTAAACTGCTGATAAAGTCAGGGTTTAATATTATAACAGTGTTTGAGAAGAAGTTAAAGGTTCCACATTATACCCTATACCCTCTCCAAGTTAACCTAGTTCCCTGGTGTCCTAATGAACATATCTGTGACATGCTTTGGTCAAAATACCATAAGGACGAAGCACCACAGCAGTTCAATCACCCTGCCAAAACAGCCCTGTTCAGAACACCGTCGTATATAACATGTATCCACTGGACAGATAAATCCTCTGAGGCTGGAAGTTTGTGTAGAACTCTGTGCTGCACTGTGGAGCCAAGAATAGAACTTTTCGCAGACTTCCAGTTTTTGGATGCCGTTGCCCTCGCCTGCACTCTCGCGCGTTTTACGGAAAAAAGGCGGAGCTCCGCATAGACAACAATTCCAGGAATTTATCGCATTGTGACGTACCAATGAGAGCGGAAGTCAACATCGCGTGTTTTATCTCCTGTACTTGGACTGAGGAGGACCACAAAAACATGAGTGAGTCATCTTTTTTCACACTTTGCTGACTGATAGGACCTCCAGAGTCCCAAATACAAGGATTTAAATGATTAAAAAGTTGATTTTGCATAATATGGGACCTTTAAACTAACTTTGGCTCTGGTATGTCATCGAGCCACATTTATTGACACACAACAAACAAAACAATAGGAGTGAATGTGTTTTCCTCGATGTGGGATTAATCAATGATTTTCTAAGATAAAATCTGGGATTGCATACGATGCAGTAAACGTATAAATACTGCTGTGAAGCTTTCCTTCACTACTATATGCGTTAACAATGCAGAAAGAGAAGACTGCATACACTAATTATACATGCACATCCTTTGTATACAGTGAACAAAGGGAGATAAACATTATTTTATTTTGTTGCTTGTCTCCTTTAGTGCTACAGCTCTCAGCTTCCATTGTGGCCTGGTTATCTATAGAGTCATTAACCATATCTACAGCGTTCATAATTGAATTGAACACCAACAGTCACGTGATCACGAGAAAGAAAAACGCTCATCGACGCGAAGAGCCGTATTTGCATGTTTGTCCCCGCGTCACGCTCAGACTGCGATGATTTGCACGAGTGTCTCCACAGTGTTATGAATCCATTCATCGCCGCTGAGCGCAGATGAATCATCCCAAGTAGGAAGCTTGTTGCTGAGTGCACAACAGGCAAGGCAGAGCGGCGCAATCAGCAAACACAGCAAAAGCCTTTAGACAGAGACCTTGGAGGGTCACAAAAACGGAGTTAGGCACTGCTGAAAACAGCCTTTATCTCTTAACTGTCTGCCACCTGCTCACACAGCCCACAGTCCTTTTTGTGCTTGAGCTCGAGCTTAACACGCACCGTTTGGGGTAGCCGTTGAAATATGGACGCAAGTCAGTTGACGTGTTCACCAGTCGTCATCTACAAGAGGTGACCAAGAAGGACACTTAAATAAGCAGCGTGTTTCATGTGCGACGCAATAATTTGTGTCTCCAAAGATAAACGTTTCCCCGCGATATGTCACTGTGGACGTTTCACCCTGAGGACAGAACTATTAAAGGCATTAGTCGAGAGGAGATCAGCAGTTTCCTTTTTCCTTTCGAAACTTCTCCGTTGTTTACTGCTACCGGAATTCCCTATCGAGTATAAATCACATTAAGAAGAGAGGATTACGGGGTATATCATTACCGCATGTCCTAGCATAAGTCAAGGGAAAACCTCGGGGAGCGGAGACTTATTGACAGTATTTCATGTGCAGTATCTGTAGATGTAGAGTATCAAGGGATGCTCTTTTCTCTTGTGAACTCAACAAATCACAACTTAAGTCAAAGATCCTCATCCTTTTGTGGACCGCGGCAGACTTGTGCTGAGCAACTCCTTCTCTTTTGACCTTGCAACTTCCCCCGGGGGCCAAGCCTCGAGGCTGCCACCCTTCCTCCAATCTGCTGCATATTTCAAGGGGAAGCAGTGGCGCAGGGTGAAAATGACCTCTGGATCACCAGATACAATGGCCATATGAGTCTGTTCTTCTTAAAGCCTCTGCTTCACTTTGATCTTAAAAAAAAAGGAGGGGGGGGTTGTTTGTGTCTGAAAGACATGTCTGTTTTTATTCTTTTATTCAGCTCACAGTAGAAGACGGTTTTGGTTTTGTTTTTCTGACGACAGTTACCTTCGGCTTTTGCGATTTGCTCTAATAGCATCAGTCACAGTCACGAAATTTTCTAAATCCAGATAATACCACTCCCTGAAAGTCAAGGTGATCTTCACGTATACCGTATCGAACAAGGCGGCCCATTACATGAACACATGAGATGAGATTATGTCACATGTATCATTATTATTATTATTGTTCCCATAAAATGATTTTAGTTGTGTAAATTGCTATTTAATTTTTTTGGCCATTGTTCAACCTGCACACACACACACACATGCTCATCTAAAATTGGATTTTAAAGCAGAGAGGATGAGATGAGGGAGTAAAGGCCACATTATACTTCTACAACATGCTTTATCCGACTGCGTAACCACGGAGACCTCTCGAGCCTTCATACTTTTCCATCGTGGTGCCGGATACGCACTGCAATTTTCCGCCCGATCAGTAGTGGTCGCTACGCAAGGTTGTTGTGCTTCTGGCTACAGTGAGCGAAGGTGTCTGAGAGAGAAAGACTGTTGTTGTTGATGCAGCTGAATAACACTGAAACAGTCGCCGTTTCTCACCTGAAATAAATATTTTCTGTTTCCCGGAACGCAGTTTTAAGATCATTTGAGTCAAGAAAGTGGCCATTTATAGTCTAAACCTGGTTTGTGTATTAAGATATGACGTATTTATAGTTTGGCAGCAACTTTGTCGGCGGTGATCAGCTCCGCCTCTGTGGACGCTCGGTGCGCACAGTGGCCGGCACAGAGCAGCGTTATCTCGGCCTGTCCTGAGGACGATTCGCAGCCCTTGCCGTCTCAGTTGTCCCTTGACGGAGTGACGGACACTTAAAATATATTTCGTGCAGCCAGAGACAATGGAGAGACTCTCCGACAGGCTCTACAGTGACATAGAGGGGTCTCAGTAACCTACGTAGAGCACTTCACGCAGGAGTATAAATTGGGGTGAGAAAATCTTGAAGAAAAATTGGAGGGACAAAATGGGACAAAATTTAAACAAAGAAAACAAAAAATTTTAAACAAAAAAAAAACTTGGGGACGTTTAAGCAAAGAAAACAAAAAGGCAGAAGTAAGCATATTTTAAGAAAGCCAAGCAGGTTTCCATAGAACTCTTAAGCTTAATTTCGACTTTGCCACTTGACATTTTTGATAAATGTCACATGATGTTTAATTTATGCTCCGGTTGGAAAGTTTTAAACATTTCCATGGTAACCAAACACTCAGGATCTTCCCGCACGCTCTTCCAGTATCATCCGGATAAGTTTAACCTTCTGTGTCCACTCATTTTATCTGCATCTGGGCTGTGTTTTCTTTGTTCTCATAATAGATTTTGGAGAGGACAACGGGGGCACGAAAAAACAGAGGTGATGTTCCAGGTCTGACAGTTGAGCATCAGACATCTACAGACATCAACCAATCACACTGTGCAACAAAATATGACGTTATGTCTGTGACAGAAGGGAATTCTACAGCGGCTGCTGCACAGGAGAGCACATTTCTTCCCTACTCATTTAAAAGTGTCCTGTGATGGAGTTTAAAGCTCGAAAAAAAGAAAATCTTTAGGGCCAGTTATTTACTGCTCCTCAATGATTTTATTATTATCGTCTTATTTTTTATTTTATTTTTTTTAACACTCCCTTTCTCTCACCCTGTGTCTTTTTTACGGCTTTGCACTCGTTCAGGTGATTCCCTTGAGTGCACATCCCTGAGAGCGAGTTGGACAAGACACGCAAGACATGCCAGTATTAATCAAGACAAAAATGGATACAGTACAGTACAAACAAAAATAAGATCAGGTTACACAAAATAAAAATAATCTTAAGACTGTGTCACGCTACAGGACACACTGTACTTCTATTTTGTTGTGTATGAAGGTCGAGTGTGACGTGGGATGATGTATGTACCAGTGTTGAGCAGCGTCGACCGCGTTGAGATGTTGATTTCCTGCAGAAGCTCCAGCGTTTCCGTGTGAAAGAGACGAATGGAGGAACCCTCCGAGAACGCCATCCACACGCCTCCGCCGGCACACGCCATGTGTGCCACGCTGACCATCGGGTCTGGGTGGACTTCAAATTGCTGCCATGAAAACAGAACACAGTGCTCTAAATACATTTGCAAACATCATCAACAAATGACTTTTCCAGAATCTGAAGTGAAGTGGAAGTTTGCCTCTCTCTGGGATCTTATTCTGTCTGGGCTTATGAACAAAATCGACACTTTATTAGGATTTATTTTCAGTCTGCATGATTGCACGTTTTTCAGTTAACCTGCTATTCTGCAGGGAGTTTAGCGACATCACAGCTATTTTCCCCTTCAATAATGAAACAAACGTCTCATTATTTCCCAACTGCAAGCTTGCAACTGTACATTTAACAAAAAGCTAAATATACAACTATGGATGAATGTGTCATGCAATGTCAGAGGACACACTGGTAACAGCTTTTTTTTATAATTAGGAGGCAAATATCTGATGACAGTGACAGTCATTTGACCTAATGAGGTCAGTCCTGTTAAATCGTCTGTGCAGTTATTGCTCTATATTTGTTTTTTCTGTAAATAAAGCCTCGCTGTACCTCCAAATTCTGCAATTTACAGAGTCCCTGACACATGTCTTTGCACCATTCCCACTGGCTTCTATCTTTTTTTAAGAGCACAATGGAAAGAGAGAGTTTTGCAGGCACAGTGTTAATGAGTAGCTTTGGAATAAATGCAATGAGCCTTATCATAGCAACACATGCAGCCCCTGCAGTCCAAGGCGTGACAAGGGCTGTTTCGGGCATCATCTTGGAACTCGTATCGCTGTCAATGCATGAGCTGCATGAGGCTGGGCAATTAGTCAATGAGAGTAAGTGGGTGAAGAGGAGAAGAGCACCCTCACAACCCCGAACCTGGAGCACCAGCAGATGGGGATTACCACCTGTTTGTGTGCCCTTGCCGGTGGGTATTCCTTTCTTTAAAATCGGGCAAAAGGAAAGAAGTCTTTGATGTGTTTCCTCTTTTAATTGACTCCTCAGTCGTGGGTCCCTGCTCCTGCCTTAGACTACAATAGGAAATACAGCTCTTCCTTTTTCCCCCCAAGTGCAGCCGTCACAACAATGTGATGCCCACGAGAAAACAAAAAAAGAGTCAAATTTCACGTTCACACACACAACCCTTTGCAGTTTAACTGAGTTCAGTCCTAGTACGGTGCATAATTATCACATTAATCATCAGGTGGGATCGCTCTGCAAAGGGATTTGAAGCTAATCAATGGCTGTCACAGTGTTGAATACCATCTTCCTTCACATTATGTTTGAAACCACCTGGAAGACATTCTGGGTAACCCTAAATGATTTAAGCCAATGATTTGTTAGAAATGTTTTCACATAAATATCAATTAACAATCAAGCAGCTCGTGAAAAAAAATTGATTCTTCAAATATTTTCTCAAGGATAAAGACCACATATATAACTCGCTGTGTCAAGTCGAGGATAATTTACGCCCCAACCAGCATCCTGGTATTAGTCGACTGAGTCCAGCATTGCTTACAGAGATGAGGTGGTCAGTGAAGCTTGACAGTGGTAATGTGCCCTTTCCACTCAACTCTGCAGTGTCACACTAACAACAACATCCCTTCTATAGTCATCTGCACACACAGTGGGGGGAAAAACAGCGGAGCAGCAACTACAAACACTACAGCGGCTCTAAACAGCTCATTAGTCTTTACATGAGGTGACAAGGTATCTTTGTCCAGGGCCAAGTGCAAAGTCACCCACTCTGGGCCACGGTGAGGGAGTCGAGGACAAGTGAGTGATGAGAGAAAGCAGGTAGAAAGAAAGTCGGAATGGAAGCAAGAGCTGCCAGTCACTATTGATCAGCTCCTGTCTGTCTGTGTGTGTGTGTGTGTGTGTGTGTGTGTGTGTGTGTGTGTGTGTGTGTGTGTGTGTGTGTGTGTGTGTGTGTGTGTGTGTGTGTGTGTGTGTGTCCTGCACTGTTAAGGCTTAGTTAAATTACAGGTGCTAAAGTCCTTTACAGAGTCGTTTGTGGAGGTCTGTCAAACGGACAAAGTTACGTGGTTTTTTTTTCATATTCATATTGCTCAGAACGCTTCCTGTTGCTGAATGATAACGGTTTCTGAGAATTCTTTTCAGAAAGCGGTGCCAGTGGTAAACGGACACCGTAAACAGGCTCTTCTGTTGTTGGTGGGGGACGAGGCCACACACCTGTAATACTTCAAAAGGAGACAGGGAGAGCATGACTCATAGCTGTTGCAGTATCAAGGTTGGACACTAGGACGGACACATTTTGCTGCACCCACAGACTGCAGCTGTTTCATATCATGTTCTCTTAACGCAGCCGTTCGTCAGATCACATCAGCAGGAAATGAAGCGTGTGCCGGCAATGATGAGGATCTCAGGACTTTACCCGGATGCCTTTTTTTTTTTTCACACAGTAACAACCAGGCTCTAGTAAACGTGATTAGTCACCATATAAAATAATAATAATATAATAATAAATTCCAAGATGATTTTATACAGTGAAAATGTAAACAATGACTGAATGGATGAATCTCGATACAATTGAGCACAAATGCCCAGTTTATACTGTATTAAATTTCATTTAGTGCCAATTTTCAAGTCCGAGAGTCAATGTGTACAATACTTTGGGCTAAAATGTGGCATTCCCATAAGAGCAAGTTGCACTTTGTGTTCCGCACTAATTAAAACTGCACTAAGCACCCTCTCTCGAAAAAAATAACAATTATTTAGTTGTAGAATTTCTTCCGTGGGTTGTTAAAAAATCCCAAAATTTGAGCAGACAGGTCCGCGTCCTGAATCTCCTCTCAACGGTTGAGCACTGACAGACACACATTAAATATGTGACAGATGGCCCGAGGCAATCTTTCCATCTCTGAAACCTGTATACGGAGGAGCAGTCAATGCACCTGCTCTCTGTGAGTTACCCTGTGATTGGTCAAGGTCTCCAGTGATGGGTCAGAATTAGCAAAAGAATCAGAGTCCACAGGAGATCAGATCACTTTGGTTGACATGATGCAGAAATGTTATTATGGAATTTTTGAACTCCAATTAAGCCACGTTTACTAAAACATTAACCGGCGTCACATTAGCATTTCCTGTGGCACGAGTGTCAAACAACACGGATCCATGCTCTGAATTATTGTCTTTGTTAAAACTCTTCGGTAATATCAAAGAGTCAGAAATGTCAATGTTATCATTTTGAAGCTTTGAGAGTGTGCTACATAATAAATCAGCTCATGGAGACAAATTATTCACTTGCTCTCATTCAGGCTGCAATATTAATCTGTCTTTGCTCACGGACACTGTTTAGCTGTGGGTTTTTCATCTATTCCCAACAGTATGAAGCAGAGAATGCGGGCGGACCGTACCTCACAGACAGTACGTAGCCTCGTCGTATAGATGTGCCAAAGCACACACACACACACACGGAGAGAAAAGGTTACATTTATGGTCAGGGCACCGGTTGTGAAGATTTAGAGGGCGATTCATGCCAAGAAGTGGTGTGCAGGGATGTGTGGATTCAGACTGGGCTGCAGTGTTCACCAAAGACACGGATAAATGATTCAAAGGTGCTGCAAATCTGACAAAGCGGTGCACATTCACAGGGGAACACAACGGAATGAAGGTAAGTGAATATGAGTCCATGACCCTCTAGCCTTGCCCCAAGTCATGTCTCTTGCTACAGGTGCCAAATTCTGCTTCTCCAGATCCCGGATATGCACCAGTGCCTCTGTGAAGTCGGCCCTCTTGAGTCCACATTAGCGAGGAAGACAAGGTTAGCAAAGAACTAACCAGAGCTGACCCGCTTAAGCTCTGAGGGAGATACACTGATCCAGAACTGTGGCTCCACTGCATTGCTGTTCGGCTGATTAAGCTCGTGTCTCTGGAGGACTGGGGTAAGCAAAAGAGGTGAAGGAACAATAAAAAAAAAAAAAAAAAAAGAATAATAAAAGACATCGCAAACTCAGCTCGTCCATGATCGTGTGGATCTTGAGACAGACAAACATTTGTTTGTCCATATTTTGCCTGCTGTGCTGCTCCCTCTGATTATAAATCATTATAAATCTTGTATTCCGTAATTATTAAAGAACTGTTCGCCTCTTAAGATTTGCAGAGTAGTAATTTGGCACAAGGTCAACCAGAAGTATAGGATGATACATTGGCTTTTCACTAATTCACTTCATTTTAGCTCATTTATCCTGCAATTGGGAAACATTTGTACATGATGTGGCCAAAGAGACACTTGTATTTAGTTTATAGTTCATGTTTTTATTAGGGATGGGAATCAGTATCGTAAAAAAGGGAAAATCCAATCCAATCCAATCCAAAAACCCTACGTATCGCATGCTGTGAAAATGCAAATACAAATCAGCAAAAGCATTTTTAGCTGAGTCGTGTTTGGGCTGTTTATTTCTTCGTTTTGGGGGAGGACAATATTTGTTGCAGAGTTGGAGAATTAAGTCTTTGAAATGACTCGGCACAAATGTGTCGTCAACAGCTTCATACGTTCATAAATGGTCTAAAACAGGGGCCTCGAGTCGATGTCCTGTGGCCCTACACTCATTTAAAAATTATAATGAAAACAGTGAACAACAATAATACAACATAATACAATTAATTTTAATCATATTTAATCATCTATAAGCTTATCTTGTGCTATTGTCTACATGTTATATTGATTTTAGGTTTTGATTATATTTTTATTTGTCTGTTTTTGTTCTTTACAGATTCATTTTGCATCATAAATATGTGTTTTTTTTGTGAACTATATATCAAAACAGTTACATTTTCCTTTCCTGTTAGCCTTTCATACGAGCGGGCCCCTCCTGACCAGCCTAGAAGTTCACTGGCCCCTAGGTCTTTTTAAGTTTGAAGCCCCTGGTCTAAAATCACTGTGTCAGATTAGCATCGGCGAGTTTGTGATATCAGTATGGTCCCATCCTTAGTTTTTAAGTGTTTCCCGTCCCCAGCATCATGTTATTAAATGTCACAGATGTTTACTCCAGGGAGGGTCTGCTCATTACACACACTCTTTCACCACAAAAGAACCTTCTACCTGTTTCTAAAGCGACACACACACACACACACACACACACACACGCATCTGGCTGGGATATAATTAAATGGTAATGTTTGTCGTTCAGCTTCTAAATACCACATTAACATCACCCGGCAGAGTTGTTGTTGTTATTTCCCCTCACGATTATTCACAAGAGCCACAGAAGTCACTCGCCTGTCCAACTTTGAGGACACACAGTGCAGACGAACACCGGGAGACAAGACCCCGGGACGATTTTCTATAAGATAACGGTGCGTATATTTCAGCGCCATAACTCAGAGCTTCAGAGAGCTACAGCGAAATGAAGCTTATTTGTGTGTGAAAGCCCAAACAAACACTGTATGAATTTACAAAGGGTTTGACTCGTCCGTGCAGCAGCTCCAGGCAGTAAATCTTGATGACATCACAGATTAGAGAGCTGGCTCTCAAAGGCTGTGTGCATAAATCTTTTCAGAAAATGAGGGGAGAGGAAATTTTCGTCAAAGCTGCAAAAAAAAAAAAATATACCACACACAACAATAATAATAATAAAAAAAACACCTTGTTGTGCAGTTCCACTTACGAACCCATCCATTTAGGTCTGTTTTCACAGAGCATGAGAACATTTATCAGTCGGAGCTGTTGGAGGAGTTGACCTTGCAACATAATTCTTGCAAACAGAAGCTTCTGATTTGCTCAGGATACTGATATTAAAAGATAAAAAATAATCATATTAATCCAGAAATAGATAAGAAAAACGATACATATATTGTACCGTTTTTACTGTGCAACAATTACATAAACAGAAGGACAGAATTGGACTATACTTTAAAAAAAAAACTAATTTTTACTCTTTGGCTTTCTACACAGTATGAGACATTGGTTTTTACTCGTTTATATTCATGTACGGCTTTGTATTGTATTGCTTTATTGTTGTTTTTAGGCATTTTAGGTCTTATGTTTCTATTTTACATTTACAAGCAGAGTTTACAACTAATTGCCCACTTCTGAGTTAATGTCTTAATGGTTTGCTGTGAAAATTGTTCAGTGTTGTTGGTGTATGTTGTCGATTGCGATGAATGTCCAGAAAAACAATGCACAATAACAAATAGTCCAATGTAAGCACATTTTCCATGATTGATCCCTAAATGTGCCTTCAAAAAAGTTGAACCTAGAGCACCAAAATGTGTTCATAAAAAAATGCTAGAAGAAGCTATGAAACTGTATAAATTTAAAACATCAGTCCTTTCCATGCATGTCATATATTAATACATTTTTAAAATATTTAACACTTAAATGGCCAACTTTTTGTCATGATGCACCTTCATTTTATGGTCCAGTAATAATAATAATAATATTTTCAATACACGTCATGCAAACTGGATTATTTATGGTTCGATTTTTGCAGCCTAGTATATGTGAGATTAGCAGAACCATTTGTTTATATACATTATAATAATTATTATTTACCATTCATAAAAAAATTAAGCTTTAAAAATTATATAAATTATTACAAAAAAATATATTTTTCAAACCATCAGTCCTCATCATACATATCATATATATATCATATATATAGCTTTAACCCTGAAATTGTCGTTTGGTCATGACGCATCAAAAACAGTGAACAGAGGACATTTTTGTGCATAGGTGTGTTAGTGTGAGTATTTTAGTTTACGTTGAAAAAGGGATAAAATATTCCAGAAATTGAAAGCCAAAAACACAAAAATGTGTTCAGGTGTGTTTAAGGGTTATATATGCTGTACATAACATTCTTAAAGAACATGGTGTATATATACCTGAGTGGTGAGGCTGGGTATGTCCACAGCGGTAACAGTGTTCCCACAGCTTGCCCACACCGAGTCGTCTAATATCAGAAGTGTCCTCACTGCTTCAGAGCCCAGGTTCACACATCTGCAGGAGTCAGGTTCCCAAAGTTCATCTGAGTGAAAGCAAACAAAAAAGAACAAGGAGATCTGAAATAATATAATATGTGGAGAAAATCACTGGCTATTATCACAGCCAGCTTAAAATCATAGTAATAAACTTTGAACACAGGTTTTAATTTGAATACTGTCCCATTGGGCCAAGTAATTAAATACAAATCTCCCAACGGGAAACACAGCGAGGCACGTTGGTGTTTATTTAAAAAATAATAATAAAAATAATTAAAAAAAATACTCTTGAAGCTGTAAAAAAAAATATTAAGCAATTACTTAAGCATCAGAGATGAGAGCTCACAGTGGGGGCTTGTTTCATTTCACTGTAATGAAAAGCAACCGCGTGAGAGAATCTGAACCACAGATTGACTTAATAAACACTCCGGACCTCCGTTTGAATCACTGCACACTGCAGCACAAGCGTTTGCCACCCACATGCTTGTGTATATTTAAATCCACTTTCCAACTTCTTCTCCTGGTCTCGCGCTCTCTCTCGCTCTCATTGTCGTTGTTGTGAAAATGGAGCACACCTCTTTTTTAATCACATAGAACAGAACGCAGCTTCCGCAGAAGCGCGTTACGGAGTGAATTGCATAAGCGTTTCCTTTTGCCATGCGTTAATGAAGCAAAATTACAGAAGGGAGTGCACCCAGCCATTTAATTAACATTTAAGTTGTTTATTTCTGCCTTTCATAGCAGAATAGCTTCACAATGGCTTCTGACTCCCACAGGTTAATTGCTTGGCATGTTATAAAGGTCAATTCCCCACCTTTTTCAAATGTACTCTCCTAAATATCCCTTCATCTTCTTGCACTTAGCAATTCTCCCCCCGCATCAAATCAAAAACGTTCCTAAAGAATCTATTCATTTCAAACTGACAACTGAGGCTGATGTGCATCACAATGACACAAGCTCTCACTTCAAGACAAGGCATTTTTCTTGCTGTTGCAGGCTTGTTTTTAGACAGTGGCAATCTTGTCGGAGGCATAAATCTTTAACAGATGTGCAGAATCCACAAACATTCCCTGGCACCCTCCAGAGCTTTTCTCCTGTCCTTTTTCTATATACAAAGCATGAATAATAATATTTAATCCGCACGCAGCAGCTTGGTGTAATTAATCATCCTTTCTACTTGGGAGGAGAAAGGAGCACAGGAGGAAGGCAGGCACGCTGATATAGCCAGGTAAAAAAAAAAGAAAAAAAGAAAAGAAGAAGCCAGTGATAGAAGTATATTGTGCTCCCGCTGGCTGTGAGGACAGCAAACTACTGCTGAGATGGTGTTAAGCCCTCCCGGCCTTGTACAATGCCAACATGGAATCCTATCTATCACATGGTGAGGTGTTGTTTTTGTACTTACACTGGATTTGAAAACGACTAGGAATGGCAAACAAAGGGAAAGGTTGTTTTAGGGTTACAGATTAATTCTAAAAAAAAAAAATCATATCATATAATAATCAATCATAAAATAAATGTGTAATATTATAGGTAATTAATTCATGAACATAAATAAATTATACATTATTTTATACATAAATAAACCCATTCCACTTGGCCTTTACTGTTTTATTAAAGGGGTCATATTATGCAAACATTTCATTTAAACCCTTATATTTGGGACTCTGGAGGTCCTATCAGTCGCCAAAGTGTGAAAAAAGATGACTCTCTCATGTTTTTGTGGTGCTCCTCAGTCTAAGTACAGGAGATGAAACACGCAATGTTGACTTCCGCACTCACTGGGACGTCACAATGCCCTAAATTACTGGAATTCCAGAGCTCTGCTTTGTCCGTAAAACACACAAGATTTCTGGCGAGGGCAACAGTATCCGAATACACAGACATGTTCATTAGGACACCAGGGAACTAGGTCAACTTGGAGAAATAGTGTATAATATGAGTCCTTTAAGTCACCATAAGATTGACTGACTTTTTTACAAATAAATAAAGAACAAAACCTTTCATTTCATGTCACTGTCACGTGTTATTAAAGCTAAATCCGCCCCGTGCCAGTGATACACCAGACCTTCAATGGGTTTTTTTCTGCAGATCACAGTGAAAAGCGCCAGATCGGAGGTAAATCGGCTCTGGCAAGTCTGTGGCAAATCGTTGCGTGAACAATTCAAAGATGTGATCCGAGAGACTCAGTCAGCGATGCATCACAGAAGACTGGAATATCTCAAGCAAGCTACACTCGTGGACCTCTCGGGGTGTTCATAATCTGCGCTATGCAAAGTGGTGTGTGTGACCCTCGTGTGACTGACAATGACTGAACGTGGCAACAAGCTACGGTCGAGGAGGCTGTCAAGACACAGCGAGAAGGGAAGGAGTTTTTACACCATGACACACAAAAAAGGACTCTTATATAAAATATGACATTGTAGTATAACTAAAGTATTACATTCTTTGTGCATACAGTACATTTGTGTTATTATATATCATGTTATGTTTCATGTAATTGTTTTCTCATCTCATTATATCATATCGAGAATTTTTAACTGTTCTCGGAAGCCTCTTTGGTTTTTCCACCACAGACCATAATACTCAGCTATGACGCACATAGCATCTAATTGAGCTGGTGCTGATAACTAGCACTTGAAAGTAATGAAAGTCAAAGTTGGTAACACTTTATATTAAGGAACACATATTCACCATTAACTAGGTGTTTACCAACATGCAAACTTGCCCTTTATTAGTAAATATTAAGCACGTATTAACACCTTATGTAGGAAAATTGTTGTAGAAAAATTAATGTCATAATAGAGGTAGAATAAGGTTATGTAGAATAAGGTGTTAATTTGTGCTTAAGGATTACTAATAAAGGGCTAGTATACTACTTTTATAGGTTAGTAAGCACCTAGTTAATGGTGAATATGTGTTCCTTAGTATAAATTGTTACCAAAAAGTTAACATCTTCCCGATACAATATGCTTTGCATTTTGAATTAAGTCTGTACGACACTTTCTACTCCGCCTTTCACCCCTATGTCAGCCGGGATTGACCCCAGCGACCCCCATGACCCTCATGTGGCAGTACATGATGAATGAATACACGTTCTCACTTTCCTAGCAGACCCCCAGAGTAACAACATCCACCTGTCACGCAGTAAACTGGGGCCGTTATTTTGAAAACAGTGGAACAAACACCTTACCACTATTATTTCTTCCATAAACCATCATGGTCCCGTTCCGCAGGCCTGCAAACAGGAAGCGAGATGAGTGCTTCAGGCACAGCACGGGGCAGCCGTCTGGGTTATGGAGGGTCAATAGGCATTGTGCTGCAGTGTCCACACTGCCGTAGACCAGGATGCTACAGGAACAAAAGCAGCACAAGCAAACATGATAAATGAGTGTCATTTAAGATGACAGAGTGGCTCGTTTTCATGCGTTTTGATTTAACAGTTCACTTTGGAGCAAAGCATTGTCTCGGCGCAGCCACTCCGTCTTTTTCATGTTTGAAATCCCATATGAACTGCTCTATAGCTTGTTGTGTTCTTCAGCAAGACAAATGCACGTCGCCGTTTGTTTCTCTCTGTGTGAGAAGAAAATGTCAAGTAGGAGCAAAAATGACAGTCTTGACTATTTCTGAAACGCTGAAACATATATTTTCTACGTTATTTTCTATGACTGTTAATCTTTTTTTTTTTTTCTGTTTGCCCAGACAGATACTTAAACTGGAAGTGAATGAGTCAGCATATAAACAGAAACCTGCTGGATACAGGCTCTTATACAAATGACTAAACACAATTGAAGAGGAAAATCACAGGAATCCTGGTGACACATTAGGTAAATATGAAATCCCAGTCTATTCTCTGTCTATAAAAAAATAAACTATATATTGACTATAATGAAGGCTGGAGACCTCTGCTCTATTACAAACAGTAAGGATCAGGAGGTTTATTGGATTTGAAAATGAAAGTGATCTCAGCAGCAGTGGCTGTATTGATGCTACGCTGAGGTATCACGTCTGATTTCATCGCTTTCATGCAATATTGACAAGCAAATCTTTAATACCGCTGAATTCTCGTGGGACCATAACAAAGAATAATACAGTATATTATTTGTATATATATAAAAATAGACGTGTAACACACTGAAAGGAATTTGTGCTCTTTGTGCTGACATTTCAGCCTCTTTTTTTCCTCATCATTCTATGTCTCTTTGTTTTGTTCTTTCTTTCTCAGACATCTGTTGCTCTCTGTGATACAAGTCTCTCACCGGCCATCATCCAGTCCGACACAAATGTTGGCGCCGGTCCCTGAGGGTGCCTTGTGAACTCCAGCCTCAATTTCTTCCACCGGAGAAGGTTCAGGTACATACTGCAGACATCGGACAGAGGAGCCTACCTGCAGGCTCTTTACAGCCCGTGGCATGGGCCTGTTCAGGGAAAAGATCTCGATATGCCCCTGGGAACCTTCTCCTCCACCGGCCACCTGTAGGGGGGAAAAAGGCCTGGTTGAGAGAGGTTTAACCTGCACCAATGGACTAAATCTCAGTGCCACAGGTAGTAAAATATTCTGTTGAGACAGAGGAAAACACAGACAGGAAGAGTGGTGCAGGACCAGGCTACCTCAGATTATGCTGACCACGTGTGTTTACTGTCATAATCAAATTATGGAGAGGTCAGAGGATAACAAGTCCCTGGTTAAACATTATCTGCCTTTAAGTTTTTTTTAAATAAAAATAAAAAAAGATTATTTCAGACCTTGTGGATTGTAGTTCTGCCTCACTTTGAAAATCACTTGGAATTTTGAACACATAACACAGTGGATTCACAATGTCATCTCTACGACATCAAAGAAATCAAATCTCTTCAGTGAAGAAAGGAGTAAATCTCAACCTCATATGTTTTTGAAGGACTGAGAGTTTCTTAACAATTGAAGTCTTTTTAAGTTTAAGTTGCCTTCCTGTGTAGTTTTTTTTTCCTCCATTTTTTTGTTGTTCAGAGTTTTTTTTTTGGGTCAGTCAGTGTAAAGTGTGCTTTTGGGGACAGTTTGTTCTCCGTGTAGCTGCAGTGTGAGCGCAACTCACTTTCATACTTTTCTCAAGCGCATCATTACATTACATAAATGACTCCTCATGAAGAGTCCAGGTATCTGCAGAGCAGGGCCCAGGGTGAGCATATTTGGCACGAATAGCATGCAGAACCTCACTGAGACATCATTTTGAAAAAGTCTGTCTTAAAGGGGACATATTATGCAAAATCAACTTTATAATAATTTTAATACTTATATTTGGGACTCTGGAGGCCCTATGAGTACTTTTTCAAGTGTGAAAAAAGACGACTCAGTTGTTGTGGTCCTCCTCAGTCTAAGTACAGGAGATAAAACCCTCGATGTTGACTTTACGTCACAATGAGACATTCCTGGAATTGTTGTCCCGCGGAGCTCCGCTTTGTCCCTAAAAAACACGAAATTGCAGGCGAGGGCAATAGTATCCAGAAGAGCAGAAGTCCGCAAAGTGTTCTATTCTTGTCTGCACAGTGCAGCACAGAGTTCTACACAAACTTCCAGCCTCAGAGGATTCACGTGTCCAGTGGATACATGTTATATATGACGGCAATGTGCCGGCTAGAGTCGGCAAATGATTGCTTTTCCAAATGCTAACTGCTGTTAGCTGCCGGAGCCTCAGTGACGCTGACATAGTTTCCTGTGTCTCATTTGCATTTAAAGAGACAGGCGCTCAAAACCTATCATTCTGAACAGGGCTGTTTTGGCAGAGTGATTGAACTGCTGTGGTGCTTCAACCTTAAGGTATTTTGACCAAAGCATGTCACAGACATGTTCATTAGGACACCAGGGAACTAGGTTCACTTTCTATAATAGGTCAACTTTAACACAGTCTGGCAGAATCTGGCAGTAAGGTAATAGTGGAACAAACTAAATATCATTCATATTAATAAAGTGAGATGTGCTTGAATCAGTTGACATTTGATTTTATGTCCAAGGTTACCGTTATGACTTGTAAGTACATGATTATATAAGCAGAAGTGTTTGTTGTAATTAACTCAGTTGGCGGTAATTTCTACCAATCAAAGCCTATAGATGTCCTGTCTTTTAGATAAAGAGGAACAACACAAAAAAGACCAATCATAGCAAGTGATTCACACCACACAGATAGAGACTTGATTTTCTATCACCCACATTTATATTGGACTTTGTGCAAGTCAATGCCAATGCTGAAAAAAAACAACCTATCCCTGATGCAATGCCAATTAAAATGGCGTTGCTCCCATTCCTAAACAATTAAAGTAACACTGTGGGTTTTCAATATAATTTCATTCATTACTCGTGACTAAAATCAAACGTGGAAGTCCACACAAAACACAGAACCCTTTCCTGGAAAGGATGTGCTGCTGCTTACTGCTCGACGCCAAAGATTTATCCTCTGTGCGAATCACGTCGTGTGAATGTGACATGAGCTAAATATAGTCTTTAGTACTTCTCCTCCATGCTCTCGCCCCTTATTTGCATGCAATCATTTGTTTGATTTGTATCAGTGTGCAGAATCTGGACAGGAGCAATCCTGTGGGCTCTTGAGAATGAGCCAGAACAAATAATGGTCTGTTGCAGAGGGTGAAAAGAAGATAGGGAGGACTTATCTTGCAGCATGAAACTCCATCCCCCGCCCCCCCCCCCCCCGCCAACCCACACACACACAAACACAGTTTCAAGTGCGTAACCAAGGCCACAGGCATGCCCCCCTCATCCAGACTCCTCCTCACAACTGTCTGTACCTCCTTTCCTCCCATCCACATTGCACCTAATCAACCGCAAACCCTGTATGTATTCAGTGCAGAGACGGCGTCCTGACAAAGTCATCACTACTTTTTTTGGATAAACAGATTTCTGGAATCGTGCCCTGGACAGATTCCTTTTCTCAGTTCGAGGAAAAAAAAAAGAAGCAAAAAGTCCCTCAACAGTAAATGTTCTGCCAGCATTAATCAGACTGCCATGGACACAGTGAGGAAGCATGCGATAAAGGTCATGATGACACATGAAGCTGAATGCATCGACCACCACGTTGTGACTATATATTTAACCCTTTAAAGGTCCCATATTATATCCTATTTCTCCAAGTTAAACTAGTTCCCTGGTGTCCTAATGAACATGTCTGTGACATGCTTCGGTCAAAATACTGTCCCATAAGGATGAAGCACCACAGCAGTTCAATAACCCTGCCAAAGCAGCCCTGTTCAGAACGCTCGGTATGTAATACACAACATAAGGAAGAGAAAATGACATCAGCCGCAGAGGCTACTGGGAGCTAACAGCAGTTAGCATTTGGAAAAGTGATCATTTGCAGGCTCTAGCAGGCACATTGCCGTGATATATAACATGTATCCACTGGACAGATAAATCCTCTGAGGCTGGAAGTTTGTGTAGGACTCTGTGCTGCACTCTGGAGCCAAGAATAGAACTTTTTGGTTCCGGATTTCACATGCCGTTGCCCTCGCCAGCACTCTAGTGTTTTACTGACAAAGCAGAGCTCCGCGAGACAACAATTCCAGGAATTTAGCGCATTGTGACGTCCCAGTGTGCTTGGAAGTCAACATTGTATGTTTCATCTCCTGTACTCGGAAAGAGGACGACCACACAAACATGACTGAGTCATCTTTTTTCACACTTTGGCGACAGGTAGGGCCTCCAGAATCCCAAATATAAGGATTTAAATGATTACAAAGTTGATTTTGCATAACATGGGACCTTTAGCACCGAGCATATCGCTAACGACACATTTGGACAAGCGCACTTTGCATTACCGCAGTTATGCAACGGTTTGTGTTATCACAAACATTCCAACGGTTTCTGAAAGCTGAGAAGTCACACATTAAAGCGACCATGTGGATATTATGGTAATTTGTACATACTTTCCATTTTTGGCCTGTTTATGCACATTGAGAGACAAAGAAACTCAAAAAATGTTCTTGTAAATATGTTCTATACTGTTCAAATTGCAAATTTAACATGCAAAATCTGTTGTTTATGTACAACCGCAGTGTATTTCCAAATAAAGCATTTTGTTTTCTTCATTTTAAATTGTGAAAAAAGTATTTTAACATGTAGTAAATTGTAAAACACTGCCAGTTATTTGTGGTTTTTCTGGGAAAAAATGGGCAAAAGCACTTAGTTACAAGACATTCTCTGGTCCTTTTATAGTTAAATTAAGCAAAAAAAAGTTTTGAGGGTCAGGTGCATTAAAGGTTCCCCAGTATAGACAACAGCAATTAAAGCAAACATCCTATACAAGTGTTTTATATGATGAGAAACATAAGGGCAGAGGAAATGGAGACAATGAGAATACTGGGGGGGGGGGGGGTGAAGTCAAACAAGGAAACTCTGGGTTATCAGCCTGATTAGACACAATGTTATTACTTTGATCAAAGCACACAGAAATCCCCACACCCCATCTCATTTTAACGTGATTAGTGTCATCCCTGATTTGACAAGCCTGCCAGGGAGGTAGAGCCAGCTGGGGGTGGGCACACTAAGCCATTCAGGATCCACTATTGTGTTTTTATAATGGATCCCAATTTGTTTTTGTTACTTTGGTTACAGGTTGTACTGGTCTGATGTGCTCGGTACTAAAAGAGCTGCTCGTACTGTTTGTTCTATGTCAAACTTCATCATCAAACTTGATCATGACTTCCTTTTGACACGATATTTCACTTTAGAGTTGGATTCAGAGTTAATTCAATGTCCTATCCGCTGTCCACAAGTGTTTACCTGAAATCTGCTGTATTTTTTCATTTTTTTTATTTGACCTCCTTTAAAGAGTCTTGTTAGCGTGTTTTGTTTAGTCTAATGTTAATCTTTTATCCTGCAGTTTCTACTTTCTGGTTCAATCACTTGAGTGGTTTTATGAGATACACTGGGCCTGGAATCAGCTTTTAGTAGCAGAGAGGTAATAAAAAAGACTCAGACAGGGGACGCATATCCAGACCACACACTGTAAAGGCCCAAAACAATAACTGTTTTCCTTTGAAACAATGCTATTTCATCGTGATATGATGACCATATAATCATGAACTGGTTTTTCATAACAAAGGTGGATGGATTCCTGGATTATGCATATGCATGTCATTAATTGGACTTCATTATACAATATTATGTGATTGGGAAGTAAGTTTGTGGTCAGTAGATCCATGTACAGTCCATGCAAGCTTCAGAATATCTCTCTGGCCCTATTATGTGTGGCTACATCTTGGAAAAACATGTTTTCCTAACCATGTTTTTCTTGAACCTGAACTTGACATTTGCCCCAACAGCTCCAAAAGTTATTCACCTGGAGATTCCCTTCCAGTTAATAATTCTACCAAGTTTGGATGGAATCCATCCATGTGTTTTTGATATACTTCACTCACTCTCTCTCTCTGTCCATCTCTTTCTCACACACAGAGACACAAACTAACTCAGCGTGAGACACTGAGCTATGAGCCTCTGTCTCAGAGGACCTTCATGATTTAAACATCTTTTAGGTCAAAGTGGGATTACCTGATAAATTGGCCCCCAAAAAAGGGAGATTGGAACCAAAAGATTAATAGCAGATTCGGTGCATTTTTGTTTTCTCTGATTCTCCACCGGCTTTTAGATCCACTAAATTCCAGGGAATTGATCGTCCACTCATCATAAAACACCGCAGCAGTTACCTATCAACAGTATCACTTCACAGAATCCTGGTGATATTTTTACAGAGAGAACAAGTGCAACGAGTGTCCCATTCATTGCCTTGAGTCACATTTTTATTTCGCCTTTAAATGAATGAGAGCTGGGTGGAGGTGGGATGTTTAAAATGTCATGGTTATTAAGGTAAAAGTGGAACATTCTGCAACTATGTTTGCCTTGTGAATGGGTTTTATCATTTGGCAATGAGTGAGTGAGTGAGTGAGTCAGTGAGTGAGTGAGTGAGTGAGTGAGTGAATGTGTATAAATAACACATTATTACCCATAGGTAGCCTTGAGGTAAGGAGGTGCTCGCTGCAGAGAAGCCCAACAACGCACAGTGGACAGGATTATGGAGGGCAGCTTCAAGCTATGAGAGACAAAAATGAATATTAGGTTAATAAGCATCATCGCTCAATACAGTCCAAAAATAAACACATTCATATCATCACCGTCTGTCGCTTTTATGTGGAATCCAATTACCTGCGCAAGTCAAAGTGCCAACAGGAACTTTGTCATTTCCCATGATTAATTAAATTTTTTTTGCTTACATTATAAGCTGTACATATTTGGTGTATGAAAACACTCGAGCAAAGGAATAACTGTTAATATCTGACACCTTTTTTATGCTAAATCTTAAAAACTTAATCTAAAAGCATAGCAGATTTGCTGCTGTTTTGCTGAGCATGGTATGAGCTTGACTACTGTATAAACCAGGGGTCTCAAACTCATATGACCTGGGGGGGCAGCAGGGGGGCTATTTAGTTCACAATACAAAAGTCATGTATGATGCAAAAAAAATATTATAATAATAATATAAATCACAAAAACTGACAACTGTAATTAAAACACACACAAAGACAAAGAAAATACAATAAAACTAAAACTGTGACCCTGTGATATTATACCCTATTTCTCCAAGTTGACCTAGTTCCCTTGTGTCCTAATGAACATGTCTGTGACATGCTTTGATCAAAATACCATAAGGGTGAAGCACCACAGCAGTTCAATCACCCTGCCAAAACAGCCCTGTTCAGAACGCTCTGTTAAGTAGTATCTCTTTAGGTCCACCTTCTTAAAAAAGCAACACGAAACTTAGGGGACAGGTAATTTAATTAGCCACAGAGGCTACTGGGAGCTAACTGCAGTTAGCATTTGCAAAAGTGATCATTTGCAGGCTCTAGCAGGCACATTGCCATCAAATATAACATGTATCCACTGGAAAGATAAATCCTCTGAGGCTGGAAGTTTGTGTAGAACTCTGTGCTGCACTGTGGAGCCAAGACAAACTTACAGACAAAGCGGAGCTCAGCGAGACAACAATTCCAGAGTCCCAAATATAAGTATTTAAATTATTAAAAAGTTGATTTTGCATAATATGTCCCCTTTAAATTGTGTATACCAGTGATGAGATCTGTCTTAGACGGGATGATATTAAGTGAGTTTGTGAAAGTCAAAGTCTGTGTTCTCATCAGTTACTGCTCAGACAAAAAACAAAACATCAAGAGACTTTTATTTTGGGAAACTGGGTTCATGCACTAAAGTCAGTCCCACCTCTGATGTGCGAGAATCCAGCCAATTTGTTATCGCAAGTCAGAGGGAGACAGGACAGAGAGATGGCTTCTCAAAAAAGTACTCCAAGAACTCAAGAATCAGAAGAACAGGTGTGTCAAGGTGGATCTGCTCCTGACAATCCCGCAGCAGATCTATCAGCCGAGGAAAAAACGCGGCAGTGACAGCAGAGCACCAAGCTCATAACGTACAATGGAAATATCAGCCTGACTTTCTCCAATACGGACACACACTTGAGGAGAAATCTCACAGGACTTTCTTTTTTTTTCCTACAGCACAAATCTGATGCAGTTATAAGCAGCACTAGGTTTCCCCCATGTTACATGGTCACTGTGTCTTCCCCATAATTACAGGCACGTCACCGTAGTTGTCAAAATACAAGATTTGTTCTGCTTGTACCACAGTTCTGATCACGCAGGCAGCAAAGGGAGAAAGGAAAGAAGACTTAGAACATCATGTTACTACAGTGGGCCCACAGTTGGTGTAGTGGTTAGCGCTCTAGCCTTTGCAGCAAGAAGACCCAGGTTCCCAAGTTCGAGCCCCGGTCGGAACAAGGGCTTTTCTGACCCTCTGGTGGAGGATAAAGCGGTAGATAATGGATGATTGAATGGATACTACAGTGAGTGGCTTTACCACCGATCTGAGCCACAGGAACAGAATCATGAAGAAAGAAGGATTATGTGAAGATTTTTAAAGAAAACCTGAAGCAGTAAGCAGCAAAACTGGTTCTGGATCCTCACTTTGTCTTCCAACACGACAACGACCCAAAACATACATCCCTCCTGTTGAGGAACTATATTCAGAAGACCAAAGTGAACATTATTTGACTGGCCTGCTCAAAGTCCTGACTTAAATCCCATTGAAAATCTTTGGGGTGAACTGAAGACGAAGGTCCACGTCAGAGGGCCCTCATATCCGGAGGAGCTTGAGAGATTTGCCAAAGAAGAATGGACTGAGACAAACAGGCTGATATCCAGCAAAAAGGATACAGAGTTGACTACTTGCATCAGGGCGGCTTATCATTTTTGTCAAAGTCAAATAATGAAAGCATCCAAAATAAAACTAGGATGTTTTAAAAAGCTGTGTTAAAAATCCTTGTTCTGTTTAACAGAACGTGGGAAATACTTTTAAAAAACTGACATTTTCGTCCTCAGGTGTAGATTCATTCATGTTAAAGAGCACAAGGACCCATGTGTGACCCAGTCATTACTCATGCGCATGGGGTGTGCAAACGTACGCTGGAAGATTTAAATATAATCCGACTGAGACAACATCACTGAAAGGGTACTACAGAACGCAATTAAACAGAGTCAATATATTTTCTAACCTCTTTAAATGAATGTGTTATTTCTTTATGATTAGCGAATAGATGCTGCCAAACATCACCTTTATCTGAATTATTATTTTTTTCCCTCTCAATTGAAAAGTCATTTTGGTGTAACGGGAATTCTAAAGTGTTCAATAACAACTGTGTAATTATACAGAGTTGATTAAATGGGTTGGTTGAATTGAAGTTTTTATAGAAAGAGAAAGATTGTGGTACAAAATGTTTATGTTGTTCCAAATAAGAAGTAAGGCTTATAAATAATATTTCACGCTTATGGAAGGAAGATATTTTATTTTACCTATCTATGGTTGACTCTAAGCCTGAGATACATCTCATGCCCAACATCTGCATTTGTGTATCTCCATTTCTTCCATCAAAAATCTATTTGAAAAAATCACTAAAACAAGTACAAATCTAAATGTGAACATACTCGTGAAGCGCGCACTTACTGTCACGATGGGTGTACGTTTATTTATGGTTCCGGCAAATGACAAAATTTATCAGTCAGTTCTCACCAGCTTTTATGAGAAGAATAAAAATTTTAGACTCGCCATTAATGACAATCAGCGCTTCTTTATTAACTCTTCCTGAACTGCAACCACTGAAAACTATACTTACACAATACAACCATTGTGGTTTATTTTTAGTTGTTGTGGAGGGAAAGGTCAAATCCACCATGGACGGTTTCGATGGCCTGTGTGTCGTGAACAGTAAACCACTGATCAGTTCCTATGTGTATATTTGCCCGTTAAACATCAATTTGTTAAATGTTTACACCATATTTTCAATAACCATTTAAAGGGGTCATATTATACCCAATTTCTCCAAGTTCCCTGGTGTCCTAATGAACATGTCTGTGACATGCTTTGGTCAAAATACCATAAGGATGAAGCACCACAGCAGTTCAATCACAAAATCACAAAACAGTCCTGTTCAGAACGCTCGGTTTAGTAGTATCTCTTTATGTCCACCTTAAAAAAAGTAGAATGAAACTTAAGGGACAGGAAATGACATCAGCCACAGAGGCTACCGGGAGCTAACAGCAGTTAGCATTTTTAAAAGTGATCATTTGCAGGCTCTAGCAGGCACATTGCCATCATATATAACATGTATGCATAGGACAGATAAATCCTTTGAGGCTGGAAGTTCGTGTAGAACTCTGTGCTGCACTGTGGAGCCAAGAATAGAACTTTTCGAGGACTTCCGGTTTTTTAGATACTGTTACCCTCGCCAGCACTCTCACGTGTTTTACGGACAAAGTGGCACTCCGTAATTCCAGGAATTTAGGGCATTGTGTCGTCCCAGTGAGCGCGGAAATCAACATCGCGTGTTTCATCTCCTGTACTTAGACTGCGGAGGGCCACAAAAACATGAGTGAGTCATCTTTTTTCACACTTTGCCAACTGATAGGGCTTCCAGAGTCCCACATATAAGGATTTAAATGATTAAAAAGTCGATTTTGCATAATATGCCCCCTTTCAAAAAAATAAAATAAATAAATACTCTGTGTCTCGTAACAGAACTTGAAATTATGATGTCACTTAACGTGACCCAACCCTGAAATTTGAATGCCTAAAAACTGGGTTTATATTTTTACAATTGGACATAAAATTATAATTTTGAACCGGCAATGCACTCACTGAAAAGACATAAGGATTAATATAATTGGAATGTGACATGTACTTGGATCAGGACGCAATGCACAGGAGTCCTCACAACCGAAGTCCTGCAATGAGACATTTCTGACAGCTATACTATGAATAGAAAGAGCCAACATGTTTACACAAGAGAGGGGGGGGGGAGAAAATCCTTTATCCTATACGCCGCCTTACATATACAGGAGACTAGTTAAACCGCAAAGGAGTGATGGAGGTTGACATTTACAGTAAAGAGCCGGTGGCTGTTAGTGCATCAAACCCCCGTGGTGAATGATGATTATTTTGGTGTGTAGCCGCTGAGGGTGGGCCGTGTGACAGACGGAACAGCTAATTGTGTGTCGCGAGGATGATGGGGGGTGGTGGTATAGGTGAGTTGTTGAGTTTGGGAAGGGATGGAGGGAGTGAAGGGAGGGGGAGGGGTCAGCAATGAGCAACGCACGTCTTTAACTGTCATCCTCCATGGTGGCAAGCATCAATCTCAGGTAATTTAAAGCCCTCTTTGAGTGGCGTCCTCCCTCTTTTCTCTCCTGTTGGGTGTGTTTGTAAACAAAGAAAAAGAGAGGATGCGGGTAGGTCACTATAATCCCCACATTCCCTCCCCCCCCCCCCCTCCTCACTCTGTCTCCATCTATTCAAATTCACAACACAGATGCATCGCTCGTCTTCCATATCAAGTCCCATTTTCTCTTCCCCATCTTTCACTCTGTAATGCCTCCTGGTTTTTTTTGGGGTTTTTTTACACCGTCTTTTTTCTTTGCTCTACCACTCTGCTAATTCACCGTCAACTGTAGTAAAATACTTTTTAATAGGTAATTAAGTGGCAGCTATAATGTGGAGCCTCGTGGACGCACCTGAGGTGAAGAGAGAGTCAGAGTTGCTGTGGACCGCAGGGACTCAAACACTATAGTGGACTGTGCAGGTAGTTTGACGGTGGCTGGACTTATTATCAGTCACCTGAGACTGACAGGTGCTGCGAGCCAATCTCACCAGAGCTTGATTGCTTTGTTTGTCTGCACTTTTCAGAGTCAGTATGGCATCACCACTGGGACGTATCCACTCCATCAGAGTCTATCAGATAAGTATTTACAGGCGCGAATGTGCGCGGGGATAATTCAGATAAAGAGCTGATGTTTAAAACGAAGAGTTCCAGGAACACCTACTCTTATAAAATGATTACAGGTATAAAGTGGAACTCTAATTTTGGAACATTGTAAAAGTAATTAGCTATTCACAGCCCTTCTTTCCATCTAATATTTCCATTCTGCACATGCGTTGATTAGCATGAGGGATAATTTCCATATGATTATCTCAGAATAAAATTCCTTGATTTTTGAAGAAAAAAATTGTGCGTCTGTAGCTCGTGACGATTTAAGTGTACGACGACACTACAACTGTGTTCCTTTGCAGACGGATCATTTCCACATATGTGCAGATTATATTCACAGACACAAAGGAAATATGGATCTTCAATAGTGACTGTGCCAGTGGCAATCCTGAGGCTAATAAGGTGAAGCACATTCAGAAATCAATGAGATTTAAGCTTTCTTGAAGTCTGTGTGTGTGCGCGCGTGTGCGTGTGTGTGTGTGTGTGTGTGTGTGTGTGTGTGTGTGTGTGTGTGTGTGTGTGTGTGTGTGTGTGTGTGTGTGTGTGTGTGTGTGTGTGTGTGTGCATGTGCGTGTGTTACCTTTTGGGACCTTTTCTGGCAAAAACACTGATCTCGTCAGGACCAGAAGTCCTCATGGAGACTCAAACCTGGTCCTAATGAGGAAGAATTTCGTTCCTGAGAATTTGGTTTGAGTTTGAATTGAAGATAGGCAGTAACGGTTGAGGTTGATGTGAGAGATAACGCGACAAATGGCTTTGCAAGCCTGTGTGTGTGTGTGTGCGTTGGTGAGAAGTTGAGAAGCTGAAGCTATTCCCGTGTGACTCGACACGATGAGATAGGAAGGTGAGCCTGTATATCGGTGGAGTGAGGTGTGATGGAGGACTTCGGGGACTGTGGGGTGGAAACGGGCGGCTGAGCTAATTAAAACGAGATTTGTTGATGTGATGAGAGGGCGGCCTCCCAGCTGCTGGTTACCAATGACCCACTGGTCGACAGAGAGTCTGCCCCACCCATTACCCAAAGAGGGCACCAGCCCATATGCTCGGTTCCAGGTGGCTATGGTTAGCAGAGGTGCATCCATTTGCTTTTTGGGAAGACAAATGTAAAATGTGAGCAATTACACCGGTTCCTTGTGGATAGAACTGACGAGGCCTTTAACTGTGACTTATCTACTGTGAACATTTTTGCCCTGCTACAGTTCTTGGCTCTGTGTGTCAACAAAAGTAAGAAATTGTGGTTATTGGTAGTGGTCTAAAATGACAGGGTAGGGTTTCTAATGATTCATGCTCTTGCCTGTAGACCGTCAGAGCAGCGTCCCCTTGGTGGGGACAACTTTCCCAAATCCAATTAATGCTGCCTTGCTTATCAAGGGCTATACTCGCGTGCAGTGCGTCTCCTTGCAGCAGCATTCCTCTGCAAGGCAAGCACTGTGAAATCTGCTCCGAGATATGCGAGGATCAACAACACGTCAAATTTGTGTCAACCGTTATCCAAAAAAAAAAAGGCCCCCAAACGTCATAGTCATCAGGGACCTACATTGTTATCTGGGGCCAGCATTGCATTGTTTGGCATCCACAATGCTTATGTAATGGGTTCTCTTTATTGGAGAGTGTGCCCTATAGTCACTTGTGAAATATTGCATTCAGTGAAAACTACTGAGCACACATTTCTGGACGATTCAAGAGGGAAGGAAAAAAACGACTGTGCAAATACAATATATTGCACTGTATAGTCTGCTAAAAATCAAATAACAACTACAGATACAGAGAACTGTATATATATATATATATATATATATATATATATATATATATATATATATATACACTCCACAGTCACAGTGACTTCCCCTAATTCCACATACCAACAATCTTTTACACGCACTAACAAGCACTAATAGAAAACTTCCACTGTTTATTAACTGGTAATTGACTTGGGCTGGTGCTCCCTCTCTACTGCAACGACACAACCTCAGCACAAAGGGAGCCTTAAGCATCTGGGGGTACATGTCAAAACCTAATATGAGCTGAATATATAATAATATGAGCTTACATATATATATTTTAGACAAGGATTCGAGTTGGTTTACATGAAGAGGCTAATGGTGTGTCGTCAGCTGTGGTAGAATTTCAACTTAATGGCTCCAAACTGTTAAAAATGTACTGAATACAGTGAATATAATCTGCAACCAGTGTTTTTAAGTGACCTGCTATTGTGCATTGAAGTTGATTAAGTGACCTATCCTTACTGTACTGTGTCAGGTATGTATTAAAAAGGAGTGGGTAAATTATTTAGTTACTGAATGCCAATCAAGACCCCTTTGGTCGACAGGGCCTGTTTCAATTGCCATGGGTGAAACAGAGCAAAGAAAAGCATAATGCCTAAGGCTACAGCCAGGAAGGCCATCGAGTGAATGGTCACTCAGTCTGAAATGAGTCACAGAGCTGCTGCTACAAGTACCACATACTTAAGGAGCTCTAAACATGAGAGATTCTGTTCAGGTTATCTCAGTGCCTTTATTCATTGCTAAAATGTAAAAGGATGTTGTGTCGGTTAATTGCGTTTGTCTTGGTTTTACAACTCTTTTTTTATAGAAGAAAATAAATCAATAAAAAGAATTTGATAAACCGAAGCACAAGGGAGGTGCAGAGAAAATGCACGTCCAACAAAAACCTGGAAGCAATTACAGGTGGATGCCCAAAGGTGCCCCAAAATAACAGGCATGTTTACTACAGGTGCCAACATCAGGAGGAGGAGAGGTGCCTGGCCATAGAAAGGAGCAAGAACATGACAGGGAAACTGGCAAAGAGGGACAGGGAGACCATGACAGAGACAAGGAGGGACAGAGTGAGGATAAGATGGAGGAAAGTGGAGTTGATGACATAGTGGTAAGGAGTAATGTTAGCAAATTGAGAGACACTCAGGGATGGAGGCAAGCTGTGTGTGTGTGTGTCTGTGTTTTCACAGACACACAAAGAAGCACATTGTTGTGACAAATTTTAGTTGGCTCTATAAACACACAACTCCGTTTAGTTTATTTTTTTTCAGTTAACAAAAAAGTTTTTTTCAATTTTATTTTTTGTTATTCCGTTAGCTTTCATTAACTATAATAACCTTGTCCCTGACCAGTGTGGCTGAGGTTGTACCTCTGTGCTACATATTGTATAAACATAGCTTTTGGACATAAATGCTCTCATGACACAACCATATGGGGACAGCAAAATGTTTACCAAAACATCAGACTCTCTGATGAACGTTAACACAAACTGATGAAAGGATCAAAGTTGAAACTTAATTTCCATGTTACAATTTCATGAGGTAGATGTGATTTAAATTCCACCGGCATCAACAAGCTGATATCAAAGGGCCAACCACCTTCTGTGCTTGCATGCCCACATTATGCTCAGAATGTTCAAATTCATTTGGAAACAAAAGATGAAACTGTCTACACAGTTTGAATGGTCAGTCTGATGCTAACTCTTCAAAAGGCCCATATCAAGTCCTTCAGTGGTGGTTGACAAAACCATACGGCTGCCAGATTATTCAAAGTGGCTCAGGGCATTTCCCTCTCTTTACTAACCACCGTCTGTACACAACAATTCACTGTCTCCTCTGGCTTCCCACAGATCATCAACAACAAGTGGAATGAAGTTGAAGAGTGGTTTTGCATATCGCTGTTGAGCACCGCAGCCTGACATTGCCAGGACATCGCAGACTCATATTCATGTCTCCCCACCCCTGCAAATTAATAGCTGAACTGCTGATATATGGCCAACAAATCATGTGACACAAAGTTGCTGTGATGCTGACATTTAAAAAATGAGCTTCTTATTATGATCAGGTTTTGGCCTCTGTGAGGACTTCTGGTCCCGACAAGGTCAGTGTTTATGCCAGAAAAGTACCTAAAGAGGTAATAAGTATAAAAGTCCAACTTTAGTCAGACTAAGACATTAATTTGGTTTTCTTAATGTGATGTAAACACATTAGTCCAACTAAAATCAAGCCAGTCTTAGTCGGACTAACATACCGGGATAATGGGATTCATAGTCTGATTACTCCTGCATGTGTACACTTAGTCAGACTGGAGTCGGACTTGGAGTTCTGTGCATGCACCAGGAGACGACATAAACTGCATTACTGTTACCGTAAAAGAACAACATGGCTTCAACTCAAGCAAAAGCTATGGAAAAGACTCATTTTTGGACTAATGTAGGTACGAGACATACAGAACACCAGCACAATCCATCTCGCTGTTCGCTGTTTATTTTTCTGTGACGTAAAGGTCAACTGGAAACTGATTCGATACGCACTAGCTTATAGAGAGATACAGCGCCACCTACGGAGGTGAAGTCACATGTACCCAAACTCGGCAAGTTGTCCAATTACCTTAGTCGGATTATGGCCTTAGCTTGATTAAACGATGCATGTAAAGGCACTGACTTTGCTGTCATGCCAGTAACTGGTCTGCAAGTTCAAAATATGAGCAAAAACGCCTCCACGTCTTACTCTTTCTCCATCTTCCCTGCCCATGTGCCAGTCATCAGTACAGAGCTCACACAAGGTTTGGCTGAGCACACGTTACCCACCTCAGAGAGAGAGAAACTGACACAACTGTTTGTCAACATGGGAGCCTATAATGAAACCCTGGGCACAAGAGTAGACAAGACTTTCTATAATCCTAATATCTGATGGCAGGAAATGCAGAACAAAGGCAGATCTGGTGCCAGCTCAGTCCCTGCAATGTGGCGGTGGAAAATACTTTTGCCAAAAAAAACTCAAGCACCTCCTGCATTTGAACATGCCCCTTACAATCCTTGGATTCTTGTTCTATAGTGTCCTATTTGGCACGAGATGAGACAAAGAAAAATCACAGATGTTCACAAATCGGGTTTTTCCGACTACCACACTTTAGATTCAGTGTATAAACTTCAGCCTGTACAGTGATTTTTGAAATAATGTTTGTTTTCCTGTCATGGATCACAGAAGCAAAACAAAGCCAAGTGGAAAGTTTAGATTTGCAACTACTTTAAAATAAGGGAGAAGGTAACAACTACCTGCCCTTAATTCACTTAACACCAGCCGAAAAACAAGCTGCACGCAGAGTGGTAGTAAATATAAAGAGCACATATCACAGCAGCAGACAGCTCTAGTTTGGCACAAACGGAAATCAAAGTGAAGAAAGTGCTTTCTTTTCTTCCTCTCTGAATTAACACACTTTTTACCAATCAGCCCCCTCCACACTGATGTATAGTTATAGAGAAAAAGAATGTGACCGTCGAATGACCATGTTTTGCAGATCTGCAAGATTTCCCTTCTGGGTAGATAATTTGTTTCTGCATGATATCATGACAAGACCAGAATGAGCAGAAACCCAAGGCCACAGAGGGACTGTAATTAGTACGTTAACTGTCACCGCAACTGATCGGGGGCCTTTCGCAAATGACCTAACTGGCAAATGGTGGGTGTGTCCACCCAGACCACATGGATTCAGGCGATGCATTGCCCTCTACTGACAGCGACAGTAAGGAGACACAGAAGTCAGGCTCGTGGAGTGTGATCGGTGCAGCACATGTAGCTACGAGCACGTCGTTTGTAATGTCTGACTGGACTCGAATCGCTTATGTTGAAAACAAGACTTTCTAATTATGAAATTAGTCACTCTGATCTCGTCATTACGAGGCAAATTAAAATTCCCTGATCCTTTTCAACATCCCTGTACTGTTAAATTATTAAAAAAAAAAAAAAAAAAAAAGCTCAGATACATTGGATTTACTGATGGCATTCAAATTCTGATGATAATGCACTCCCTGGGGTGCGTGAACCATTTGTTTTAATACACTCTTCATGCACACACACACACCAACAACTTTGGTGCCAGAACTGGCAGCCAATCCAGCATTCATGTCACGGCCAATACAAGGCTTTATTTTGCTGTCTTGCCAGGAGAAAGGCTATTTTATTGGCAAGCATGGCAACTACTCATAATGATACCACTCATCATCTACTATGTAAAAATATGTTTGGGACAATACAATTGCAATAAAATGGAACAATAAAATGTGTTCTAATTACAATATAATGTACAATTATTATTTTTCACTATACAGGTGCTAATAAAAAAAAAAGCCCACCCACTAAGTCTATTTCTTCTTCTGCGGTTCTTGTATTTCGCTTGCTGCCGACAGGACTGAATTTTATGGTGCGTTCAACTTGAAAGTACCTTCTAACCGTGACTCAAATTCAATAAACGTGACAGTTGATGCTTCTAACCCCTGGCAGACTTGAGAGTCACATCTACAAATAAGGCCTGACCTCTGCATGCTCCTGCAACATTAGCCAAAATCATGTCACTACAGCCTCAGAGTTGCTCCCTGCAAAAGCCAAAGTTTGACTTCTGCCTTGACCTCTCTGGGTGTCCCTCTTTGATCTCAAGCACTAAACAGTCACACACAGAGCTTGTGTGTTGTACTTGGAAAAGGTTGTCTGGTGTTTGGGTTTGTGGAGTCACAATGGCCAGATGGGCTCTGGTGACAGGTCAGCTGTGTAAATAAAATTAGCACACTTCCTCCTACATTTGCAGTCAAGCGTACGGATCTTCTCCATTAGTCTTTCTTTGTCGTCTTCAATAGCTTCTGATATCTTGCTCTCCAGTGTAAGGCAGTCACTACACCCCTAGAAATAAAAGTGCTAAGTAGAACCATATACGGTTCTTCGGCTTGTCCTCATAGGAGAACCCTTTTTGGCTCTACCTGGAGCCCTTTTGGAGGGTTCCACCAAGAACCATTTTAAAACCCTTTGTTCAGGGAAAGGGGTTTTAAAGGATTCTCTGGATCAAAATGGTTCTTACTGGAACCATTGGTGTTACCAAGAACCTTTGAAAAACCCTTTCCCAAAGAAAGGGTTTTTCAGAAGCAAATGGTTCCAGGTAGAACCTCAGCCCTTGTAGAAGAACCCTTTTGGAACCCTTATTTCCAAGAGTGTACCATCAATGTCTTCAATTTCATGTTCTAGTTTGGGTTCAGAATCAGAAGTGATTGAGGCGTCAGCATGACCAGAAGCATCTGTCTTCAGCCACGATTTAGTTCTTCTGCAATGCCTTTTTCCTGGTCCTTCTTCATTCAATGGTGAAAACACGCACAGCTTCTTCAAGTAGCAGTAACAGTAACTAGCCTACTTTATATGCAGGAGCGGCTGCATAAGTAGCCATGTGGTTCCTCTATAACATGCAGTATGGTAATTTAAGGTGGTATCACCACACCCCCAACAACCCAAATTAAAATACAAAGTTTATGGTTTTAAGACCCCCAACACTGTGATTTGAAGCATGGATAGGCTTTTTTGTGATTTCAACTTGAATATTCTGTAAAAGAAAATCAATTTTTCTTTGTTTATCTGACTGTGTTGGGCCAACTTGTTGCTGGTTTTCTCGTGGCTGTTTCACATATTCTGCATACCAACAGCTTACTACGAGCCACTTCTGAACTCGGAGGATGAGCAGCAGCTTTAAATTCACGGAGCTTTAACTTCATACCAAGATTTGACGCACAGATGCTGACAAATTGTTGGAGACAATAAACACATCTGTGCAAAGAGATGTTTGTTTGTGAAACCAGTAATGTTTCACAGAAAATGGAAAAGTGTTGATGTCTATGTATTTCATATCACGGACAGCAGCTGCCAAATGCACTGTAGATACCACATTTGGTTCTGCTTCATGTCCTAAAAACATAAGCCTGATGGCCAATGCTGTATGTGTAGCCACTGTATTAAATGCCAACCATGCAATGTAAATCATACTTCAAGCTGAAACTCGTGTTGTGACCATGAACTTGCGTATGGGTCTAAACTGAATAGAATGTTAAAAAAACAAAAAAAAAAATGTTAACATTAAAATTAAGATGCTGGTGGGAAGCCACTGATGCCATATTTGTGGAAATGATAATGAAGCAAAAACAGTAAAATAAAGCAACAGATACACTAGTCTGTGGTGTTGGTCATCACCATTACTCATTTTAATCTGATAATCATAGAAAAACCTGCATACTGGAGATAACATTTCTAATAAGTAAGCTACTGGGGGGGGAAAACTGCTCTCCAAAGAGTCTCAAACATTTGTGTGTCTCTCTCGCCTCAAGGATATGGTGGCCGGTCTCTGTCACTCTAAAAGTCAGCAAACAACCTTCACTACAAAAAAAAGGCAGTGAGGTATTTATTACATGTTAATTTGATGACTTTGTGTTAAAAAAAAAAAGATCATACGGAAGAGTCCAGAGGGAGGAGGGAAAAATTAATCATCAGAGAGAAGCTGCGTCAGGGGAAGGCCACCTTTTTGTCCTTCTTCTTTTCAGTCCATATTTCATAACAGCATTTCAGAAGCCTTCACACTGTTCGCTTTCTCTCATCTTGGCTGTAAGAGCTTTGAGTCATTATGTGCATAAATCAGTCTTCCTTCCAGACAAAATGCAGCCATGAACACAGTGTATTTGCTGTTGCCAGGGATGCTTCTCAACAAGCTCATTTTCCCCGTACACGCTGTCACTTTCATGTGGCTAACTGAACAGCACAGTCCTGCTCTCTTATCACTCCATCAGCAGGGAAGATGGGTGACATAGGAAGTAAGAGGGACATGCACAATAGGCTCAAAAAGCACCACCCAGTCAGTAAACAAGCATGACCCAGTAAAGTGTGATCGTTCCAAATCAAAAAAATAGAACAGAAGTATGTTTAAAGACTGAATTACACCAATTCCAATAGAAAAATAGAGAAATAAATGTGGAATAATGGTAATCTGTGTGATCTATATAAACTAGTGCAGTGTATTAACGGTGTGAGCCAAGTGTTGCCATTTTTTTTCCCCATGAGCTGAGACACAGACACTAATCCTCCCCGAGAAAAAGAAGGAAAGCTAACCAGCCCAAACCCTTTTCCAGTTTGTTATTCTACACTTCAAAGCATACATGATGAAATCCCTATAGGTATTATAAGAGCTCCAGCATACCAACCCTCCTCAAACCTGTTCTACCCTAATGCCTCCTAAATGGAGTCTAGAAACATGTCCCCTTGCTTTTTTTGTTGTTGTTTTTTAATAATCTTTGTAGCCTTGGAGTTGCAAAGGAAGAGACACTTTCCGACTGAAGGATATAGCCTCTGGTTTCTGGTTCCCTGACTGTAAAATACAGTACACACGATGCTATGCGTGTGCTCCAGGTTAAAATCGGTACATAAACCAGGTATTGATCGTCTTCAGAGGTTTGCTGAATATACAGAAATACAGCGCACAGCAAGATAAATAAAACGTGTCCTGGAGAGACACACGCGTGTAAATTAAGCCATCCAGTTCTCCGTGCACTGTGTGACGGCATCAGATGCCAGTCGTTATACAGCTTACTGAGCTGTCACATTATTGCATTTCATAAATATATCCATTACAGCTCAGGCGACCACAAGCTGCCAGAGTAACTGAACATAAACAGCTGATAAAAACTGTGTTAAGACTCACAGTCACACAGGAATAGGGACGCAGTGGCTGAAAACACATAAAGTATTATATCCGATATACATGATATAAAGCAGTAAATACTACAAAAAGCATTTGGGAAAAAACAAAACTAACTGTGATAAATCCACTCATCTCCCTCCACAAGGTACCGGTGTCTTTTCCCCAATTTCTTCTTTGTCTTTACCTTGCAGGACACGGTGGTTGCGGCCAAATCAGCCACTGAACTGGGAAAAACCTGGCCAGTCTCCCAGCTTTAAGAGAACTAAGTCCTCCCTCTCAAACCTGAACCAAGCTTTTTGCTTGATTGCTGATGCTGATATTCTCTCGTGACTTTGGAGGAGAGAACGTCTTTTAACAAATACGGCACAAACTTTGAGTTTTCTGTCTGAAAAGGCTGTTTAGGGAGGAGAACAAGCAAGCAAACACATTCTTAAGATGGTCGACTTTAACGGGTGTGGATTTTTCTTCATTGAGCCTTTTGTTAAAGCAGAACTATGCAAGATCCATCAATCCATCCATCCATCCATCATCTACCGCTTTATCCTCCACTGGAGGGTCGCGGGGGGTGCTGTGCCTATAGGCCACATTATACTTCTCCGACTGCGTAATGCGTTATCCGACTGCGTAACCACAGAGACCCCCTCAAGCCTTCATACTTCTCCGTCGCGGTGACGGATACGCACTGCAATTTCCCGCCCGATCAGTAGGGGTCGCTACGCAAGGTTGTTGTGCTTTTGGCTACAGTGAGCAATGGCGTCCGAGAGAGAAAGACTGTTGTTGTTGTTGAAACAGTGGCCGTTTCTCACTTTTCTGTGTCACAGAACTCAGTTTTAAGATAATTTGAGGCGAGAAATTGGCCATTTAGAGTCTAAACTGTGCTGTGTGTATTAAGATATGACGTATTTATAGTTTGGCAGCGACGTTGTCGGCGGGTGATCAGCTCCCCCTCTGCGGACGCTCGGTGCGCACAGTGGCCGGCACAGAGCAGCGTTAGCTCGGCCTGTCCAGAGGACCAATCGCAGCCCTTGCTGTCTCCAATGTCCCTTAACGGAGTGACGGAAAAAAGTATTCCGTGCAGTCAGAGACGACGCAGAGACTCTCCGACAGCCTCTCCATCGATGCAGAGGACTCTGCGTAACCTACGTAGCACACTTTACGCAGGAGTATAAATTGGGCTTATCTCAGCTGGCATACGGCAATAGGCGGGGTACACCCTATAGCTCGCCAGTCCATAGCTGGGCCACATAAAGAGACAAACAACCATTCACTCATACTCTCACACCTACGGTCAATTTAGAGTGACCAATTCACCTAATCCCCACATTGCATGTTTTCATGTTTTTGGACTGTGGGAGGAAGCCGGAGAACCTGTAGAAAACCCATGCAGACACGGAGAACGTTTGTATCCTAATTTAAGCTTTTCTTCTTCTAAGACACACCCCCTAGCCACCTGAATCTGATGTAATGTTTCATCAAAGGTTCTTTTTTTTTAGCAGTGAGGTATGCTATTAGTGCACTTGGGACACAGCTACAAAGTATATTATGGTATGGTGCATGCAGAGCAACGAGTGCTATTTGTTGTTTCATTAAACTGCGGACTCTCCTGCGCAAGAGGCCGGTTGAGCTGTTCAAGCATCTTCTTTTTAATCCGTTAACCCAACCACCTCGCACCGTCCCTTTGGGCCGAACGCCAATCTGTTCAGTTTTCATCTTTCCAAAATGCCAGAAAGGGCAGCGAAATTGAGTGTGCATTGACTCTTTGATCGACGGCCATCAGAATGTGGTTTGTCTATTAACCAAGATAGTGCCCCCATATGTGTGTGTGTGTGTGAAAGAGAGAGGAATAAAATGAAAGAGATAAATTGAGAAGAGTCAGTCTGCCCAGGCTGTTCTCCCGCTGTTCTCTCTCGGTAGACTTGTGATAAGGTTTATCTCCGGTGCCTAACGAGTTCACCCGGTAGCCAAGGCCAGCTCCTGCTGAGTGGACTGGGGCACACAGCACAGCACCACACCCAGCCAGAAATGGGCTATGTTCCCTGAGGTGACCTGTGCATGTTGTTCATGCTACACTGCTTTAGAACTTTATTTTCTGTAGGAAATGGCTTCAGCCCCTTTGGCCACATCTCTTTTAATCTGGGATTTGTTTTTTCTTTTTTGCCTTCTTTTCTTCAGCCTTTCGACTCACTGTAACTCAGACCGCTAAGAGAAGCTACAAGCTTCTTGAGAAAGAGATGCATGGAGCTTTAGCACAGAGAGGCATGTGTGTGTCCCAGAGGCAGTGGCTGAGTCGAAGATGGAAACACAGAGAGGGAAAGAGGGGGCTGCCGCTAAGTTAAGCCCCTAATCACAGTCTGCTCTGCATGAAGGACTTAAAGTCACTCCATTTAATGCTACCTTCTCTTTAGTCAAAAAAGGGGAAATAAATACTCCCGCTTTACTCCCTCAGCTTTCTGACACCGAGCCTCAAACTTTAGTATACAAACCAATGTTTTCTCACATTGGGGAGAAAACATTGGTTTCTCCCCAATGTGATTATTGGGGTCACCTATACAATTGTTTTGTGTTTTCCATTAAAAGTCACTTTTAAAGTAGTCAATTTTTGGTCGAAATTTTAGCGCTTTAGTCAACCAAGAGTTTCTTTGGTTGATTACAGCCCTAGTTGCTGGAGATGGGCCTCTATACACCTATGTACATATTCCATTAAAAACCAGACGTTTGCAGCTAGAATAGTCAATTACATTGTGCATTTCTGATTCATTTAATGTTATATTCATTGAGGAAAAGTGCTTTTCCTTCAAAAATAAGTGACATTTCTAAGTGACCCCAAACTGTTGAACGGTAGTGTATGTTTGGTGAGTTTGACAGTTCTAAGAACGACTGCACAGTAAGTCACATTTGTGACTGACATGGCTGCCAATTCCTTCGCTCGTGTGCTCAGATGCCTCATTTGTTTTGCGAGAGAAGAGAAGAGGGATCCTCCGAGACTGCAGGGTCCCATAGGCTTGAAATATATTAATTGACTTGGCTCTGCTTCCAGCCAGGTGTAACACACTTTTGCAGAAACATCAGCAAGATCTTTTGGGAAAATACCCCTCCCCCCCACTGTGTCAAAGCTTCCCTTTGTGCACTTCCGACTGCTGTTTCACCTCACCTTCCCGTCTCATCCACAGGCCCGGCAGACTATGGGGTGGCATATAGGTGTTAATCTAATGTCGGTGCATTGATTTATGCTTGGGTGTCCCACAGCCATTAAGATAACTGCATGATCACTTTATAAAATCCTCCCCGGGTGGCCATGGTAACCTCCCTCACCCTGCTCAGAAAGACTTGTAACCACATTATGGTGATATAAATGGGGATAGAAATATTATCTTTCAGCCCATGTAAACTGATTCCAAGCAATTTCCTCCGACTTCTAAACCCTTTTAGTCGATCTCTCACCTGCGCTGAACATTTGATCCATTGAAGGCTTCTAGAACTTAACAGCTCATATTGATGGAGATTCTTCAGATGGAATCTCGAGGTTATGCTCTCTTGTCACCTTGTATTGTATTTTTGAGTGATATCATCGGTGACACAATGTGTTTTTTCGCTGCCAGTGGAGAGATTTGGTGGGAAATCGCTGTGTTAATTTGCATTATAATCTACTGTATGTCGACTGAACTACAGTATGGGCAACGTCAGTTTAGAATCAATGACCCCATTTAAAGATTTGCATCTGGAGTTCAAGGAAGGTGATAAAGAAAAAAAAATGTTTTCCTCCATAATAGAGTCAGAGAATAAATGCAGTATAATTTAATGTGTTAGTATGAGGCAAGCATTCGTCTCACCCTAAGATTGTATCCAGCCCCCCATGACCCTCTTGTGGAGGATAAAGCTGAATACAATACAATGTGTGAGTTCATTTACGAGATTTTTGCCTAAATGAGATTCTTAACCCTTAGATCACAGAGCATTTTGGCTGCTTTTTTCCATTACTGTGGCTGTAAGAATGTGCAATATATAATGTCTTATATCCTTTTTTCAGCCCAACCTAGGCAATGTGATGAAAACTTTTTTTTCTTCCATTTTCACCAAGTATATAAACAGACAATAAGTACTCGAAATTGGGTTGAATTTGTGAAATTTGGAAAATACACATTTCCAAAGGTCAAAGCTCACTTGGCTTGTTTTTATGAACAAAAAGAAAAGATGGTCTAATTTTGTGACTTCTGCACACTTATTGCTGCTTTATATCACTACTAAAAATGCGATATCAAGGTAATCATAACTTTGACCCAACAACTCATAAGAAGACCAAAAAAACAACTTTTGTAAAGCGTGAATATGTGACCTATACGTAAACACACACTCCAAGGATGTCCATATAAGGAGTTGTGTATTATTCCTATGGCAAATTAATATGGGTGCACTAACTGTTAACATTGGTCAGGTATAGGAAGCCTTTCCTTTCCACACGGACTTCTTCTACATTTCCACAGCCCCCACATGATAAACCTTTGTTCTTAATTTGCTCATCACAGAATGTTAATAGTGTTGACACATTTACCTTTCTCTCCGGTGACTTCATAGCAAAGACAGGGATGTGACAGGAAAGCAGTGGCCACCAAAGCGGGGCCATCAATTTCCCTTCATCCTCTCCACACAACCAGCCTGGTGAATTCTCCTCGCCTGAAACAAAGAGTTAATGTCTATGAGCTTGTTTTATTGATGTCAAAACCACGTATGAAAAAGAAAGTTATTATGATACTCCAGTTATGTTATATTAATGATGTTATGAGAATGTGACTATTCAGCCAGAGGCCTTTATCCCAAATGTAGGAGGTAAGGCCAGGAACTGCCAACACAGAGCCTAAACAGTGATTAAACCTTCACTTAATCAATGGTGAGAGTTATTCCCTGCAGGAAAAACGCAACTGCTGAATTTGAGTCATAATAATAGATGAGCCTGTTATTTTTTCCTGTTGTTTTGCGCCATCTCAGCGCTGAAAGTTCCAAGCAATTCAACACATGCAGCCCTGACAAGACAGTGGGCAACTCTGCCAAAGTATTCCCTTTATGTTATTTTTTATGTGATCAATTTCAATTTATTGAGATTTAATTGTGCATGAAATTCAACAGCTTGCAAAAAAATTGCTTCTTGTTTTGTACTCGTACATTACCGCGGAACAAGCTACCCTTTACTAGTAGGGTGCCTTCAAGACGTCACAGATGCCTTTCACTATATAATACGTACTGGAACGTTGTTTGTTCACAATTTGTTCAGCGCTGCCATTGACAGACAGCACCAAATGTTGCAGGATTGGCTTAATTTAAGTATTCTGGCCACACAGATAACAAACTGTGTTCAGGATTTAATTACCTGCATCAACTATTTTAACAACTGCTGCTGGATCTAGTGAAGTAATCACTTTCCCACGCTGGCAACTTGCCAGTTTGCAAACAGCGGAACCAAATCTTCATCACGTCCCCCAAAAATGTTTTAAATACGTCTGAATAACAGCAAACAAGTTCATGCAGAGCAAGAAGCTACGACAATGATCAAGGACAGAGATAAACAGCTTTGGGAGATAAATAGTGTCTTCTGCTCTGTTTTTCCACATCTTTCGGTGACTTTCATCTAGCGTTTCTTTGTTTTCCCAGGCTTTATTGTTCAACCTTTTAAACACAACAACGCTTTCACTCTCCTCCACTGCTCCACAAAACCTATCTGCATGGCTACTTTAATTGTAATGGTAAATTACATTTCATTGTCTCATATCCACAGCAACACAATTTTTTTCTAACACAAGGTACCAGGTCCTTTTATGTATTCAAATTAGGACGTCTAGACTCAACTTGCATCTAAATACAACATCCTGCAGGGGAGTCGACTTGCAGTAGACAAAGAGGTGTGAAAGCACGGCCTAGAGGGGCAGACCCCTTTCCCAGACAAAGAGATCTGAAAGTATAAAAGTATAAAAGTTTCGGGCTCACTATGCTCTGGGTCTTTCTCCAGCTATGACCACTCGAGTGTAGATTAACCTTTTCTTTGCAAAGAAAATAAAACTTTGTCGGTTGGCAGAATTCTCAATTTCATTCTTCACCAACAGCAGAGAATTTCCACAACTTAATCAAGGGTCAAAATATAGGAAGTTAAGTGGGCTGTCAGTTTTGTATTTTTTGAGGAGCAACTACATCTGAATGCTTTGCATGATTTAAGTACAATTTACTCATTTTAATACTCATACTCACCATATGAGGCGTGTTTGGCTGTCATTATGCATAAATCCTTAAACACTTAATTGTGATTTTCAGTAAATAGAAGACATTGAGTGAAAATTGCACTTCCAGTAGATGACTGTTTGTGTTTAACAATAAAAATAAATAAAACCCTAGACACTAGAAAAACATGTATCCATCACATATTGCACCCAAAGACTATTCTGGGCCATAATAATGAAATGGAAAGATAACCTAAGTACGCAAATAAAAATGCCAGGACTTAAAATAGTAAAATTAAGAAGTGTTGTGGCCAACTTTAAGCACTGGTCACTGTAAGGAATGGGGCAGATAATTAAAATTAAAAAAAAAAAAAAAGTAATTCAGGCGTTCATATTTGCAGCCTTCTCTAGCAGCCGTTCTGCAGCATCAGAGTGGTTTTTTTATATAATTATGGGGTGGCCTATGGGCTGACTACCCCTCAAAGATTCCCCGTAACGATAAAGAGAGGTGTGAGGTCACTTACTAAAAGACTTGAATTGCAGCCAGGCTGCTGCAAGTGGGGCCAGAAAAACCACTGGTTTCCTTTTCCCTAGAGTAGTCAGACACTTTTTGTCCAACATAATTATTATATGACCAAAAAAAATAAAAGCTCTTCTTGGGTGTGCTGACAAAATCAATCTTTTTTTTTTTAGTTTTCTGAAACACATTTCAGAGAGAGACATGTGGGATGACAAAATAAATAAGGATATGTAAAGGCTTCTTCTTACCTCAACACACACAAATGCACACTTTGTTGATGAACACATAGTTTATCTATTACAAATTGTTTGCCTCACTAAACACTGAAGGAGGCAATGCCACAAAGCATTCCTTCATACATAAGAGGAATTTAACCATGAGCACATCCAATGATTTATTGTCTGTTTCCTTCTGTTTTCAGGTGCATGTTTCCCTTTATGCCTGAATGCATCATTCTTCAATTATCATGTGTGGAATAACACAATTCATGCCTTGTAATATTTATTCATGTCAACGGGAAAAGGAAGATCTCACTGCTGGCATAACCGCATTTCATATATGTTCCATGTGTTAGTAGAAATAATGTCAGTCTCGAATGGTGATTATACACCAAGTTGGGCCTAGGTCATGTGACTTACTCGTCATATGTTCACAAGTGTGTTGACACAGGCAGCAAATGCATCTAAAATGTAAAATGCATCTAAATTATTATTAGATATGTCATTTTTAATAGAATTAATTGGCTGTTTCTGCACGTGTTTGTTCAGTTAGTTCAATAAAAAAAAAAAAACCTTCCAGACATGCTGTCAAAAGACTAATGCAGAGACTACTAATTTCACATAATGGTTCGACAAATCAGAGACACAAGCCAAGCAGGCATATAACATTTATATCGACGTGAATCACCAGAGCCTGGTATAGACACGGATATAGCAGATATACTACAGAGCGGTGTACAACCTTATCATGCTGTTCTCTGCAGACCAAGATATCATCTCATGATAAACCAATAAGAAAATCCATTACAGAGCTTTGCTAATACTCAGAGCAGGAGATACATCCACTCTGCCTTGTACGTTTGGACTATTAGATCTATCGTAGATATGCAATTGCTACATAAATGCATTGCATGGACAACTGCAGACAGGTACATTAGCGTAGTGATTTCCCCCGACCACAGGTATTCATGCTGTACACCAGGAGCTACTTCTGCAGCTACCAGGGAATAAAAACTGTGGAGTAAGTAAGGCACTTTAAAAAATAGAGAGAATAAATTAGTTAAAAAACAATATAATAGTCCAATTCACCTACTTGTGTTTAGGAGGGGGAAAACAAACACACATTACAAATTGATGTGATCCTGAATATATTTAGTGAAGAAACATGAAAACTAGCAGATGTGATAATCTGCCTGTGCCCATCACGTCTCTGAGTCACCTCCAACACCTGAACACAACATTCTAGTTTAGAGTGAATAGAAATTCATTTGCAGGAAATTGAGAGGTTGATATAGAGCAGATAGTGAAAGAAAGTGCTGCCAGTCAATGGCGTATTAGTGGGCTATTGTAAAGGTGCCAAACCCTCTGAATAGAGAAAAACTTACATACTGCGTTGCCTTGATGAGGAGGAAAAATAAACAGCATTAAGGGATATGTAAAGTGCTCTTAAGAACTCACTTGGAGATTGAGTGACATCTCTTAAGAGGTCTATGGAAAACACCTGTGGTACATCAGATGAAACTGGATTACCCCATCTCTCTAGGAATAGAATTCTTCATGATAACACGGCCCTAAATTGTATGACAAACTGACACAAAGACAGAACAAAGAACCACTTCTGCATCAATGTTCACCAAAATGAATGTCCTGAAGTGACTAGTTAATAATTTATTCAAACTTTAATTAAGGAACTCGTTACAGTGAAAACTTATGTATTGGATTTTCTTCTTAAATTTGTTTCCTCAAAGGTGCGATCGACAATTTCAGTGACTGACTTGTGTGTTCTGCCGTTTCTCAGTAACTCGGTCTTAGTGACTCACAACAACATGCTGCCGCCCGCTGACAGTGGCAGCGCCATGGAGAGACAGATTGACAAGATGGTGGCAAAAAAAAAAAGCAATGCTAAACACAAGGAAAAGGAAAAAGTAAAACGTTGTATATTCTTAGGAGAGTTTGCATTTCAAGCCCACACATACTGAGGGTGGGATGGTGATGGCACCGCGGGCTGCTCACTTCCAATACTTCAGTGGATTCATCTGTGCTTTCATCATTACATAAGTTTAAATGGCAAAAATGGTGCTTTCATTGTTTCATGTTGTAAAAAAAAACAAAAAAAACAATTACAGTATATTGAGCTGCAGTTTATGTATCTATGCTGTTAATTATAGGCAATCTCGCCAAATGATGTGTTGTTTTAACATCACAGCACTCAGGAGTTGTTGATCCACTGCTGCCTCCATCACTAAGTTCAAATGTTATCTCATTTGTTCACTTTAGTGTTTGGGATCCTTTGTTCAGATTGACCTCAGGGACAAAAAGTGACCACATGAGGCAGCGATAGATCAGCACGCTACGCTACAACATTTAAGAAAATGCTACAACGTTTAAGAAAATGCTACAACGTTTAAGAAAATGCAATAACGTTTAAGAAAATGCTACAACGTTTAAGAAAATGCAATAACCTTTAAGAAAACGATACGTTTAAGAAAACGCTACGTTTAAGAAAAAGCTACGTTTAAGAAAAAGCTACGTTTAAGAAAGCACAACAAAGTTTAAGCTAACACTACGTTTAAGAAAACGCTACAATATTTAAGAAAACACTACAATATTTAAGAAAATGCTACAACGTTTAAGAAAACGCAATAACATTTAAGAAAACGCTACGTTTAAGAAAACGCTACGTTGAAGAAAACGCTACGTTGAAGAAAAAGCTACGTTGAAGAAAGCACAACAAAGTTTAAGATAACACTAAAACGTTTAAGAAAACGCTACAATATTTAAGAAAACACTACAATATTTAAGAATATGCAACATTTAAGAAAATACTACGTTTGAGAAAGCACAACAATATTTAAGAAAACGCTACAACGTTTAAGAAAATGCTACAACGTTTAAGAAAATGCAATAACATTTAAGAAAACGATACGTTTAAGAAAACGCTACGTTTAAGAAAAAGCTACGTTTAAGAAAGCACAACAAAGTTGAAGATAACACTACAACGTTTAAGAAAACGCTACAATATTTAAGAAAATGCTACGTTAAAGAAAACACAATAACATTTAAGAAAACGCTACGTTTAAGAAAACGCTACGTTTAAGAAAACGCTACGTTGAAGAAAAAGCTACGTTTAAGAAAGCACAACAAAGTTTAAGATAACACTACAACGTTTAAGAAAACGCTACAATATTTAAGAAAACACTACAATATTTAAGAATATGCAACATTTAAGAAAACACTACAACGTTTGAGAAAGCACTACAATATTTAAGAAAACGCTACAACGTTTAAGAAAATGCTACAACGTTTAAGAAAACGCAATAACATTTAAGAAAACGCTAGGTTTAAGAAAGCGCAACAAAGTTTAAGATAACACTATAAGATTTAAGAAAATGCTACACTATTTAAGAATACGCAACATTTAGGAAAATGCTACAATATTGAGAAAGCACTACAATATTTAAGAAAACGCTACAACGTTTAAGAAAATGCTATAATATTGAAGAAAACCCTACAATAATATCATTGTAGGGTTTTCTATTCCTCGTGCAAAAGGTTGCGGTGAGTTTTGTGTGTAGACCTGTGAACTCAGCTACTGTACAGGATTATGTCTCACAGCGTCGTTTGTTCAGATGTTGGGTTGGAATAATAAGCAGGGGGGGATTTTGATCGTCTGTTTCTTTATTCCAGTCGTGCTTTTGTTTCAAGTCTTTTACTGATGAAGATTAATTTGCAGAGCACGGTGCTCTATCAACCCCAGTGACACAAAGGGCAAAGATATAGACTAATTAAATACACCAGTGCAATTTATATTTCCCATGGATCAATGAGAGTGTGGGATCTGTTAATTAAATCTGTGATAATGTTTACTCATCATAAACATTTCCCATGTTTGAGCACAAGCGAGATAGGGAGATAATCTTTTCTGTTTGACGGATTAATTTTAGGGCTAAAGGAAGAAATGCTTCCAGCTCTCGTACAGAGAAAATGCCTTTTTGTGAGGGTGGTGCTAATGTTCAACGTCTTCATTAAAAGTGTGATGTTTCCTGGCAGCGCCGACACAAAATCACACTCGTAAGATACAGTGAATGCTCTTTTGAGCTGATGCAAATAAATCAATCACTATAGCAACAAAACAGAATCTGAATGTGAAGGCTGCTAAAAGTCAGGCACGCTGCAGAGTGAACTTTGCATTCTCCCACTTTGACGCGCCTCCTGTGTGGTTTACACATCTGCATGGCACAGGTTATCGCACAGCGGATAAAGCAGGAGAAGAAGTGTCACATGACTTGAGTGTGTGCCAGAAACTTCGAAGCCACACTCCACTCATCTATTGATCTGTGTGTGCGAGAGAAAAAGTGAGAGACCGGCACACTTAGCCATGTAACTGCAGGCAACAGCCCCCTGCCTGCCCCTCTGTTCCCTGCAGTGGGACTGATTGCTTGTCTCAATCATCCTTTCACCTCCACCCCCCATCACTTCTTCCCCTCCACACCGACACACTTGCATGAAAACATACTCCCACACACTCTCAACATCTTCTCCTTCTTGTGCTTCTGCCTCCAACATCTCGGTAGCAATCTCTCATGATTTGACGGCCTCTTGTACTTCATGTGAGGGCTGTCAGAGTCTGCTGCCTTAACCCCGTCTGAAAGTGCTGGGACTGCATGGTAGGAAGCAATTAATCCTGCAGTGAGGAAGCCCATTAATTAGGCAAAGCTTGTGGCTATTTCACAAAGACCCTTCAAAAAAACGGTATGGCCACTCAAACAGACATAAAAGATGCACTGGCACACCAGGATATTAATGGACCTCAGGACTCTAGCTAAGTCCCGCTGTGGGGTAAATCTCACTCTCTAGGCCGTTTCCTTTCTTTTTATTCCCCAAGGCCTCAAAAACACTACACGCACTCACAAAGTGACAAATACTATTTACATGAAACATGCCTTATTGGACTTGGCTTCCATATTGCACCGTGTAAACCAGTGCAGCATCAGCATGTTTCTTAAACAAGACAACCTGCATTTTAAAGTTTGTTGGATGTTGTTGTTTTTTTTAAACTCCAACATTCACAGTGAAGTACTGCACTTACGAGAAGACAATAACACAGCTCATTTCTATCTTAAATAGGTTGAAATATGGGCCACACGGTTGATGTAGTGGTTGGCGCTCTTGCCTTTGCAGCAAAGGAACAGGTGTCACTCGCCTATCGCCCTATGCTAGCTGGCATTGGCACAGCGCCTCCCACAGGATAAAGCGGTAGAAAATGGATGGATGGATGTTGAAGACTGTATATTTCGTTGCATTGCATTTCTTTGATTCCTGTTTGGACTAAATGGCACCGCTGTTGTTGTGTATTGAGTAGGCGAACACAATAACACAGCTCATTTATATCTTGAACATGTTGAAGATATGAAAAACAGGAAATGCATCATGAGAAGGTTCAGCACACACACACACACACACACACACACACACACATCAATGGTAGTTTAAAGTCAGGGCCTATAGGCCGGCCCTGGACATCGCTTGGCGATGAGCACAGCTAATATGACGTAACTTGTTTTTCAGCAACGGTGGCCCAAGAAACTGGAGCAAGGGACACCAAAGATGGTCCTCCCAAAATAATAATGATACCAAAAATAACAACAACAAAAAAGTGATGTATAGGATGATAAGCTTTAAAATGTATAGCCCCAAGGACAGAGGACCGAGTGTTCTAGTGATTCGGCTGAAACTCTCTCAAGCAAACTGCAGAGCTTGAACTGATGCCAGCTTGTAATAAATAAAGTAGTTCTCTTTGTTCAAACGGCATCATAAAGTCTAACCGTCATCTCACCACCTGCTGTCATTTAAAGAAAGAAGGCCCGGTGAAACAACAGGCTGCAAAAATGTAATGTTAATGTTGTCTTTTTGTGACTGAGGGAAGGTTAAAATAACAGTGTTACCTCTAATGTGACGTAAACACTGTCGTGAAGATGGGTTTGGGGGTGAAAAACAAGTTGTGTGTCCCCAAATCGCTCTCTAAATCATGCATTAGCCGTTTGTGCTGACCACCATTTAGGGACACGTCTGGAGCACGGCGCCCATTTTAAACTAAACAAGACCACGGTTTGGTGCAGATGAAACGCTAGAGTAGACTCTGGGTCTCCGCTGAGCGCAGGGGCGAAGCTGCCTCTCCGCCTGCAACGACGAGGAAACCTCTGTGACAGCACACCATCCGTGAAATTAAATAAACAACTCCCTTATTGTAATTACATTTGGCTAAATGGGAAGGCAAAGTGTGGGTGTAAAACAATTAACATGTAATTGTCATCCTGACCAGGTTGGTGCTGATCTGTTTCCCCAAAGGGATTCGATGAAATCCATCTCACAACCTTCGTGTCTTCCGTTCGTTAAGGCTACACAGATGGTTGCGTCAGGGACGCTCCTCTGTGAGATCGCACAACAATCGACTCACACAATCAAGTAAGTTACTCATGTATTGTGGGACGTTTGATCTAAATGTTTAACATTTACTGCTCAATTAGGTCTAATGATGCAATCAGCAAGCACTGATTTGAGTATCCTGTCTTCTGCTCCTTAAACTTTAAAAAGAAAAAACTGTGAGGATATGACCGACACAAAAAACATCAAAATATACTGGAAAATATATCATAATATAAAACAATTTGAATTCATACTCTCTTGTTTGCCCTTACATTGACCATGATCATTAGATGACACATGAGGTCATTCATAACAGCGCATGCTGAGCCAATCGTTTGAGTGCACAGGCAGGTCATTATATTCATACATTTGGAAGACGTTATAACGGTCAAAGAAACATGTTTGCCATTACTGCTTACTGTTTTCCTGCAGGGAAGAGGGAGATCAGTGCACCGGGTTTTAAAGTTTCATGTTGTTTTGAGCACTTAATTGTATTTATTTGAATGCTGGAGAAAAAGTATATTGTTTAATAAAGTGTTTTGAAGATTCTTTGTTTCCTTTTTCTGTCTAGTACACAGTCATAAGAGAGATGGCAGTGAACAAGAAGATGTGGGTTTTTGCCTCTGGGGTGGACTAGTTTATTTTTCTTTATTTTATTGTAGTTAGCTTGTTTAATACTTTCTCTCAGAAAGCTTAAAGGTCCCATATTATATCATATTTCTACAAGTCAACCTAGTTCCCTGGTGTCCTAATGAACATGTCTGTGACATGCTTTGGTCAAAATACCATAAGGATGAAGCACCACAGCAGTTCAATCACCCTGCCAAAACAGCCCTGTTCAGCTCTATTTAGTAGTATCTCTTTAGGTCCACCTTAAAATCAGCCACAGAGGCTACTGGGAGCTAACAGCAATTAGCATTTGGAAAAGTGATCATTTGCAGGCTCTAACAGGCTCATTGCCATCATATATAACATGTATCCACTGGACAAATAAATCCTCTGAGGCAGGAGGTTTGTGTAGGACTCTCTGCTGCACTGTGGAGCCAAGAAATGAACTTTTTTCGCGGACTTCCGGTTTACGGATACCGTTGCTGCGAGGCAACAATTCCATGAATTTAGCGCATTATGACGTCCCAATGAGTGCGGAAGTCAAAATTGCGTGTTTTATCTCCTGTACTTAGACTGAGAAGAGCCAGAAAAACATGAGTGAGTCATCTTTTTTCATACTTTGCCGACTGATAGGGCCTCCAGAGTCCCAATTATAAGGATTTAAATGATTTAAAAGTTGATTTTGCATAACATGGGACCTTTAATAACCTCTATAAGCTCAGATCAGATCCCAGTTCAACAGCCAGGTTTGCAGTGTAAAGAAGCGCATTTGAACTCTGAGTTGCATGAACCAATGACTTAATGATTTCAGTGTTTAGTGTGTGTGCAGTGGAGCTCAACTCCTCCTGACCTCATAGGAAGCTGAGGAGCATCTGTGGGGAGGAGGAGGTTAAGGTCGAGATTATAAAACTCAATTTATGTAAAAAAAAAAAAATCAATCATATCATATCATATTATTCAGTTTCATTAGTAATGTGCTGCTGCGGGCGAAACAAGAAAACAAAGGAAAAATAGTATAATTATTATACAGTGTGTTTGAATAAAGGCTAGGAAATATGGGTAGAAAAAAAAAGGATTATTATATTAAAAAAACTGCGTGAAGGTAGAGTAGAACACATGATTTAAACAGAAGATTCAATTATGGGTGTAAACATTATATTAATATACATTATATTGAACATTATTATTATATTCCTGTGGAAGATAATAATCCTAATTGTTACTGTGTATTCAACCAGCACTACTTTAAATCCATTTTCTGGATGAAAGATGGAAAAAGAATGATTATACTTGATGTCTTGACTGCAGTGGGTTTTTCTCTGTCATGGATCTCCTCCCCCTCTATTTTCCCCTCACTTACTCTGAAAGTCTACTTCTGCATTTTCTCACTGTATTTCTTGTCCTCGCTGTGTTATTTTATTACCTTCCTTTGCAGCTTGGAGCTTGCTCTCCTCACACTCGGTTGTCTATCATGTTGGCCAAAAGCAGAACTAACTTCGTTGTTGTTCTCATGGTAACTTGTCCAACACGGCAGTGTTGGCTAAACAGGCCTAAAACTACAAACAGAAATGTGTCAATTTCCTGACGTCGAGTTGGTTGATCGTAAACTTTTCTAAGTGAAAAAAAATGTTGACATTCATCGTAGCGCGGCAGCATAATGTCCCTGACAAGTGCTGGAGGCTTCGATAGTAGTGGGGTTGCATGACAAAGTAGTGCTGACAGTTGTGCTATAATGGAGTCACTCAGTGTACGAGTTAAAACAATGTGCAATGTTTACACTTTTGCTCTTTTTTATCCATTGTCTTAATATTATATTAAAGGTCCCATATTATATCCTATTTCCCCAAGTTAACCTAGTTCCCTGGTGTCCTAATGAACATGTCTGTGACATGCTTTGGTCAAAATACCATAAGGATGAAGCACCACAGCAGTTCAATCACCCTGCCAAAACAGCCCTGTTCAGAACGCTCTTTAGGTCCACCTCAAAATCAGCCACAGAGGCTACTGGGCAGCTAACAGTCAGCATTTGGAAAAGTGATAATTTGCAGGCTCTAGCAGGCACATTGCCGTCATATTTAACATGTATCCACTGGACAGAGAAATCCTCTGAGGCTGGAAGTTTGTGTAGAACTCTGTGCTGCACTGTGGAGCCAAGAATAGAACTTTTCGCGGACTTCACAAACTTCCAGTTTTCGGATTCCGCTGCCCTCGCCAGCACTCTCGCGTGTTTAATGGACAAAGCGGAGCTCAGCGAGACAACAATTCCAGGAATTTAGCGTCCTTTAGACTGAGGAGGACGACAAAAAACATGAATGAGTCGTCTTTTTTCACATTTTGGCAACAGGTAGGGCCTCCATAGTCCCAAATATAAGTATTAAAATGATTTAAAAAGTTGATTTTGCATAATATGGGACTTTTAAAAGGAAAGACATGAAGTGAGTGCCAAACTGTAGCTCCTTCTTCTTTAATTGAGAGCTGCATCTAACGATTATTTTCATCATCAATTAATCTATCGATTATTTTAATGATTAATCAACATTACAAAAGCCATTTTGTGCAAAAGTTATGGAAAAAATTCACATGTATGTTTTCCATTTGAATGGAAGGTATTTTACACAGATAGTGAAGCTGCTTTTTACAGATGGACGATACCATAAGAGAGGAAGTATGCGTTTAAAGAACCATTACTAATCCATTTTTTTTCCTGTTAAACCAGATTCACACTTCATCTACAACACAGAAAACCTAAAAGAGCAAAGAAACGAAGAATATACATTCACCTTGAAGAAGTTAAACAATCAGAAATCTTGTTTTAATCATGAAAAAGGCTTCAAACCGAGAAATCGATTAACAAAATAGTTGATGATTAATTTAGTAATCGATTAATAATCAATTAATTGAGAAATTGTTTCATATCTGATTTAATTCATTATTAAATGAATGATTTAATGATAAAACTCTCCATAAATGCAGTAGCTTGTCCATACAACAGCTATCGATGACTGGATTGGAATATCACTTGAGTTCACCGTACCAGAGGCGAAGAGTAGCAGTAAAAAAAATATGCCACTGTCCCTATTAGTATGCCTGCTGTTCTGCTGTTAAAGGTGTGAGCGAGAGGGAAAGTCTGGAGATGCTGCACTTCACTGCAGCCACAGCATCCTCTCAGCCTGACGTTTTTGATGCCACACACAAAACCGTACAGCATGCTCTTCTGGAGAGTCTACAGATGCACAGTATGCTTCATGCACCTCTGTGCCCATACTGTGAGGCTAGGCAGCAGAATGGGAGAATAATATAGTGTCTTGTGTTCTTTTTTTTTATTATTATTGTTATGTGCAAGAATGGAGAATCTCAAGGTACAGGGAAGCAAAGTGTCAGGGAAACTTGTGTGAAGCACACGCGATGCGTCATGCTTCCCTGTCATTCTCAAAGCACAGATAAAAGACATAGGGTTTTAAAGGCGTCGATAATTACACTGTATCTCTACCCACTCAGTTTGAAAAAAAAAGAAAAAGAAAAACACATCTAATTGTGTCCTTTCATTTACATCCAGTTTCTCCCGCTGAAAGATTGAATATATTTGTGCCAACTCCCTCACTGATGGCCTGGGGGATATTAGGAGCCACAACAATACAACTACATACTGCATGCACAACAAACCCAGAATAAATGTGTGTGACAAGGAAGAGTGCTCAAGGCGACACACAGATAGGAAAGGATGGGATATGAGGGGCCTCGGGTGGTGAGTGGGCTGAATATGTGTGCCTTCACGGCCAAATAAGCAGATTAATGTCCTCAGTAATGCCATCTCTGTTTTTGCCATTGGATGACAGCACACACTGATGAACACTTGAAAGGATGACCTCAAGTACTACAGCGGTACAGTGGTGAGAATGCTGCAGGCTTCGGCCTGGGCAGAGGAGGGCAAGGGTTGTCGGAGGAAGGTTAGGTTAGGGAGATAGGGAAAAAAAAAAAAAAAAAAAAAAAGAGCTGTGCTGCTCCCTGCTGGGCAGGGTCTGGCCTTTTTTCCACATTCATAAAGGAAGACCATCGCTGAATCTACTTTCGATCGATAACATTATCTTAATTTGAATATAAATACAGTGTGTGTGCATCCTGAGCAAAAGCATGTCTTGAATAAATCTGGCATAATAGACCTGACATTGTAAGTGTTAGGATAGGTCACATTAAATATTTGACCCTTTAACCCGGGGGTTCATTTGGGGGTCACTTACAACGCAATTTGATCTCAAAGTGGGCCGGACCATTAAAATAATAGCACAATAACCTATAAACAACAAGATCTCCAAATATTTCTTATGAACAACCTGACATTTCTTGAGGAAAAATAAGTGCAATTTCAACAACATTGTGCAAAAGTTTACCCTTTGCACACGCACGGATCTTCAAAGGCACAAAACATTTATCCGAAATGGACAAATATGGAAAAATGGACCGTATGTTTGACATCCCTGCTTTAACCCTGGTTCTGAAAACACTGTCATTTTAAAACTGCATCCATTATTTCCTGTATTTGTATGTTAAAAACAACAAATCTAATAGTGGCCTGAGACTTTGCACAGTTCTCTACACACACACACACAGTGGAACAGTTTTGCCTTGTCATTTTTGGCACATAAACTTCAGACGACCCAGCTCAGCGCCTCCTTCCCCCAGACTAAACATAAGCAATGACGACAGTTTTGCGCTCGGACGACACGCGATGGAGCAAAACGCTGACGATGCCGCTGAGCCTCTGCCTTAAAATGCTGTTATTGTATTTCACCGCATTACATCATTTTTTTTTTCTTAACAGAAAGTAATCCTTTCTGTGCATGTTTGAGATTGTGTGTTTGTGTTTGTGTGTGCACACTTACGGAGCGCGATCTTGGCCAAGTGCAGCCGGTTGACCCAAGAGATCTTGCTGAGGGGGTTGGCAGTGTTGAAGACCACCATGAAACTAACAGGACGCCCTGACCTGGAAGAAAAACACAAACACAGCACACGCACAGGGTCAGACACATGCACACATCACACACCGATATTGAATTCTTTGACATGTCTGTCAACAGAGTCATTGATTTCATGACTGGATCAGGTCAAGCAGACATGTGCAGGGCTGAGGCTGAGGAGAAAGAGATCCCAGTATTTAACATTCAAATAAATAAATAAATACTGGATTTAAATGTGAAATTGAAGCGATAATGGACTTAAAGAGGAGTGAATATAGCAGCTACATTAGCGACTTAGCTACAAGATATTCTCAACAGCTCAGGAGAGAAAGGATACCACGTTGTCCCAAAGACAATACTGCTTTCAAATGGGATTGCCTTAAATTACAGGATGAGGATTTTATTAACTGTGTATTATGAATGGAGCAATACTTTAGATTTTAGTGCAACTCTTCTTCTTCCCATGACACCATGACCACTACAATCCATTTGCTGTTGTATTGTATCGTCATATGACTAATCACTACTATAAGGTGGATATCCCACAAAAGAAAATGTTAATATTAAGTAAAAAAAAAAAAAAAACATAGTGACATGTTGCAAAGTTATGACCATTTTAACACAAAATTGAATTCCCATAGTTTTAAAGTAGCAGGCAGGATTTCCTGGGGAATTATTCATCAATAATTCCGTAATAAGAAAAACACCTCAGCGCCTCCTCCAGGGCCGGTTTACAGCCTTTTGCAAAATCTGACTGTATGAGAGGACGCTCCTAACGGCTGTTCCTCTACTGCTTTGCATGAAGTGCCTTCAGTGTAAAGGCTGCTACTCCAGCACTGACAACAACAAAAAACCTAAAGAAAAGAAAGTGTCTTGTTGTTTGAACAGCAGCCTGTCGTGTTCTGTCACATAAAGATTGCGTGTCGGATTGTTGACCCTCAGTCTGCCCTGCTCACTGGGACAGAAACTCAGAAATACCGTACACAAAATCCAGTCTCTCTGCCAGCTTTACATTATTTCCTTTTTGCCAGTTCTTTTTATGATAAATATCTTCAAATGTCTTCAGTTTCTGCTCCTGTATCTAAGAGGCCAAACAATTTTAAGGGTTCAAAACAGAAGTTATGTATTGATCGTGTTTAGTCACTGTACGGAACCGAGGATGTGTTTGTTGTGAAAATGTTTAATACAAAGTCGCATTCTTTCTTTTTGGGGACCTTTATTTGCTGTTTTCTCATCTCTCTATGCTTATACATTGTGTATTTCTGTGAGTTCCATACACAGCTATTTATAAAAACATGTTTGTTTGGGTTTTTTTTATCCTTTTTTGTTGTCAAACACCAGAACAAACATGAAATAGTTACTGAAATTCTGACTGGCGCTATAACTTTATTAATCAGTCTGATACTGTGACACGTTTCTTGTCTTGGGTTTCAACTGTTGCTATAGAAAAAGTACATTTTTGACAACAACAACCCACAATGCACTGGTTCAAAAACAAATCAGTGCAATCCTGTCAAGAAACCAGGCCACCATTCTTTCCCCCCCCATTTCATACATCAAGACTTTTCTGTCAGAACATCTCCATGCCTGCTTGTATATTTACAGTTATTCCCTCTAGTTGGGGTTTCATTATTTTAGCCAGTGCATCCACATGCAGGGCTAGTTGTGATGATTACAAAGCCCCGTTGCAGTAAATGGATTTTTGATGGGCTATGACTCCTAAATTGCCCCTAATAATTAGATTCTGCTGGGATCAGACGGATAGCGCAGACCACACAAACAGTACAGGCTCTGATAATTAAGAGCTTGTTGGTAGTGGTTCAACTTCAGACCCCAAAAGGATACCTTATGAATGTGTGAGTGTCACAGGGCACCAGTAGTTACAGATTTCACAGAACAGAATCTGTTCATTGGCAACATCAAAAAAAAATGTGCTTCCAGTTGAGAAAAAGTAGAATTTTGAGTCAGCAGTTAAAGGTGCATTATGTAATAAATGTAAAGCAAATGGTCATAAAATCCTCCTAATATGTCACAGAGACTCAGGAATAATATTGATATAACATACTGAAGTCACCAACAACAACAGTGCAGCCAAAATATTCACATCATGTTTATGTTTTGAAATCATGTTTTGGCATGTGGCGCCACCTACCACCATCTACCAATCATTGCAGTCAGTAGAGTCTCAGTTGCCGAGAAACCACGGGTTGCCAGTTACGCCTGAGCTACAATGGCGGAGAAAACAAAACCTAAAAGACCTTGGTATTTTGAATTTGAGTGTAGTAACCATTTTTGGCCACATTCTTACATATGAAGCCTTTAAGGGAAACATTTAGATTAAAGGAATAGCAGAGTAGAACATGTGCAATAGGAAATTTACATAATTATTTCACCAGAAACTTGGCTCCTATTGAATGACACCAGCCGTCAATCCCATTGGTGTCCACCCAAATTTTGTTTTTTGCTAGTGAAGACAATTTAGTGGCAAATTGGTAATTGAGACCATTAATTCCCCACAGACTTTCAATAGACATACATTCAAACCTCTTTTTGCAACCAACAGCTTCGCCCCCTGGTGGCTGTTCAATATACTTTTACTTTCAGATTGGCCACATCGAGGAAACCATGGGACATAGAGTCTAAGACTGTATGTCCACCTTTTACACAGAGTCTAAGGTTAAGATTTGTTTTTTAGTTCAGGTTATATATTAGATTTGATTTTTTTAAGTCATGTAAGTCATGGACTCCTTGAAAGAATTCAATGCTCATCAACAACATGAACTTAAACATCAACAGTAACGATGCCTGATTAAGTGAAAAATATATAGTACTTTTTAGTACTTTTAAAACATTAATATTATGTTTATAGTAGAGATACTGTATGCTGTTTTTTGTTGATGTATAATGGTGTTTACCTTATTTGTAAGAGATTTCGATCTTTGCATTTTGACGAAGTAGAGTAATACAAACAATTTCTAAATGTTCACCTTGAAAAAGCAGGTTGGACTCCATTGTCAGAGCCATGACTTCAACCTGTTTACACCTGCCATCCCCTGCTAAAGCACAAGCTACATCCTTTTCAAAGACACCTTTCAAGCCAAGTGTTTAACATTGATAGGTTTTTGCCACAACCTAAAATATACATCATAATAAAAACATATTCTGATATGAAATCATGATGTATTAAAAAACCCAACATCATAAATCAAAAGTTCTGAGGAGACAGATGTTGTGTCTCACGCGCTACACTGACTCATCCACGCATATATTTCCATTACGATTCCATAATTCATTGTTTAACACAGCAGGAAAAATGTAAACCATAAAGAGCACAAACAGAGAACCAAATTTGCCTCGGGCTTTGAAACATGCTACGAATTTACATTTCTGCCTCCGTCACTGTTTGGCAATGATGGTAAATTTGACAAGCTGTAAATATGATGTCACTGTCTGGTGCGAGGCCGACACATGGCTCACAGCAAGAAAGATAACCGGGGTCGTATCCCGCTTCAGGCACTTTCTGTATGTGTGGAGTTTGCATGTTCTCCACATGCGTGCGTGGAATTCCTCCAAAATCAGTCCAAAAACATGCAGAGATTAACTGACCTTCACAGGTGTGAATGTGAGAGTAGTGACCCTCATGTTGGAGGATAAAGTAGCAATGACAATGAGTGAGTGTGTGAGAGGAGGGAGGGGAATGCTTTACAGCAAGAGCTGGGAAATTTGCCAATGAATCAAAAGATTGCTGACTGCATCTTCAACAATTAAACCCAGATAGGAATTTAGACCAACTTAAAATATTCCTTGTAAGAGAGAAGATGCGTTTTCCCTGTGTGCCACAGACACAGCAGATTTTAAGAAGTGAACTAATGAAAGAAATTGGCGCCAATAGAACTTATTGTCAAAGGACACCGACTGTGCACCAGTGAGCCAGGCACGTCCAAAGTGTGACCTGGGGCCAAAATCAGCCGAGCCCAGGGAGCTGAATTTCATGTGGAACTCCACACATTATTGTTTAATTCATAAAAGTAAGTTCAAGTTGCATTTTTTCTGGCAATGTTTTAAAGGGCGGTGTCTTTGAATATATGCAAGAATGTCATTGAATGTCATTGATTATTGGTACTCAAATGTTGATTTTTTTTTTTTTTAATTTAAAGGTCTAATGTGTCAGTGAAAATAAAATAAAAAATATTGTAGATCAATGTGATTTTGTTTCATGTTTGGCCCCCACATATTTTTAAGCAGGGCTGCCGTGAATGCACCCTTAATCAGCATTGTGTGAACTGAATTTGACAGTGGTTTGAATGATGCAGACATGTATTTATATTTCATAGTTACACACCACAGCTGGCCTCATGCATTCTTCTACAGAGGTCGCAGTATGTGCTCGATAGAGAAACAGGTTCACTTGTTAGACCACCAGTGTTTAAATATTTGACTCTCTCACCTCGCCCTCCTGTCTACTACAGTGAAAATTACTTCCTAATGATTAGCTGGATAAAGTGAGGCTGGCAACATCAGACTTGAGCTAGCAATGACTCAGCCAGCGTCTATGCATTGGCAGGGGCACTCTGTTGTCTGGATTGATCAGGCTTTATTGGAACTAAGAGTAAGCTGTCTGGTCAAGGACAAGATGTCTTTTTAAAGCATTAAGTGGCTTTCCAAAATAATGGCCGTGTCTCAGTCACCTGTACAAGCCATTTCACAGTGATTCAGAGGTGATTAAAGAGAGAAAAGGGAACATGTAATGTGTATGTCACAGTCAGACATCATTAGAAGGTAATTGAGTGGAGAAACAGTGAACAGCCTGGAATTCTATTCCTCTCATACCTGCTGCTGCCGGCTTCATTTTGATTTTCATTTCACAGAGAATGGAAAATAGCAGCGCCGTAGCCACACACAGAGAGAGAAAGAGACAGAGAGCAGAACAAAGTAAGTAAGATCTCAAACTTCCTTGACATGTTAAAAAGGAGGCGTAATTCATTCCATTGCCTGCTTAAATATAGCGGAGGCAATTTACCAAAGACAGAGATGGGAGACTAAGTGTGACGGGAATACATAAGCTCACTTGGTTGGATTCCTGAGGTAACACCTCATGCCCACATGGCCTCTGTAATTCCTTCGTCCTGCCCACTGATCGACAGCCGCAGTGCATGTGTGGCGCACTGCCAGAATGGCGAAATAGACTCAGGCGTTATGGCAGAAGGGAGACGACACGAGCTGAGAGGTAAGGAGAGTTAAAAGAGGGAGAGGCGGAGCAGAGAGGGCTGAGGGAGCAAAGCCAGGAGCCACTCGGGCTGATAAATGTGAGTAGGTCAGTGCCAAAGCACACATGTGACACTAATGTACAAGGATGAGGCAGAGATGGGACTGAGAGATGAGTGGCAGGCCTGTCATGGCCCTGTCCTTCAGCTTACCGGCAACCTCCGCGGAACCAAACAGTCACAGAGAAAGACTGATCAGCAAGTAGTTTCATAACTTCAAGGAGACAGTTCAATGTCCCGATGAGAGTGTGTTGATCCAGTCCAGGACAGACGATCAATCACAGGAAAAAAAAAAACAAGTTCAGAAATAGTGTGATCTATGGAGGAGACAGTGTTTTAACACAAACTGTTCATTTCAGTCAATGAGTTGAGATTCACCACTACTACTATAATAATATAATATCTGTACAGTCAGTACTTTTTCACTTCCTGACTTACATCCAGTCAATGTCTGCCAGCGATCCGTCACTCAACACATTATATACTATCCCAGTATATGCAATATATCTGCCTCTTTCACATACCATCATATCAATGAGAAGATGAGAACGATACTACTATACTAAAATGTCTCAAATGGGCCAACAAACAAAACAAGTTGGCAGAAAAAGAACGAAAAAACCCACAATGGAGCTCAGAGACAATTTTACTTTGGTCCCTCGTTCAAACTCAGTCGCAAATGAACACATTTAAGTCACAAAAAAATTACATTTAAGCATTTAACAGAAGCTTTTATCCAAAATGACATACAAAAAGAGGAATAAGCTTCATAGAAGAAGTCCTGGAAAGAAATGCACTCAATAGGAAGAGTGGACTGACAGAGGGTGAGAGAGCAGAAGTGGATCCAAGTGCAGGGGGGGGGGGGGGGTAAAGGTAAGTGCAAGGACAGAAGAGCTGGGTCTTCAAGAGCTTCTTAAAGATAGACAGGGATGCCACTGTTCTGGTAGCGCTCGGTAGGTCATTCCACCGGCGTTGAGATCTAAACTTGGGTGTGCGTAAAACATTCATGGTTATCGGCAACGCTAATGTTTGGAAAAAGAATATGTGTTTTCATTTTGTGATGCTGGAATTTGAAAACGACACAGGCGAACATGTTCACCCAGGTCTAACGTAACCACTGCTGCCAACTGAAGCTGAAATGGGACATTTGGTCAGTGAGTAAATTCCAATTAAATAATTAAGTCCAGTAAAAAAAAAAAAAAAATACAGAAAAACTAGGTAAAAAAACAGGATAGTTTACAGTCAATCCTGATCACAAATAAATACCACTACTACCAGATCCAGGTGTTGGCCAAGCCTTCCTGTTTTTCAGCTTTGTGAACAACATGTATGATAAATCTGATGGCCTCAAATAACTACATCGAAATGAAAGCCGACCAGTATGTTGCTCAATGAAGTGTCTGTACCCTATAATGAGACATTAAGAGGTGATGATTATAAATCAGTCTATATTAAATGTGGCATGTAGTGATAAGATAAAACTCCTTCTCAGTAAACCACCTAAGGAGCTAATTTTCCCCCAATTAATTTTGACCAGTCAAGCAGGAACACAAACTTCCCCTGGAGTTGACCAAAGGAAGGTGTTGTCCCTTTCAGCTTCTACTTTACTGCACCTGATTAAAGGGCTAAATGTAGATTAGTGTGTATCATTTCTTGGTCACTTCCCAAATGTGAATGCATCTGTGGGAATCTATGCAACCCAACAAAAATCGAGTAGCAGGAGACACTGAGACTGAGACTTTATCAGTGCTGCCAGTGCCAGCAAACTCATTTCCATTCAACTAGACTTCTCAAAATCTACACAAATAAAAACGAAACCACTGGAAGGAAATTATATTTTTCACTGGTCACTCTATGCACCTCCTCAAAGCAAATCTCTCTTCATGATCTGGGGAAACCCTGCAGTCCAGACGCTAAGATAAGGTCACAAGGATTCTCCAGATTTTCTGTTTGGACAAGGCTTTCCATCAGAATGAATGAAAAACTGAGCTCTAACCATTGGCCTTGCAGGAAGCCTGCACAGCCTACATAAAAGGACCCATCTAAGAAAAAAAAAAAAAAAAACGGCTTCAGGCTTACAATACTGTTCCTTTATGTGTGCGAGCTAGTGGGCGAGGAGGATGAAGCAACAAACACATTATTGGTCAGACTGTGGATTTTGAACTCTGTATCTATCAGTCGCCGGCGTGTGTCTCTGTGCGTGTGGTTGTTCAAGCAGACGCTCTAAAAGAGGATGTTAATGAACTGCTGTCACACGTAGGCTGGTGCCTTTGAGGCAGCAGTCAGGATTCTCTCCACGTACTCATTCTGTTTGCAGTACAGAGGCTGTGATGTGCTGCCTGACTGCAGAGAGTCGCTTGCGGCCAGACAGAAGGGGACCAACTCAGTACAGGGGGTCCCTGCTGTGGTGCCACTCTCTCACCAGCAGAGCAAAGCTGTGTGCCCCTGCCACTTTTTTTGTGTGCGCGTTTCTTTGTCTACGACGCATGCTTACCCGTGTGCAGGTGCATTCGTCAGGAGGAATCGTGTGTGAATACATGCAACAAGCGCATCCGACACATCCCTGCAAGCGCTATTGTGTCCTGCAGATTGTTAATCACATTTGGAACAAAAGCGTGAACAATCGCAGGGGAAAATGAATGAATGAGTGTGTGCGATTGCCTGAATGTGTTGGTGAGATGGAGTCAGTCTGAGCGCTGGTCTCCGCTCCAATCTGCCACTTCTGCATCCTGGGTAGTGTCAGAATGGTTTGGGTACCCGCTGTTCCACCTGTCACCCCAAGCCCCGAGGCTCACTGCCTGCCCAGCTACCCGACTCTGAGGCCCAGCCTCAATTAGATTGCTATGACACAACCAGAATTGACTCGTTTTGCCTATAGGGAATTTCACCCTTTCAGCTGACACTGTTATATTTCTCTTTTCCACAGAAACTGTGACCGTCTTCAATTATGCTGCTGCCGCATTGTCTTGTATTATTTGGCTTTAGAATACAAGTCTTGACTTGGACGTGTGGGGATTCTCGCGGTAGTTGCTAATAACATTATCAAAAAATTGGGTTCCTTTTAAAGGATAATTTAGGGACTCCCGTGTAAGTATGGCATCTGGCTCCACCAAACATCTGAGTAAGCAGATTGGCCCTGCAGGCCTGGTGTGACAGCCGACGAGAAAACTGGGAGATGTGGGAGAACTGATCTGCACAGCTCTGCTGCTCAAGCTGTCACTTTAGCTTGGCTTGGCACCGTTAGATTCTCCCTGGCTCTAAAACATTAGGCCCACTCTTCTGACTGCCACTGACCTGCCCGGCACTGAGCCAAGTCTTTCATGGGGAGGTCATTCATCACTTTCACACTTTCTTTCCATCCTCTCCTTCTCTTGTTAAGTCTCTCTCAGCAGGTTCTTTCTCTATTTCCCGCTCCCTCCTCTCCTGCCTCTTTCTGATCCAATCCGCACAAGAAGTCACAAAATTGGATCCATTATATTCTTACATTAGTTACTATTCCCGGTTCCTGCGGAGCAATCTGAGCACTCACAGTTTTCTACTTTTACATATGTGTCCTTTCAAGGAGGCATTAAGCCATGCAGAAGTTACTCCATCCACCAGAATCCACTTCAACGTGTTCACACAACCATTTCCACATCCTCTGAACGGCAAGGTAGCCCACTGTAGATTGCATATGCAGCACTTGCAAATGTACGGAGATAAACTGCAGCTGTTAGTGTTTGGAATGATGAATTACAAGTGGTCATTTCTGTATTGCAAGTAATGTACTTTAAAACCAAAATACCTCTTGGGGACCATTAGGAAATCATTTCCCTTTCAAACTAGGTTATTAACGTTCTTATCACAGTTTACTCTTGTGTACTCTCTTATAAGCTCCAATACAAAAGCGCAGCGCATTTGCATTGGGGTAGCTTACAGTCAAGAGGTGAATTATGGCACTGTGAAGAAGAATACGCCACCATGGCTAATGCTTACTATTGAGCTTTTGTTTAACTCAGAAAAAAAGTTATGTTTACATGTTGGTTAAGGGGTGAAAAGGGAATATTTAGTAAGCATTATTCATTATTCCATCCAAGTATTATTTGAGTCAGGTAATTACCCGCTCAGGGCAGAATAAACTGCTCTCACCACACATTTGCTAAAGGTCAGTGATACGAGAGCATGTAAGAGCAATTCTTATTTTTTTATTTCTCTTCTTTTTGGTATCCTTAGTTTGGGTAGCTTGTGTTTTCAACCCAGCTAATACAACCTATTGCTGACAGGATGCACATTGTTTGAATCACTTGATTCAAGTGAGTGACCACATCGAAATAATCTTGGAAACATTATTTGAAATCCTGCATTGTGTTGCTTTAAGTTTCAGCATTCTACTTCTACTTTCTAGAGCTTCCAAATTAATTGAAAAGGGAAAAACCAAACCATCACACTGACATAAATATTCAGACAGTTTGCTCGGAGACTTGAAATGTAGCCCAGGTGCTCATCAATGATATGTTGGGACTCTAAATAACCTGCACTTAGCACATCAATATGGAGACCATTCCAATGAAGTGCAAGTGAGTGTGAAGGTAACAAATAAAGAGAGCTGAAAATCTACATCAACAGAGATGATGGCAGTGTCATGTCTGGTTTCTTCCACAAAAGACTCTTGATAGTTCAAGCTTGTTTTCGTTGGACCAGAAAATCAAATTGTGTGAGTGAGTGCTTTGGACACTTTCATGTGTCCTTCACTGAGGAGAGCCTCCGGATCTGTGACATGCTGCTGCAGGGACGGACAGTTGTCATGGAAAGTTCTGCCAAACTTTACACAGAATCACTGAAGAGCAGCTACAGTAACCGTCAGGAGCCTGTTTTCATGGAAAAAACCTTAAATCCTCATGGCTTGCTATTTGCTCTCACATCTGCATCATGTATTCATTATCAGCTTGCACCGTTCAGAGAAATCGTAGGTCAAAGCAAAGGGGTCTAAAAACCTTCACCAACGTGTTTCACTTTTACCTTTTTAAGAAATTTGCAAATGCTATACCGTACGTCCCTGTTTTGCTGTTTCTGCCGAGTGTAGATAGATGAAAGGAAAAAATGTTTGTGTGTGTGTGTGTGTGTGTGTGTGTGTGTGTGTGTGTGTGTGTGTGTGTGTGTGTGTGTGTGTGTGTGTGTGTGTGTGTGTGTGTGTGTGTGTGTGTGTGTGTGTGTGTGTGTGTTAGGATGCAACTGAAAAAAATGTGGAAAAACAGACAGAGGAAATGTGCTAGTTACGAGCAGAGGAAAACCTTTTGATGTTGTAGTCTCTGCCTATTTTGTCGCCATTTCTCAAACCCCAAAAAAGTATATGCTGTGTATGTGTTATATACGGCACTACTTACTTATCTGGTCTGCCGGGCACCTGAAGACGCAGGCGACATTTGTTAGCATTCTGGATCTGTTCCTCTTTGATGCGAATGAGCCTCTGCAGAGCCAGACACCAGTCCTGGGCCACAGTTGTGTTCAGGTTCTTTGATGGAAAAAAAACAGACACAGTTATCACTTGTTTTTCCAGCTATGGCATTTAATAGCATTCTGACCACAGGGTCTTCTGTCGACGCAGTTACATATTAACTTGCAAGCTGCGAAATAAACAACATAAACATCAGTTCTTTATTTGAATCTACATGCTCGTGTCATTTGGATTCCCTGAAATGAGGTGCTAAATTCACTTCGCCACCAGCAGCATCCATTTAACAGTTAAGCCCTAGACCCTCAAGTCAAATAGAATCAAATCAATTTTCTGAAGTCAATGATCTGTGCAGAAGTATTTTGTCTATTTTCTTGGGTGGACAATATTACAACTGGGCTGGAAAGTGAAAATTGGTCATTTAGTGCCAAGCCAATATCACTTCTCCTGAGGACACTGTGCTCATTAAGCGAAAAGAAGGCAAAGGTGCCACCATTAGCCTGAGAGGTTCTTTGGTGATTGTTGGAGTATCTGACTGTGTTTTGTAGTGAATGGTACAGCTAATGTGCTCGTGTCAGACTACTGGGAAGTGTCCCGGTTTGATTGGAAGAGGAGTGGGGGTGGGGCGGCACAAGTTTCCTTTATAACATCAGAAAATGACACTTCTCTCAAATGCATCAGAGGGAACATCTCATGCCTAACTGTGTGACAGTTGATGTGGCGACGCACGCCAGACTCGATGCTTTTACAAATTAATGATTCAAGGAGCATACGAGACTGCACTTTGATCACATTTTAAACATCCAAATCCTTTGCAGCTTCTTCTTTACAGGGAATAGCAGACAGAGATTTCCCAGTGGTTATCTTTGCACCGAGCGAACTTGACGTCAAGGTTTGCATCAAATCCGGCAACTTAAATGAACCGCGCGTGCACTTTGCAGCGTTGTCTTTGTTGCCTCTGTGATTCCTCGGGTTGATCTCAGGACTTAAGAGCTATTACAAGGTAAAGCTGCAATTAACCATCTCCACTCAATATTTCATACATTGTTCCTTCAACATCATGAGATAACTCCTCTATGGGTTCACTTTAGAGTTGAGAAGAGCATGTTTGAAGGTCAGCTTTAAAAGTTGGAGAGAACAATGCTGACGTAGAACTGAGGAAAGAAACCTACCTCTGCCAAATATGTTGCACAACAAACTGTATACAAACTGTATACAGTTTGTTGTGCTATACAGTCAGGTCCATAAATATTGGGACATCGACACAATACTCTTCTTTTTGGCTCTATACACCACTACAATGGATTTGAAATGTGCTTGAACTGCACACTTTCAGCTTAAATTTGAGGGGATCAAATTTGAGGGGCCCCTAAAAAGTGGGAGGCACGTATAGAAAGTGTTGTAATTCCTACATCGTTCACCTGATTTGGATGTAAATACTCCCTTACTCGAATTAAAGCTGAAAGTGTGCAGTTAAAGCACATCTTGTTCGTTTCATTTCAAATCCATTGTAGTGGTGTATAGAGCCAAAAAGATGAGAATTGGGTCCCAATATTTTTGGACCTGACTGTAGGTAGGATACACAAATAGGTCACCCTCAAACCCCCCAAAAAAATGATACTGTCAATTGTTCAAGTTCATGTTTTACAGGAGACAAAAGCAAATGCTAATGCTGTTCTCTTTTTTTAGCATACAGTATCCACAGACGCTTATTTATTTTATCATTATTCATTTAATTTGTATGTAAAACTCACTGAATATTACTAAATGTCCCTTTCACTCCCACTGTCAACCTGAAACTCTGTCCTGGCTCAGTTTAAGTTTGGTAACTGAGGCTCAATAAAAGGTCAGTTTTTAAAGAATAACAAAAAAAATTCATATAAAGCGGCATTATATTTAATTTCATATTATTTGCCTCTTATGTCAATAAATATCATGTTACTTAGGTTTTTGGTCAGTCAAGAACAGGCATCAATTATAACCCTGGTACCTGGTATGTTCCCTGCAGCGTTCCCACCAGGAGAGTGACCTCCTCCACCACAGAGAGGTCATGCTGCAGTTCCTGAAGCTCCTGGTAAAGCCGTGGAGGGCCCAGGATCGCTTTACCTATGAGATTGGGGAACACACAAAGGAGTGTGTGACAACTGATTGCATATTTACTGTATGTACTAGTGCCGTCAAAATGTATGCAGGAAAAAAAAAGGATAGACAAGACGGGAAATGGAGAACCATAACGGAGAACATAAACCCTGAAACTTCCAGATAGGTCACTTAAGATCGACTCATGTAAAATAAAGTCGCCGGCAAAGAAGATTAACTTGGTACAGACTTGACAGTAAAGACTCGTTTCGATATATCGCTGCGATATTGCAAATGCCACACACATACAGGGTCACCCAGAGAGGTGGTTGTTATGGCCTAAATTTGGAAATAAATCAGTAAATAAATAAACAACAGTGTGACATGATGATGATGAGGTCTGCCAGTAACCTCAGGACCCCAACTTCCCATGCAGATAAGATTACTTGAGGTAAATCACAGAGATTAATTGCAAAATACTGCACACAAATGAAGAAAATACCCTTGAGACTGCAACATTTTTTTTTTTTCGGGGGGGGGGGGGGGGGGGTATACAGATTGAAACTCCTAAAACAGTTTTGATGTGTAGACGACTTGATCATTATTTGTTGAACTGAGTGACTTTATGAGTAGAAAAAAGATGAAGAAACTATTATTTGGAGCTATGATGCCCTTTTGCTCGCCAAACGGAATGCAGGTGTCTCATTAGACGCAAAATTCGGCATCGATTCGAGGCCCGCTCCCTTAAAAGTCTCTCTCCTACTGCTGTGAATCGATATCTATGTCTCTTCCTGTCTGCCATGCTCAGACTTCACTCCCCTGGCCCACATCTACCCAGCAGCAGGTTCCATAAGAACTACCTAATTAAATTCTGCTGGTAGATTTTGCTCCATAGCTGTCCTGCACTGTCACGTCGCTACATAATAGAGTAGCAGAAGAGCTGAGCCAGTAGGCAAGCTTAGTGAGGCATGCTCCTCCAGGGGGACCTGCAACCTTTTGTCTCTCCACGTGCATAAATGGAGTGAGAGTAAAGCCGAGAGAGGAAAAGCATTGAGGAAAAGAGCAGTGGGCTGGGATTGTTCTTTTTTAAAAGCTCCATTGTGGCTTTTGCTGTGTTTATTGGGATATTTGACACAAGCAGCCAATGGCATCTGTCATCTGTGCAGCAAAATCAATAGCTGAGACATTTAAATATAAAGGGGTGTGTTTGCGAGCCGCAAGAACAATATCCACTTGTCCACTCCGAGGCGATAGTCTGAACCTCTGTTCAGATTTGTTAGGTCCTCGGGGGCCGGCTACTGGCAACAGCCCGAGAGGTGAATGTGCTGAGTTGTAATCCAGCGTAATCCCGTTGGTGAGGCAGGATATGGTTTTCACACTCAGACATGGGTATCCACAGCAACCACAGTAGCTCATTGGTGTGGAAGGCCAGAGCTGAGAGAGTCCATCCCTGCTTTCTGTGGACTAAGTCCACAATTTAGCTACTGTGCCGGAGATGCTAGCCGGTGAATTTAAAGACAATGCAGCTGTCACACCTAAATTGAAAACCTTGACTGATCCACAGCCAAGGCCCACTTGGTGGGCTTCTAACAAAAGCCTGCAATTGTGATAGCAGGTCAAAAAAAGGAGCATCAATAAGGGACTTGTAATGAGGGCAGAATGACGGTAAAACAGTACGGGACTAAACAACTGGCACAGCTGGCGTTCAAGAAAATATCACATATTTGGGCAGGTGTGTGTAAAGTTTTGCGGTGACACAGGATGAGACGATCTCAGTGATCTGGACACATAAGTTTAACCATTAGGAAAAGAAATCATATGGCGATCAGTGCTGCTACAGATCAAACGTCATAAACTGCTGTCACGTGTGGGAACTGTTTGTGAGTGTCAGCCACGCTGGAATCTCTTTACAAGGTGAATTTGATTTGCGGTGTGCACATACTTCCTACGGGCACTGCACTCGTTCAAGACAAATTAGAACTTTTTATACCTTTACTTGGTGAGATTTGCCCATGATCAGATCACTCAGGATAGATGTTAATAACAAGTCTGATCATGGTCCAACAAAAACAGGAGGTTTCTCCAGTCACGAAAGACCTACAGACTCTTCTGTGAGCCGCCAAGAGGCAGAGCAAGATCTACACCTGTTCGAATGACATCACAGGGGACGAAAGTATAATTAAATGGAATAGCTCGTCTAAATGAAATTTGAAGGACAGTTACACAGATGTTAACGTGCATGATAAAGGTGAAGTAAAAGAGAGAAAGTCAGAATCCAGCTCCATTCAGAATATGTAAGACTGAAGAATAGGAAGGGCTACAGATGCACTGAGAGCTAACCTTAGACGATCCTCAAACCCTCAAAGCAAAGCAAAGTTGTGAGTACATGAGCACAAACTACTTTGCAAAAAAAAAACAGCAAAAAAGTTAATCCAGAAAGAATCCAGAAGCCTGTTCTCAAACCAGTTGCTGCTTGCTGAGCATGACACGGTAGCTCCGACGAAGGCCCCATTAATAATATTTAAGTCATGGAACAGGAGGTTTAAAAAAGCCTGTACCATTATATCCTGATAAGGTTTTGTATCTCCCCTTTTCTCATGGCACATTTATCTGGGATCTCGTCAAGCTCTGTATACACCGCAGTTTTGTGAGGTTAGAGAACTAGTGTTTCAACCAGAGATTCCTATCTACTGTTTCTGGCTCTCTAATTGGGCCTGGAAAGGGAAGGAATAATCTCTGCAGATTGATGACTCTACTCTAGATGTGTTTGTGGTCTATCAGAGAGTGAAATGAGACTGTGGGGATGATGCAGCAGGGGGCTCTCTCTCCCCCATATCGCTCTCCAAGATAAAACACCCCAGACAGATGGGAACAAGTGACCGTCATCACTATCCTCCTCGCAAACACATCCTCAATCAGAGCGGCAAACAGCACGAATGCATCTCCGCCCCTCAGCGGGACACTCGACAACAGAAACAGATTAGCCTCGCTGAGTCAGAGGAAGGTGCCGCGAAAAAGTCAAGTCAATCCAGTTGATGAGATTAACTAAGGTGACACAATGTGGGGAAAGAAATCAGATAGGACCGGTCAGTGATTTTTGATTTTACCTGAAGTGCAGGAGGCACTTGGTCGCCTCGCTCCACTCTGCTGAAAGATGGTGTCTTTGCTTTGAGAGCCCTCTTGGCCCACCTCTACAACTTGCACCTGCTGCAAGGGAGCACTCCACTTCATGGTGTACTTGGGACCAACAGGGACGAGGCTGCTGATATCCGGCGGCCCCCTGGTGGAGATGAGCAAGTAAAATTACAACCTCATTTTAATCCCTTTCCCCATCCACAATCTGCTAACAGCACTACACCCAACCTTTGAAATGTCACCACGATGACTTGGGAATGGAAATTAGAATCTGTTAAAAAAAAAAAGATTCCCATGTTCCCCACCAAATTGTACCTCTAGCTGTGAGGAGGAGTTCATTGCTATTCATGTATTCCTGTAATCACATAGACAATCAACATTGTGATCAGTTTGTCGAGATCCTGGAGGGCAGACAAAGTCAACTTCAGGACACTCTAAGTTGAATGAGACAGAGCGATAATTACTTTGAAGGCTGAAGAAGAGAGCTTTAAGCGACATCTCTGACAGGAGCTTTGCAAAATAAACAAAATCTCTTTCCTGTTTACTTCTCTCAAGAGAGAAGGGGGGGGGGGGGGGCGAAGAGAAAGATGTGATCAGCAGGGCTGTCACAGAAAATAAATTGGAAGGAAACTGAAAAATGTTTTATGTCAGTAATCTGAGGCTCCTCTAGTTGTATTTAGGCATTCTACCATTTGTGTAATGCTGATAAAGCTCCTGCAACTCCAGATAGTGCCCAAAACCCCGAAGAGCTATTTCTCTTCACTATGCAGTTCGCCAAAATATCTTTGAAAAACCTAGGGCGCCACATTAGAGCCCTGTGCCTCCTAATAACTGTGCAGTTTAGCAAATTTTTCAAAAAAAAAAAAAAAAAACTTACACAACTTCATGCTAGAACTGAGAATTATGGACCCATTATTTAGTATTCTTGAAAGCAAGGGCATATAAGCTCAGTCTGCTACACAAGTGGGACTTACTTGACATTTATGTTTGCACAGATGAGTACATCATCAAAGAGGAAGACCTTTCTCTCCTTTGACTTCAGGACTTGTCCCCGATCGCCATACACAGTCTCAATAAGTGTCTCACAAAGGACCAGTGACCCCTGCTCCGCATTCAGTTGCTAAAAGGAACACAGAAATCAGATCAGAGGCAGGAGGAGACAGCGTTACAAAGGGCCGCTACTAAAGAGTTCAGTGCCCGGAGGACACAGACATTAGGGCTTGTAGGAACTGGCATCTCAACAGGGATTAACAGGAATACATTCATGTGCAGCTGAAGGTCATTTGATGTCTGCATATGTTTACACACACAGGACGCACACATACATATCTGAACTGTTAACTTGGGGGAACGCCGACAAAGGCTGCACATCCTCTCTATCTTCGCCGTGCACCTGTTTGAAGTGATGAACAGCCAAAACTAAAGGCAACCTTGAATTCAGCGAGGCTGTCAATCTAAATTATTCTTTGCCGCTTTGTCAGGGATGTGGATAACAGCGCACCTTAGCGCTAGCACAGAGTCCAAACAGGCTCAAGTGTGGGTGACAGGGTGATGACTTGTGCTGTATGCACACACATGTTTCCGCAAACACATGCACACAGCAGCGGTCATAAAAAAAAGAAAAAAAACATACACACATATGCCTCGTGGTCCGAAACACGGGCACTGTGTGTGGTGTTAAAAGAGAAACTCCACACCACAGCAACATGAAAACATTATCTCAAGGTAAAGTAGGGTTTAGGGGGGCATCATGATTTCATGCTGCTCTGCTGCCTCAGTGCCTCTGGGCCTGGGAAGCTCAGCATCATCCAGGGGGGAACATTACTCTCAAGGTTTTCATAATATCTTACAGGAAACATTTGAAGCAGAGTTGGCAGATTGGAATTGGAATTTCGGAAGTAGTTTGGTTAGAATCAATAGAAATGCAGCGGAATTACAGCATATTAAAATCACAAAATGCCATTAAATACCTCATTTACAGAGGTAAGAACTCAGTTGCTGTCAACTCTGTGACAGACTGGCCATTTGCAAGTTGAGCCCCGCCTCTTTTCCAATGCCCACTGTGATTGGCTCTAGTCCCCCCGTGACCCATAGAGGATAAGTGTTAAAACTAATAAAGCTCATAAATTATTGAATGAAAGGAACATGAATATGCAAATCCATTCCACCTACATCCTCCATCTTCACCCACTCCTGCAGCTCAGCCTGGGTTCATCAAACACACAAACCTCTGCTTATTTTCTTTTTTATTCTTTTTGGAATGTCATTTGGAACAAATATTTAAAAAAGAAAAATGACTTTTGTTTCTTCTGAAACAAAATTAAGCAACTACTGTTTGGTCCTAGGTGGTGCAAAAGTTACTAAACTAAACTGTGTGCAATATAATCAATCATTATCATAGTAACTACCTCATGGATTCAAACCCTGATCCATTTCATACCACTTATCCTCCAGGGGGTCACCAGTCTCCAGCCTCACAGGCCTAACATACAATAAACAAACAAACAAACAAACAAACAACCATTCCCTTAATACCTACAGACAATCTAGAGCAGGGGTGTCAAACGTAAGGGGATCCAATCTGGCCCTCAGGATTGAGTTCACAATTTATATTTTTAAATATTTAGTGCTGGGCTAAATAACAGCACTGGGCTAATTAACGGCATCAACGTTAACGCATGATGCGTTTCCATGACGACTGACTGGGGAAAAGACACGATTGACGTCACGTTCACGTGACGCCCGATTGTTAAAATGAGTCTCTAAAGTAACGCTAAACTTTAAAAACAGAGGCACACATACACAGTACACAGGTACGCTGGTTATTTGTAGCACTGCTCTTTTCGTTTAGTAAACAGAACACACCAGTTTGATTTTAGGCGCGCTAACGGTGCTAAAGGAGCTAACGCAGCTAACAGAGCTAACCGGTAAACGGGGCCTGACTACGGTGCCGCGGCACGAAAAACTGCGTTACTTTAGAGACTCATTTTAACAATCGGGATTCAAGTAAACATGACGCCATGCGTTAATGTTGACGCCGTTAGTGCCCAGCACCATAAGCATTATATTTTTCAGTTGCAGATACCTTAACTTAGGCAACATTTTGTTGAAGCCACTTGTTTTTCTCAATAAATTCCAGGTTGTTCATAATTCTTAGGTTTTGTAAAAAATATCTTTACTTACCCCTGAACTTAAAATGAGTTTGACACCCCTGATCTAGAGTCTTCGATTATACTATTCACAGTCTGCTTGACTTTGGACCGCAGGAGGGAACTGGAGTACATGGAGAAAACCCACGCAGACACGAGCAGAAAATACAAACTCCACACAGTCAAATAAGGATTCGTAAATGATTTAATTTAAAAGAGCAACAACCTTGATTTCCGATTTTAAGTCCATCCTCTCAAACACATACACACACAGTCACAGAATCAATTTGTGTGACAGTATGTTGGCAAATGCTGCGCTTTCCACTCATTCCATATGTTTGGCAAAAGGAAATAGCAACACAAAGCTCTTTTTAATCACTTTGATCCTGCTTTTTTATTTATTTTTTTTTTTTTTATGGCTGCCTGAATCAATACTTTTAGTTTTATGCATCCTGCACCAATCCCGAGCCAGGCTCGTAACAATTTTAGTGAAGCCACTAAGCTGCGAGCAGCAGGTTATGTCCAAGTGAAGCCCTCACATCCTGCTACTTTGATGTTTGTGTTTGTTTAAAAAGGCGCACATTTAAGAGAATAATGAATCTCTCTCTGCTGTGTTCGTTCTACAACCTGCAGTGCAGTAGCACCTTTGACCACATTTCACAGAGGACAATGTTCTATCTGCAGGCAATCTGTTGTTGGCTTTGGCAGAGGCTTGCATAACACACAAAATTAATCTAAATGAAGCGGCCATTTGATGGCCAAAAAAAAACATGCAGCTCCCTCAAGAGGCGGGCCGCTGTAACAAAACACACTTCAAGCATTGATGGATATAGGGGTTAGGGTTCGTGTGTGAGTGTGAGTCAGGTGTGCAAGTTTGTACGATTGTGCGTAAAAAAAAAAAAAACACATTCTCACTAGCATTGTTATCTGTCCTCTTCTGGTGACTGAGATACTTTGAGACAAACAATGAATATTTCATTGGATGCTTATGGGGCAATAGAGTCGAGACCATTTCCTATTGGAATTCTGCTGTGTCACCGCAGCAAATGGAATTCTGTGTGGAGTCGGGGAGATTGGCCAAATCAGCTCATCTCAAAGTCCTAGAAAGCAAGGGCTGATAGAGAGAAATAAAATATATATATATATATATATATATATATATATATATATAATATATATATATGGAGGGAGAGGGAGATGGAGGAGTGCAGACGAAGATGCAGCCACACAAGAGAAAGAAGGCATGGGTTTGTAAGTGGAGAGAGAAGGAGTAGCCTTACACACCTCTGCACAAATAAGACTAGAAAGCAGAAGAGTGAGCATCAGTGGGGAGGTAAAGGAGGAGTGAGAGGGAGAGAGAGGCGGCGTGTGAGAGAGATAGCGCTCTCACTGTTTCCAACTCAATGACTCATTTACCCCCTAATTTTTCTTATTCAGAGCAGCGTTTGGATTCAGATTTGCAGAGGCAAGCCTGTAATTTCAGAGCGGTAATGGAAAGGCAGTGTCTCTGCCATTGCTGTGGTACTGCTCGGGGATGATAATAGGCATCATTTCTGGGTGATAATTCCTCTAAATGAAAATGCTTACCAAGATTAATGTGCAGGAAATGATACAAGCAATTGCCATATATCAGTTTAGTCGTACAGGTGTTTTTTTTTTTTTTCTCTCACAGTGATAACAGAGTGCAGAGAAGTTAACCGTCTCACAGATGATTCTGGAGCACGTGAACATACTGTAGAATAATGTGTGTCCAGTTACCTTACTGAGCAGGCGATCGCTGACACTGCGCGCCAGTTGTTGAGTTTCTGTAATTTGGTCGGCAACCCGTTTCTGCTCGTTCAGCTTCTCCGCCAGCATCTCCAGCTCGGTCAGAGCGAGCTGCAGGGGCAGGCGATCCACGTGGCCCTTTGGTGTGTTCTTAAGCATGTCCTGAAGAGATTAATGAGGACAAAAACACTGTTTAAAGGTGAAATAAAAATGTTTCGTACATGCCTTTGTATTTTTGCAACAACGTTTCAGTTCAGTTCAAACCCGGAATGAATGATCAAAGTATGAGCTACCATGTGCTGTGGTGTTAAAAAGTGACACAATGTAGGATCTTAACCTTCAAATAATGTTTACGACTTGGCACAACTGTCAGAACCTAATTGTACTTTACTGGATATGTCACATAAATCAGATTTGAATGAAATGCTATAACATTAGCTGGTGCTTTAGAATTTGCCAGCATCGTTAGCTTGTCAACAAATACACGTTTACCAGGTTATATTTTAACCCTTTAACACCCAGCGTATCGCAGACGACACGTTTGCAAGCGCAAGTGCATTTTGCATTACCGTAATTATGTGACGGTTTAGGAAAGCTGAGAAATTGCACGTCAAAGCCAACGTGCGTTTTTTTTTTTAAATTGTTATTTTAAATATGTGTTATACTGTTCACATTTCAAGGTACGCTCCTGTAGGCACGCTAACGGCGCTAAAGGAGCTAACACATCTAACGCATCTAACTGGTAAACGGTGCCTGGACTCTGCTGCCACGGCATGAAAAACTGTGTTACTTTAGGGACTCATTTTAACAATCGGGAGTCACGTAAACATGACGCCACACGCGTCTTTTTCCAGTCAGTCGTCATGGAAACGCAACATTAAACGCGTCTTTATCACCAGAGAGGAGAGAGTTGGAAAAACGCCTGTACATAGTTTCCATTTTTTTGGCCTGTTTTTGCAAATTTAAACAAAGCTTCAAACTAATGTTATTTTAAATATGTGTTATACAGTTTCAAGGTACTCTGCTCTTTTTGTTTAATAAACAGAGTGCTCCAGTTCGACTGTAGACACACTAATGGCGCTAAAGGAGCTAACGCAGCTAACGGACATAACTGGTAAACGGTGCCGTGGCAAGAAAAACTGCATAACTTTAGAGACTCATTTTAACTGCTCTTTTTGTTTAATAAACAGACTGCTCCGGTTCGACTGTAGGCATGCTAACGGCGCTAAAGGAGCTAACGCAGCTAACTGGTAAACGGTGCCTGGACTCCGGTGCTGCGGCATGAAAAACTGTGTTACTTTAGAGACTCATTTTAACAATCGGGAGTCACGTAAACACGACGCCACACGCATATTTTCTGGTCATGGAAACACAACATTAAACGTGTCTTTATCACTAGAGAGGAGAGAGTTGGCAAAGCACTAGTACATAGTTTGGGGTCGTACCTATGTTCCCCGGGTCCTATGTTCCCCGTTTTTCCCAAAAAAGGTCCACTTTGTATGTGACAGGGGAACATAGGACCCTTTTTTTGAAAAAGGGTAGGGTTAGGATTAGGGTTAGAGAAAGGGTCCTATGTTCCCCGGTCACATACAAAGCGGGGAACATAGGACCCGGGGAACATAGGACCCGGGGAACATAGGACCCGGGGAACATAGGACCCGGGGAACATAGATACGGTCCCCATAGTTTCCATTTTTTGGCCTGTTTTTGCACATTTAAACAAAGCCTCAAACAAATACTATTTTAAACATATGTTGTGCTGTTCACATTTCAAATTTAACATCCAAAATCTGGTGTTCATGCACAGCGACAAACTTTAAAACGTTTGTTTTTTCTTCATTTTAAATTGTTAATACATATATTAACATAACTGCCAGATATTGAAAGTTATTCCGGAGAAAATGGGCAAAAGCAATTTACTCACAGGACATTTTCTGGCCCTTTTATTGTTAAAATAACATTAACATGTTGAGGCTTCAGTGTTAAAGGGTTAAGACAGATGTAAAAACAATACTGTTTTACCAAGTCTGTGTCCCTTTAACATGTAAATATTAAGTTTATCCTGCACCTATGACTCACGCAGAGCTGTGTCATCTTGATATGGATCTCTGTGGGTCGGCGCCTGCAGCTCTATAGTTGGCAGCAGTGTGTGAATTAACATATACACTTCCTCTTTGGAGTCCGGCATTTAGGCTGGAAGAAAACGCCTGATTCACATTCATAACTTATCTTTTGAATTCATGGATAATCAATGCTTACTGAGGGATGAAATGGGCTGCTGCTGATCCAGCAAGTCAAGCTCAAATCCAAATCTTTGCCCAGAAAAGGAAGTGGAGAAGGCGGGTTACCAAGCTTTTGTGACGAGCTCGTACTTGTATGTAAAAGTTTTGGGGGAAATGTAGAAGAGACTTCTTGTATTTTTTAGTGTACTTTAAAAGCACGCCCACAGTATTAGTGAAAGTGCTGTTTAGTGCTTGACTGTTTCTCATACCTTAAGTGTTTTAGCTGACTTTAAGGGATTCACGAAAAACAAATTAAATGAAAAAGCCATATTACACAAACAAGAGTTTATACCTGTAGGAGCAATATGAACTGAGGGAATCGCTGAATGGGTTTAACCATTAGACCATACAGAGTAATCCGATCAACACTAGTTGCCTGCTTCTTCTGGAGATAAAAAGAGAGAGAGAGAAAAAAGAAATGAAATTAAACAGAAAAATGCACTTGGAAAAAAAGAAAGTAGTCTTGCACAGAAAGGCCATTATGAGGAAGCAACATTATTCCTACTAAAAGAGAGTTTGTCAAAAGGCTCTATAGACCGTGAGTAGGCGTGAGTGGGCGGATAAGTTATGGAAATCAGGGTCTTTTTGTAACGTGAAAGTATGAGAGAGGAGATTTGAGTGCCATACGCAATGTTTTAACTGCAGTTGCAAGTGAGGAGAATGTATAATTTCAGTACAGGGTCAAGTCTGGAACATTAAAACATACGACTAGACACCTTTACAAAACATGCACTGTATGATACAAACGTAAAGGCTGGACGATTTTGAAACAAAGCTACACTGAGAAACAAAGAGAGTCATGTGGAGACAATGGAGAATATGAGAATGGCTTGAATATATCAAACCTTCCTTTATAATGGTTTGTTATGCACTCTACTTTCAAGACCGATGACATTATCAGCTATAAAGTGCAGTAGGTAAAATCTTCCATTTTATATTTCAAATCTGTCTTATTTTGACTAAGGATTAAGAAACTAATTTTCAGTTTTCAGATGAGATTAAATAATTTAGTGATAATTATATTCTGGTATAAATAAATATTGCCTGAGATTTGGTAATTTAAAAATCCAGCCTAAATTTGTTTTGCTCAAAACAATGTGGTTTTAGTATATTTCAAGTTGAATCACAAAATAATTATAACGGTCCAGTTTGTAAGATTTAGGATGGTTTATTGGCAACAAAAAGTAATGCACAACCCATAACAGCATTTGTATAATTGTGTATTATCACATGATAAAAAAAAATAGCTCAGGCGATCAGGTGTTTAGTGTGTAGTAGTATCTCTTTAGGTCCAACTTGAAAGTCCACCTTAAAAAAAAAAGTAAACCGAAAATGAAGGGACAGGAAATCAGCCACCGAGGCTACTGGGAGCTAACAGCAGTTAGCATTTGGAAAAGTGATCATTTGCAGATAAATCCTCTGAGGCTGGAAGTTTGTGTAGAACTCTCTGCTGCACTGTGGAGCCAAGAATAGAACTTTTCACGGACTGTTGCCCTCGCCTGCACTCTCGCGTGTTTTGCGGACAAAGCAGAGCTCCGCGAGACAACAATTCCAGTAATTTAGCGCATTGTGACGTCGCAATGAGCGCGGAAGTCAACATCACATGTTTAATCTCCTGTACTTAGACTGAGTAAGACCACAAAAACATGACTGAGTCATATTTTTTCACACTTTGCCAACTGATATGACCTCCAGAGTCCCAAATATACAGGATTTAAATGATTAAAAAGTTGATTTTGCATAATAATTGGGAACATTAGCTGATGGATGATCACAGAGTTACACCTCAGCTCATTTTTCAGTGCAGTATATTGTAGTGAAAATCGTCACTCAAAAACTCCACTGCCAAAGGGGACGCATTCATAATAAAACACGAGCAAGCTAAAGGTTTCTGCCGGAGAGGCAAACAATCAGGGAGCAAATATAAGACCTGGCAGAACAACAGCAAACCCCGACAATGAAGACAAAAGTCTGATCACTGTGAAAGATGTAAAGGAACAAAAGAACAAAGGATCGCTCGATTTCACAGATCATTTTCATTTGAAAGTAATACCTTCCATCTATCGACGCTGCTCCATGCATTATAATGTGAGCGTGGTGGTTTTATTTTACAAAAAATACAACCGACACTGAACTGACTGTTATGCAGTGCTCACGTGACATCATTACGTCTGTTAAGTGTACTGAGACTCATCATTTAAAAGACCAACACGTTCTCAAAGTGTTCCTCATGGTCATTTGCCTTTATAGTTATTATTAAAAAAAAACAAATGAATCCCAACCCCCCCCAGATCGTTTCATGCCAATTAGTTGTTTGGTTTGTCTTCACATTGGCAGAATGACAGTTAACAGTCAGTGAGACAGCCAGAGGAACCTGTGCATGTTATCTGGGGTAACATGCGCAGCTGTCGACGGTGTGGTCTGCGTCTATAAATCAACATTACAGCTCAATGATCGAGGCGTGTACTCGTGCATGAATGGTGGGCACTGGGAGGGATTGTCCAACTCGGTACCTTCAAATCATTTCTTGGCACCGTTTATGCACCTCAGCAGAATGTTTTGTTGTTCGCAACCGCTGATTAATTATGTCCACTGTAAACAACATTTAAAAAAATAGAAAGCATCTTTATTCTGTAGTTTGAGACGTTTTAGTGGGAAAAGCACGGGTGTTACCGATACATTAACAAAGGATCAGTTCATGTAAGTTAGGATAGTTTGCCCAGAATAAACCCAGGTACACTCTTAGAAATAAAAATGCTAAGCAGAACCATATAAGGTTCTTCGGCTTGTCCTCATAGGAGAACCCTTTTGGAGGGTTACACCAAGAACCCTTTTTAAATCCTTTATACAGGAAAGGGGTTTTAAAGGGAACTCTGGACCAAAATGGTTCTTACTGAAACCAATTAGTGTTACCAAGAACCCTTGAAAAACTCTTTTTTCGGGAAAGGGTTTTTCAGAAGGGTTCCAGGTAGAACCTCAACCCTTGTAAAAGGATCCTTTTGGAACCCTTATTTCTACGAGTGTATAATTTGGCCAGACTATACCCGAGATTTAGATTGTATTCACTCACTTATATTTATGAACAGGAACACGTATTTACACTGGAATAATCTATATTATACTTTTTTTCATCTGCAACCTAACAAAATATAGGACATAGAAGTCATCAACTAGTTTAGTCTCTTACTAATAACCTTAACTTTCTCACTTAACTTACATGACACAGCTGAAACCCCAATAAAATGTTGAACAATTCAGTCATTCTCTCGTAAATATAATCAAAACCTCTTTACACAAGAGGGGTATATTCTGGCCTAGACTCATTTATAGTCATAATAGTCATAATATACCCAAGGTATGATCTAGCATAGGCCACTATTCTGGACAGCAACATAACTCGAAAGGTCGTGAACAGATTTGGATGCATTTTTCAGGAAATGTCTGCAATGGGACCAGAAACAAGTGATTAACTTTTGGGCGTGATCCGTAGCTATCACTATATTTATCACTATTTTGTGGGGGGGCTGCGCTCTCCGAGTGCTTTTCTAGTTTAGTTTACACCTGTGATATTCATACCGAGACCTGTCAAAATAGCTGCTGTGCTAAGATTAACCAGAAGTTTAGTTTGGGCATGTCTGTTTTAAGTGAACCAATCTGTAATTAAGCTTTGCATGTTCCTCTACAAAAAACCTTATATGCGCATATCAAGGTATAAAATTGAAGTTTTCAGGAGCTCAGAGAAACATATGATTATTGTACATGACAGTAACTGAGTACTGAGAATAACTGCATTGACAACATGTATATAAGTCAACTATTCATAATTAATACAACATGTTGTATAAAACCATGAATTCTGTGTTAAATATCAATTCATAGTAGTACAAACAAAAAGGATGAGAATACTACTGAACCAAAACCTCACCTTTAAGAAGTCCAGGAAAGCAGGTTTGGACAGACACGCTTTCTTGATGAGAGCCATTGCGGTGGTGAAGTTGTTCACATACTCACTATACACATCCAGCACCATCGACTTGGAAAACTGTGGAAACAGAAGCACGCATAATAACCGGAATTTGCAAAACACAACAGCCCCGACAATCAGCAGGGCATACTGCTCTGCCATGTTTGATTATTTCGTCTGTACACCAGCATCAACAAATGCAATCTGGTAATTTTCCTCTGACATCTTGAGAGTCTGGCGAACCGTCCTGTTTGCCCGGGTGACCGCCGAGTCATTTCAATGTAAAGGAAAGCTGGGAAATGGCCGTTTAAGTATAGTGCTTTAAAAAAAAAATTGGTTTGTTTACCATGGCAGTTACTACAACAGCCTTCATGAGCCATTTACAAGGTTAGGCGAGCGAGCATTTGTGTGTGTGTGTTGTGCGAGACGTTTATTCTCTTTCTCTTCATTGAAGCCCACACCAGGCAGTTGATGGTGGCAAATCACATGAAGGAATTAGCCTTCATTGCTCACTCCCTCCTTTAGTATACTTCCTCTTATAAGCCGCAAAGGTACAGATATTGTGCATTGCCACATGACAAAGGAGGATTTCAGTGAGATGGACAGTGTTTTGATTGTAAATGGTAAATGGTCTGTATTTATATAGCACTTTTCTAGCCTCGATGACCACTCAGAGCTGCTTTACGCGACCATTTGTGCCATTCAGCCATTCACTCACACTTTCACACAGCGTATTTATGTGCAGCGCAGATCACTCATCTTTCACACCCATTCCCCCGGGGTTAAGTGTCTTTCCCAAGGACACATCAGCATGTTCCTACACATTTTCCATTTCAAAATTCCATACTTTTCCCGACTTCTCAGAGGATTACTTTCCTACTTTGTATCCTTTATCAACCACCTTTTATATTTTTCTTCATGAAGCAAGCCTTCAGAAAACTTGCACGTATGGATTTTTTATTTATTTTTGCATTTCACAATGTACCATTAGAACACTGGAGAGATGGTTGCTGGAAATGGGCCTCTATACACCTATGTACATATTCCATTAAAAAACAGACGTTTGCAGCTAGAATAGTCGTTTACCACATTAACAATGTATAGAGTGTATTTCTGATTCATTTAATGTTATATTCTTTGAAAAAAAGTGTTTTTCCTTTAAAATAGGGACATTTCTAAGTGACCCCAAACTTTTGATCGCTAGTGTATATATTAATATATTTTATTTTAGATAGTGAGACAATAGTCCGGGAATAATACAAACATTTTTCCCAATCTTTTCCCTTTTTCCATACTTATCCAGACCTGGAAATTACTCATGCAGAAATTTGCATATCTGCATAGACGAGCAGAGCTGGAAATCGAACCCACAACCCTCGAGCTCAAAGACGACTCACTCTACCACTGAGCTACCGTCGATTGTAGATCCAAGGATATCAGTGGAACAGCCAAAACAGCCAAAACTCACTACTCTAATTGACAAATAATTAGTGGATCTTATGGACGAGCACACTGCAGAGACTCAGAGACTCACAACTCAAACACAACAGTCTTACTGTGGCATGGAAACGTGTAGACAGGGGGTAGCCAGGGAGCTTCATCAGAGCCATAATTGAGTTCCTGTTTGGAGTAAACTATCCTTGTTTGCTCAATCAAAAACCTGTAGCTCATTATGACACTGGTGGCAGAAATTGTGTTCTAAAGTTAAATAAATTTAAAAAAAACAGGATGCCAGGAAAAACATGAGTGCCTCTACCCGGAATCTAAGTCTTTGATTGCATTTCCCACCGAGACAAAGAGTGCACACAACTGTGCTCCACACACACACACACATACACGCACGCGTGAAGATACACATCGGAAAAACATGCACACTAACCGAGGCAACAAATAAGTCTCCAATTTTCTCGCTGCTGTCCCACTCAGCCACTCGAGACGCCAGTGCAATCTGAAACATGGAGTGGCACTGTGTGATCTCTCTGATTCGGAAAAAAATAGGCCGGATCTTCCTCGGACTCAGGATGCGCGGTTCCGTTTCCATCAGTGGTCGGTGGTATTCCTGGTGAGATTGGGAAAGAAATTGAGTTTCATGAAAAAATATAGATATATCAAAAATAAACATACAGTGCGATATGTGTTTCAAACGAGTCAGAAGTCCGCGTCTTCTTTTCAGCAGTGGTGTGTGAAACAACACGACAAAAATGTTCTATGAATGGTGGATAATGAAGAAATGCAGTCATGCTGCCTGGAAGCACATCAATCCAGAGGATTCGCCCATAAAGCAGCAGTTGCCACGAGCGAGCATGCTCAGAACTCAAGGTGACTTGTAATCATAAAAGCCAGAATAATAATGACAAAGAGAAGCTCCCAGCAGAGTTATAGATGCAAAAGCAACGTGTTGAAAGGGGGGCACTGAGTGATTCTTCAGTCAGAACACATGGGGATATTAGCATAGCCTACAGAAATGTGTTGACAAGCTCTTTGTAGATGGAAACCCCCGGTAAACATGACTTCTCTGAATCCGAACATGCTGAAGTACAGATAATATTTAAATAAATAAATAAATAAATGCATGACAGATGAGAACAGTATTTAACCCGGAAAAAAAAACAATCAATCTGAACAAGAGCTGTGGTAATTTCCGTTGATGTTTTTGCTTGTTTTGTCTTTTTAGATTAGAAATACACTGACAGAAAGAACATGAAAGTTACAACCCTCATTGTCTAATTGTACTTGTGACCTTTTTTCTCGCCCCGGACCTCTCTTAATTTGTAAGAGAGGTTTGAAAAGAGCAAAGCATCCCGGCCGATGCTGTGCACACACAATCATTCAACAACAAATAATATCCCAGACAGTGACAGATTTAGCTACACCTGAACTAGCCATTGATTGCTGCTGATTGCATTTCAGTAGGTGCTCCCGTTTTTTTTTGTGATTAACTGATAACAAGTCTCATTTTTTTTCCACCACCAAAAAAAGAAGAGTCTGTGCCCCATCCTGTGCAAGCCTGACACACAGATCTGATGCCCCAGAAATGAGGACGGTTATTTGTTTTATCAGGATTATTTATGCCGAGACACCGTTGTAATTTGATGGATATTTACCACTTCTCCTTTCAGTGTAATTTAGAATGGCTAAATGGTGAAGACATTGCGTGTGACACAGGAGGAACGACAGGGGCTGAACAACTCACCTGCAAGATTCTTCTGAGAGACTCCAGATAGCTCCGCTCACTTTGAATGATGGAGCCGAGGATATGGCGCCTGACAACCTGCGTAAAGGCAACACACCGGTCAAGAAATCTGATGCTAAGAGGGCACGACAGGGATGCAGTGTGAAGCACAGGCAGAGGTTGACAGACTGCGCTATAATCAAGAAAAAAACACTCGAAGAGCAGCAGGTCTGTGTGAACAAGGTTCCAATCTGAGTGTGAATCAGTGGATTTTCCTATGATATAAAAGCAACTCTTAAGAATATTGAAAGTCATTGCTTTTTCAAAACAGGATAGTAAAGAAAATCTTATTTTTAAAGGAGTCATATTAAACCCTATTTCTACAAGTTAACCTAGTTCCCTGGTGTCCTAATTAACATGTCTGTGACATGCTTTGGTCAAAATACCATAAGGAAGAAGCACCACAGCAGTTCAATCACCCTGACAAAACAGCCCTGTTCAGAAAGCTTGGTTTAGTAGAGTAGGAAATGACATCGGCCACAGAGGCTACTGGGATTTGGAAAAGTGATCATTTGCAGGCTCTAGCAGGCACATTGCCGTCATATATAACATGTATTCACTGGACAGATAAATCCTCTGAGGCTGGAAGTTTGTGTAGAACTCTGTGCTGCTCTGTGGAGCCAAGAATAGAACTTTTCACGGACTTTGCAGACTTCTAGTTTTCAGATACCGTTGCCCTCGCCAGCACTCTCGCGTGTTTTACAGGACCTCTAGAGGATTCAAATGATTAAAAGTTGATTTTGCATGATATGTCCCCTTTAAGCATGAGGAAAATGTTCATGTGACATGATTTTCAGTACGTTTCTACATAAGCGGGTTTGCCGTACACTTCCATTCAAAAGTTTGGGGTCACTTAGAAATGTACTTATTTTTGAAGGTAAAGCACTTTTTTTCAATGAATATAACATTACATGAAATTAACAGAAATACACTCTATACATTGTTAATGTGGTAAACAATTCTAGCTGCAAATGTCTGGTTTTAAATGGAATATGTACATAGGTGTATAGAGGCCCATTTCCAGCAACACCAACCAGTGTTGTAATGGTACATTGTGTTTTCTAATTGCGTTAGAAGGCTATTGGATGATTAGAAAACCCTTGAAAACCCTTGTGCAATGATGTTAGCACAGCTGAAAACAGTTTTGCTGGTTCTTTGACGAAAGGGTAAAATTATTATTGTTATTTTGAATAAATAATCTTGTCAATGTCTTGATTTCATTTTCTATTCATTTTGCAACTCTTATGATGATTAAAAGTGACTTTTAATGGAAAACACAAAATAATTCTAGAGGTGACCCCAAACGTTTGAACGGTAGTGTATGTATAGATAAAATGTAATATCTAATGAGTCAGGTGCACCTGGTGGCTGGTGAGTCCGTCCGGCATGGGGCACAGTTGCGGCGGTGGATGCTTCACTTCTGACACGGCCACATCCAGGTACCCTGCATCATCCTCCTCTTCTGCACACATGTCAGAAACGAAAGAGGAAAATACAGAAAGGTTAAAAAGAGGAGTAACTAAACAATTGTGTGTGTGTGTGTGTGTGTGTGTGTGTGTGTGTGTGTGTGTGTGTGTGCAGAGAATGAGTCAAAGAGGGAACAGCACAGAAAGGCAACCTTCAGATCCCACTGCAGCTGGAGACACACTGCGACACACAAAGTTTATTACCTATAAAATACGAAAAAGGCTTCTGCACTCTCTGAAAAAAAGTGATGGAGAGAGCGAGAAAGCAAGAGGGGTGAGAGCGAGAGAAAGAGAGAGTTCTCCGAAAAAAAAAAACTTTTCAAAACAATACTGTATCTCTGAAAGAGTAAAGCAGACATGTGTCGGGGAAAAAACAAACCCCCAGCACTTTTTTTCTTCTTCTTCTCTGCATTGGCACAAAGTCATTCTACAAGCTCAAAAAAAAAAAAACTACTTTCTACTACACAGTGAAGATATATACATATTACATACTTCCGCTGTTCCAATCAAAATGAGTAGAATGATGACAGAGGATTGCTGGAAAAAAAAAAAGCAACGATGCCATGAAGATTTCCCTCAATCAACATCTAAAAATAGCAACGCTGGACTCGTTCGATACGCCGTTAAAGAAGCTAATCTTCTGTGAGACAAGGGTTCCGCTGACAAAACGTATATGAGTCGCTCTGCGCATACAGAGAAGGACTGGTGGTTGAAACCATTTCATTCAGTTTCACTCCGTCAACAGATAGCTTAGCTAGGTTTTACACAAAAGCAACTGCCTCTAATTCAAAACGTCTCCATATGGAGGAACAGAATGTGAACTTTAAAACCCCAAAAAAATAGAGCAATGTTCAAACAATTAGAAGGTTTTCAGACTTCTCTGCTTTACCTAGTTGATCCTTTCTCTGCAGGAAGGAAACTTTTCGCATGACGGCTATTTTGGTCTTCTCAAGTCCATCCTTTGTCCCACTTTTGGCCGCCTTCATGAGCTGTTGAACCTGGTTGGAAGGAGCAGACAGAAACAACGAGCGGGTGTCAGAGCCCGGGGCATGTGCCATGCTGAGGAGACTGGATAACCTCTGGTGCTCCTCTGGAGGGAGATGAGAGAAGAAGTGGCGCTCGATGGGCTCATCGTGAATCTCAACATCTTGCGGCTCCCTGCGGGTCACTGTACAGCCTCTAATCAGAAAGTCTATGAGCAAATCATGGGAGAGATTATGGCAAGAGAGCGAGCTCCACATCAGAGTAGCAGCAGCGGGCGCTGCGTTGCTCAGTGTGGGGGAATTTAGCTGACCACAAACTCCACCCTGAGCATCACAGGCGACCTGCAACCCAGACTCCAGAAGCCCCAGAATACACCCAGGGTAATAGTATTTTTAAATGATGCTACTTCGGGAAAAGTAGGTCATTAATTGAGGCTAAGTCGGAGCGGTGTTTATGGAAGTAAATATGCAGAATGTTATTAAATAATTCATGCGTCCCATAAATGTGTCTACATATAAAATGAGGTAGGAAGAGACAGAGAGCAAAGAAAGTCACAGTAAAAAAAAAAAAAAGGAAAAACTGAGGAAGGACGGTGCTGTGATTCTCTACGGCAGATGCGCTTTGAGCTCTGCAAATGAACGGTGTGATATATATCGCTGCTGTGAATATACCTTGATGTCATAGTTGTGTTTGCCAGACAGCCTCATGGCCAGTTCACGTTTGGTCCTGGCACACTGTTCCCTCAGCCGGCGCACATCAGGAGAGAGCTAAAGTTTTTTTGGGAGAGGGACAGGCAGGGCGGGGCGGGGGGGAAGGTCCCATTTAACCACAAGAGGCAAAGAGAGGAGGGGAAAACAATAGTGGAGAGGAAATAGAAAAAGGGAAACGGAAGGCAAAGTGATCAAGGCAAAAACAAGCTACTCGACATCGGGAATTAATCACAAAGCACTGCTTTGGTCAAAGGAATAATGCTTCATGAGGCTAATGGTCGCTGATTTATGGAGGAGTGGGGGAGGGAGGAGTGCAGGCAATTATTAAAGAAGCAAACGCTGTCACGGCTCTCCCCAAACTGAGCAAGAGGAGAACTTCAGGCGCACTTGGTGAAAAATTGATCAGGCAAGACGAATTGAAACGAGTGTGCTTTTGAGAACGGCTTCCTGAGAAGTGTTCATTGACCCTAATCTTCTTTAAAGATTTCTTTATTAGCCGTTGAACCAAAGTATTTTTTTTGTTCCACGGCCAAGGAAAAGTACACAAAGAGAACTGTGGTGGGATTTCTTTTAAACCACACTCTACTGTAATTAAATGGATCGACAATCATTTTTGTTCCTCTTTGGTCTCTTCTTTTTTTTTTTTGTCAAAGCATTAAATCTGTATCTTCCTAAATTACAGTGTAGTTCTGCTATGACTAAGCCAATAAAATGTTTGAAAAAAAAAAAGATACGAGGTCGGAATAAGTCTAAACACTGATAACGATTCATTTCACAAAAATACTTTTTTTTTTTTATTAGTACGACTCCCAACTTTTCCCAAAGCCTGCATCACTGCGTGCATGTTAAAGACTGGAGACAGTCTATAGGAAAACGGCAGCACAATGTGAATGTGCACACAGTGCCATCATGTGGAAGAGCGGCTCTGTGGAGACGAGCTGCAGACAGACACAGTGATGTACGGCACAGTATCCTTGGCAGAGAGAAGCAAAGGAGATCTGAGGCTTTTTTTCCCCGAGAAGAAATGCCTCTTGTTTACCTTCATTTCACAATGAAAGTATAAAGCCCCGACAGACTGTTATCTATTTTTCATGCACTTTATAGTTTCTTTCCACTTCTATACATTAATAAAGACAACTGACCCACACAGCGCCTGGAGATGAAATATTCTCCTAGATTAGTTTGTAAGTACTGAAAAACCCAAGCCAAAAGAACCCTCTTTTAAAATAAAGGATAACTGGAGTGATCCTTTATTTTAAAAGACACACTTAAATACAAAAATGTCAGGAACACACACACACACACACACACACTACCTTGCTCCTTGTAGGTGGTTTGGCATCATTATCAGACTGCTCGTCATAGCTTTCAAACTCACTGGAGCTCCACCCGTTGTCTGCGTTCAAAGGGCCGCTGCTTCTCGTCTGAACGTCTTCATAAATCATATCTGCAAAAAAAAAAAAAAAAAAGAAATGTTTGATGTCAGTATAGCTCCAGAGCAAGATTCATGGACGACCACGACATCCTAAACAAACATAATTCTGTCATAGCTGCTAACCTTCGTCGGGCGAAAGGGGATCCTCGCTGGGGACGTCGTCGTAGATCACCTCAGAAGCTGCCGTCGTTGGTGGCTCGGCGTCTGCCGATAAAGAAAAGTGTCGCCAACAAAGTCGACAAACATTTTCTTTAAATAGTCTCTCTCCCCTCTATTGTTGGATCTGTCTTTTCTCCCCTTTATTAGGAATTCACATACTGTATCTTTAATCTTAACATAAGCATTGTCTCATTTCCATTTACACGTCATTTCCCAGGGAGGTTTGTCCATGTGACACAACATCATGATCGTATACAGCTCGTTTGAGCTATTGACCCCATTCTGTCTCTGCACTCGACAGCATTTGTCATTAACTGCTTTGAGAGAAGTGTTTCGGGCTAATTTAGCTTTAGTGAGCTCTATTGATTTGGTTTTAAACCGTGATTTGTCTGCAACACTTTCTCCTAATCCCCGAACGGCAACAATCCCCGCTTTTTCAATTAATGTGATCGGAGATGTGTATTTTGTCACGGATTAATCGGCGGCGTCAAAAGCTAACATTCGAAATGACTTTGGGCGCCATCCAGGAGGCGAAAACAAAGAGCGCGAGTTTCTTTCTTCGAAAACAGGATTAACGACACAAACGCTCTTTTATATCTCGTTCGCTTCCCCTCACTTGTGCATTCAAAAAGGATTCAGAATCGAGGAGAGAGAGAAAAAAACCAACTAGTTTCACAATCAGCGAAATCTGCAAAGCAGCTCAACCTCACGGGAATACGGCTTGTTATTTCAAACGTGTTAAACCAGAAGTTCTTCACCGTGTTTTCCTTACTTTTCTTTAACTTTTCCCTAAAGCAAAAAATCCAGACACTGCAGGCAAATACAAAATGCACTGCAATTACGAATTTGTCCTTATTCCCCGCAAATGTTTATAAAAAAAAAATATATATAGTAAAGTTTTTTGGTCACACTTTAGATTAGGAAACACATATTCACCATTAACTAGTTGGTTACAGACATTGATAGGTAGCATACTAGCCTTTTATTAGTAATCATTAAGCACATATTAAAGATCCAATATAATACCCTATTTCTCCAAGTTATCCTAGTTCCCTGGTCTGGTGTCCTAATGAACAGGTCTGTGACATGCTTTGGTCAAAATACCATAAGGATGAAGCACCACAGCAGTTCAATCACCCTGCCAAAACAGCCCTGTTCAGATCGCTCTGTTTAGTAGTATCTCTTTAGGTCCACCTTAAAGGTCCACCTTAAAAAAAAAAAAGTAAAACTAAACTTAAAGGACAGAATATGACATCAGCCACAGAGGCTACTGGGAGCTAACAGCAGTTAGCATTTGGAAAAGTGATCATTTGCAGGCTCTAGCAGGCACATTCATGTTGTGCATCCACCAGACAGATAAATCCTCTGAGACTGGAAGTTTGCGTAGGACTCTGTGCTGCACTGTGGAGCCAAGAGTAGAACTTTTCGTGGACTTCGCGGACTTCCGGTTTTCTGATGCCTTTACCCTCACCAGCACTCTTGTGTGTTTTACGGACAAAGAGGAGCTCCGCGGGACAACAATTCCAGGAATTTAGCGCATTGTGACGTCGCAATGAGTGCAGAAATCAACATTGCGTGTTTTATCTCCTGTACTTAGACTGAGGAGGACCACAAAAACACGAGTGAGTCATCTGGTAGGGCCTCTAGAGTCCGAAATATAAGGATTTAAAAGATTATAAAGTTGATTTTTGTATAATATGGGACCTTTGACGCCTTATTCTACCTTTATTACGACATGAATTAAGATTTTTTCCAACATACGGTGTTAATATGTGCTTAATATTTACTAATAAAGGGCAAGTATGCTCGTAAGCACCAAGTTAATGGTGGATATGTGTTGCCTCATCTAAAGTGTTACCAAGTTTTTGGAATCTCTGTTAGAGGATCATATCAAAATGTGCTACGACCACAAAAGTGACACGTGTTTATTGCAGAATGTGCAATCTGTCGACACAAGAAACAAATTTGCCCTTCATAAGGGTTAATAGAAGTGTAAAATATTTCATGTGTGTCAAATGCTTAAAAAAACACACACACGTACAAATTTAGCATTGTGAAAGACGTCCCATTAATATCGCGCGCAAAAAGTTGTCATTTATCTTGCAGACGCTTGCTTTGTGTGTGTGCATGTATGAAAATACATCAGAGGAGTTGGGGACATGAAAAAGTGTCATGCAGCATTGCAGGGCTCCTTTACATTTCTCATTTCTGAGCCACCTTCAAATAACGGCAGCACTGCTGACGGAGTCGAAATCCAAAAGCAATTTTCCCTCATGGAAATGGCTCTCTATTGATCCTCATCCTGAATTAATTGGATTCGTGTCATGTCTGTGTAGAAATCAAATCACGGCAGGGAATATGTGCACGTGAGCCTGTGTAAACTGTATGAATATAAGTGTGTGTGTTTGTGTTTGTTTGTGTGTGGGTGGGTGTGTGTGTGTGTTTGCAGGAATACATTTGTCTCTGCATATGTGTGTCTGATCTCTTTTAACCGTAGAAATCAATGAGGCAAAAGACGGCTCGCTGGTCGTCTGCAATATGGCGTTCCCGTCACCTTTGATCAAGGTCAACAGAGGCAACGTGCGCCACGGACAGAATACCGGCGCACAATTTATTTTGCCAGTGTCATTATGGTGTGGTCCACAGTACTGTTTACACGACTCTGGGGGCCCCGTTTTTCGATCAGGTCTGTTCGTGATGTGAACACTATAACACAGAGGTGGAATGAGCCTGAATCCCAAGGAAGGCTTAAGTTCAATCTTTCTGCTCTGAAATTGAACCCCGACTTGATCTACAATATGAAGGTGCATCACTTCTCTGTAAATATAATTCAGCGCCGTACCTTCGGAGGCGTCCCCGGAGTCGGAGGTTTTCTTGATAGTTTCTTTCTCGTGGTCTGCTGAATCAGCCGGCGTCTCCGCAGCTGACGGCGCCGCAGGAAGCCCACAGAGCTCCTTTGCCACAGGGGTACCTGCTGGTGTGCTGGGCTGGTCTGCTGCTGCTGCTGCTGCTGCTGCTGCTGCTGCTGCTGCTGCTGCTGCTGCTGCTGAGGCCCTGGAAGGTTCCCAAACATTAGCACAGTTAAACTAACACCGAGTGCTGAGTGCCTCATTACAAGTTGATTTCATTGAGAGTAAGGGGAGGCAGGAGGAGTGGCTGAAGGAGGTGGGGGTTGAAATAGTTATTTTCCATCCAAGCATTGCAAACACAAACTCCCCATCAACTTCCAGAACACATGCTGCTGCTGCTGCTGTCAGATTATTATGTGTTCCATTTTGGCAGATGTGCATTATCTAGCCCAGCAGAGCGATGTCAAAACCAAGTTATTGATTTCAATTAAATGTGATAGAAAGTGATGGGAGGGGCCACAGAAAACAGGTGTTTGATTGTTGCATCCCTTTTGGTGTATGCATATTTGCATTCACATAAATGTAGAGCTGCAACTAACGATTCATTTTGTGATCGATTAATCGTTTGTTCCAGAAAATGTCAGAAAACGTTTAAAAAAACGTTGGTCGCTGGAAATTATGATCTTGTTGAAAGTCTTGTTTTTGTCCACAAACCAAAATGATTCAGTTTTAATGATTTATTTTGTCATGTGGAGCAAATAATCAAAGAAAATATTCACATTTAAGACGCTTAAACAATCCAAAAATCTTGTTTTAATAATGAAAAAAGCTTCAAACCGATTATTCAATGATCAAAATAGTTGACGATTAATGTCGCAATCGATTAATAGTTTCAGCTCTGCAGAAATGACAATACAAGCTTTTCTTTGCATGTGAAACAAGGCAGTTGTGGGTTTTTGTACACGGGCTGCATTCAGTGTGTGACAGACTCCTCATATGACGTCACCAAATAACCCATTTAAACGTCGTTCTGCATTCTCTGAAGACTTGATTATGGTTATTTTCTTACTTTTTCCACGTCAGCTTTCCGCATTCCTTCAATCGAGGACATGTTTTCACCCACACGCGTCCTTTAGTGCTAACCAGATACTGAGAATTACTCAGATTTACAAAGTGGATTGTTTTTAGGGTCATTATTTATGACAGCAATATGTGCTACATTTACCAATTATCCACGTTAAGTGGCCAATTATCCATGTTGTGGGAAGCATTTTTCTTTAGCCAGGCCATGTATATAAAAAAAGATATATAATCAGAAGTACTGCGTGTTACTTAATTTGCCCCTGAGCACTGTCAAATCATTATCTGTCATGCCTGTGGCTTACTTTGATCACTACTGACGTTTTGTGTGAAAACATGCAACGAACCAGTTATTAAAAACACACTCTGACATCACGGGGGGGGGGAGAAATATTGTTGACATAGCTCTCACGTTGTGGCTGCTGTTGCCAGTGAAGGATGGTTCTATTCCTCTTGACTAAGAATATGACAGGATCCATGTTGTAGGAGAAGCCCCGTTTACTCTAATTAAATCTGTCCCTCCGCTAAACACCTCAGCAGTTCTTACAAGCGCCATCAGTCAGTCACAGTGATGGGCACAACCTCGCAGATAAACATGACATGTCCGGAAAGTAATGTGTGTAAAAAAAAAAAAAGTCCTCCTGTAGTTGTGGAGACGCAGCCATGTGGATTTACTTTTCATCAACATGGGGAATGGAAGTGCATTCATCAACACTGAGGAAACCGTTATCTCCCCTTGTGCAGAGGATTCAGATGCATCTGTGTGTTTTTTTTCCTCCGCATTTTCTCATGATGTAGCCTTATTCTAAAATGATTTCCAACATCAAGTATCCACAACTTTTTTTCTCTCTCTCTCTCTCTCTCTCTTGGTCATAATGGGGTATTGAATGTCATGGTTTTAGCAAAAGGCAGAAAAATAAATCAGTAACTGAAATGCTCCCCGAAATGCAGTGCACAATAAAACAGCAGGTGTGTTCGGCAGAAAGGAAAGCATTCCCTATACTGATAGATAAGACTGTCATTAGAATAATTCACCTATATGATAGTGTAAATGCCTATAGACTCGCATTAGAGGTGCCGATCGTAGCCATTTGGCTTCACAGTGGCGTCAAGTACCTGTGATACTAAATAATTCATGTGTGTTTAAACGATCTGCACCCACATGAAAACAAAATATAGAGCAACTTGTCGACACATTACTGACAATATCCTGAGTGGGAAAAAAAGTGGACAATGCTCATGCTCGTGCTCGCTGTGTGCATTCGTGTCAAATGGGAGTGATTTGAGCAGTGTCGCTATCAATCCGGGCCATATCTTTTCATGTCTCTTCACAAATAATCTGTGCCTTTAAGCCGCAGTGAGACGTATAGCTCAGGGAGAGACACGGGAATCATTTTTCAATGCAAATGACATAGCCCGAGGCGCCGCACGGCCTCAAGCCGAAGCTGCCTGAATGCAAATCTCACACTGTTTTCAATTCCTTTTTGTTACAGTGCCAGGGAAGCGCTGCATGACATATCGCTACCTATTTGCCCCCCGGTCTCTCCTGGGCATTGCCGTGCTTTATAACAGCACAAGCATTGTGCTGACCAGACTGATGGAACTCACTTTGTCCTCAGGTCATAAATCCATCCGTAAACAACTGCACTCTCTCGTCACGGTGTGAAGTCACCGGGATACAGATTTTCTGCCAAAAACTGTTCTTACCCATTCAAATTGGATGGCACTATATCTGTATACATGTTTGATTTTAAAGGACTCATATTATACCCTATATCTATACGTTAACCTAGGTGTCCTAATGAACATCTCTGTGACATGCGTTGGTACCATAAAGATGAAGCACCACAGAAGTTCAAACTGCCCAGCTCTGTTTAGTAATATCTCTTTTTTTATTTTTTATTTTTTTTTAAAGTAAAACGAAACTGAAGGGACAGGAAATGACATCAGCCACAGGCTCTAGCAGGCACATTGCCGTCATATATAACATGCATCCACTGGACAAGTAAATCCTCTGAGGCTGGAAGTTTGTGTAGAACTCTGTGCTGCATTGTGCAACCAAGAATGATACTATGCAGACTTCCGCTATTCCAGATACTATTGCCACAGACAAAGTAGAGCTCTGCGAGACAACAATTTCAGGAATTTGCACATTATGACGTCAGATATCCCGCAGAAGTCAACATCGCGTGTTTTATCTCCTGTACTTAGACTGAGGCGGACCACAAAAGAATGAGTGAGTCATCTTTTTTCACACTTTGCCGACTCATAAGGCCTCCAGAGTCCCAAATATAAGGATTAAGTTCATTTTGCATAATACGTGTCCTTTAACACTTGTACAGTATCACTGTTTTCTTTGGTTTTCACACCTGAGGAAATTGCATTAAGGTGAGGGGTCTTCAAAATATTGGCTGTGAAAAATAATCATACTCTGAAAGCTTTATTCTATATAAGAGCATTTCTATTAAGTTAAAATGGTGATGGCAAACAAAAAAAAGCCACTTCAACGGGAGCAAAAACATTGAAGAAAGCTCTTACTCGGCGTGCACAAAACAGACACATGCATGCCACGTTGTCATGGCATCCATTGTGTTCATCTTTTCATTGCTGAGGGTGAGGCGATACATTTAATTAAAACGATCTGTCAAGGTCAGAAGTCAATTTTAGCGTCAGACACTCCAGTGTGCGTTAAAGTCACAGGAGAGAAATGCTGCCTGTGGCCTTATCGCTGTAACGCGTTAATGTGTCATCATTGAAGAAGAAGAAAAAAATGCTTTTCTCAACACCCCAGAGGTAATTTTTAGAAAAAAAAAATTCCTGGAGTTACTGACAGATGCTGAAAACGACTCGCACCTCAATGGCGGAAAATGCTATTGATAGCTCCTTTTGTTAAAGGCAAAGCGATTTGACTGAAGTGGAAATGTGCACTCAGCAAGAAATCTCCCTGTATGAGAAAGTGCCAAGACCTCTCACTGACACCATCACGCACACAAACACACAGACACACACACACATGCCAACACCTGTGCAGAAACAATGCCTCCTTTTTTCAGCACAGGAAAACTCACAGGAATCCAAACCCTGCAGTCAAACATCAGCAGAGGTTTCTGAGCACACTTCCTAAAAAGCACGAGTGGGGCCAAATGCAGAGCAGTCACAGAGTGGACAGGGAATAGTGGTTTATTTTACTTTACACTATCAAATCAAATTGTAGTGTTGCACAAACAAGGAAAGTAATATATATGCGAGATGGAGAAAATTAATATATTCCAAGTTTCTGATATACTTTGGTGTGTTTACTATAATGTGGTGCTTCAAGCTGTTCAAATAAGACGTGTAAAGTGTGTGTGTGTGTGGATTCCTTGCATAAAAGAAACTGCGGGGCTTTTATTGTATTGTTTATTTTCCGACTCGTGAGACTGCGATCGTTTGAGCCATGAAATAAGATGACACACCCCGAGTGCAGTTACCTTAGAGGAATCAATAAACTATTTGATTATCCTTCACTGAGACCTTGAAACAAACTTTTTGATTCTGAGAAAGACGCTGACTGAATCACTGGAGTTATTTAATTCCACTCAACCCAACTCAACAATTGTATAGTGAGAATAAACAAATACCAGAGGGATGCACACCTCTGAGGTGAAATCATCTCACTGTGTAAGAAAAATAAAAGGATTGGAATTGACTCATACTCATACCTTATTCCTTAAAACTTCAGTGCGTAACTTTTAAACATTACATTCAAACAATGAATTCACATAAAGCTGATTAAGCCTCGTAGGCGTCATTTTATAATGAAAACATGGCCCACAACCTCCCCGTCTTTTAAACACAGCGTGTAGCTGATGCACAGCTTCCAGCAAGGTGATAGAATATATATATATATATATATAGCTCTATGGATATATATTATATATATAATATAATATATGTTTGCTAGCAAATGCTTTTATAGCAGTAATAATAAGTCATTCGGTCATAATTATCACATTATTAAATGTACCACATACAACATTTAATTACATTATATATAAATAACCTTGTTAAAGTGGCCGAAACAGCTCGTGGCACGAACTTGTGTGAGGAACTTTCGTTTTCCGGGCACGTAAATGAGCGATTTCCAGTTTGTACTAGACACATCAAAGGTGAAAAGTTGTCGAAAAGGTTTTGCGGATTCAAAGCGGTGTGACCACGGCAACCCTTTGGCGTTTTCCAGAAACTTGGCGGGAAAACCATGGCCTCAACTCAACAGTAAGTCGGCCTTTTTGAATTTCGGCGACCACTTTGGCGATTTGCACCCCATGTAAATGAGCCAAAAAACATCAAAGCGGGCAAGTTGACGAAAGTTTTTTTTTTTTTAACTTTTTGTTCTCTAGGCCGGCCCCCTCTTGACCACACTAGACGATCATTGGCCCCAAGGTCATTTGACTTTGACACCCTTGCTAAAGAGTGATGGGATTTACGGTTATTCGGGAGACGGTCACCAAAATTCAAAAAGGCTGACTTCCTGTTGAGTTGAGGCCATGGTTTTCCCGCCAAGTTTCGGCAAAACGCCAAAGGGTTGCCGTGGTCACAGTGCTTTGAATCTGTAAAACCTTTCGACAACTTCTAGTACAAACTACGAATGAACGCATGAGATATGGACCTAAAGTCGTCCTCTGGAAGGTCGCCGCGCTCACCCGAAAAGTGGGAAGGTCTGATGACACGGCAAACCTTCATTTTATCAGCTTTATACCAGAATTGAATATTGCATTAGTTATTTCCAGACCAGTGCAAAATCTGTTAGAGCTTAGATCGGGCCCAAAAAATCAAGCCCGACCCAACCCGAGCCAGTGCACGTTGTGTCCGAGTCCGGCACGGCCCGACACATTAACTGTAATTACGAGCCCGATTTAAACCCGAAAGTTTTTAAATACGTGAGCCGTAAATCTACACGTACGTCCACGTCCTCCCCACAGCGGAAGCTTGTTGTACCTGCTGCCACAGTCTAATTTACAACAATAACAGAGCGGCTGAGATCCGCTTCCATGAACGCATATGTTGCTAATGACGATACGCTTCCTGGTTTTTAAATGATGTGTTCACGGTTTTACACCTTTGCACAATACGACGTGCTATAACATACCACATGAACACGACAAGGGGGAAAAAAAACAAATGCTTGAACAAGGGCCTGACCCGGCCCGAGGATAGTGGCGGGAAATATCCGGGCTCGGGCTCGGGCAGAGAATCTAAACTCTACAATCTGTCCACAAACCCGGTGTCTATACATGTTCAGTTATAACTCCACTGGGAAAGATAATAAAACCCCTTATATTATCAATTAGATTTTTATGTTTTCTATATGTAGATGAAGGAACTATTCCGCAGATGTCATTTCAGCCAAATCATAAAAAATTAAATCACCCCCAGTGGCATAAAGCTGTGCAGTTAGATTTAAATAGTGCGATGTCCATCAGGTATTTTTTAGTATCAAAAATACACTTCGTAGAAGTTTAACCTAAACCAAACACTATAGTGCAAATTAATTCTCAAGGCAACAACATCCCATCATAGCACCGACGCTATTAAAACATGAATAGCTCTCTGGAGTTGCTTTTTTGTGTTTCTCAGTTTCGTGTGTTTTTCTTCCAGCCCTGAAACCTAAAAGCATTGTTTGTCATGAAAAATATGTTGTGCTTTTAGGAAGAAATTGTGCTCTTTTTTTCCCCCTTCCCCTCCACTGTAGCGGGGTGAACTCAGAAACCTTAGAGACGAGAATATAAACAAGAAGGCTCATCTTATTATAATGTATGAATCATGGTGAATTGGGCAATCCTGTGACCTCCTCCTCCTCCTCCTCCTACAACAGCACGACAGCTTTAAATTATACACAACATTGTCACTAAATCTTATTCCCACTGTGTTTCCATGTAAGTACAGTAACCATGACATTATCTGAAGACGTAAGGACACAACACTGATGTGGTGTCATATTGAGTTTATTTTCTACACCACCCTTTAGAAAGTTTCCCCCCCCCATCATATGATAATAATCAGAGGCAAACTTACCAGTTGGGTGACTCACAGACTGGAACATCTGTCAAAAAAAACAGCAACAGTGAGACAAAAATATTACATAGCAAAGCAGATTCCAAAAAGAAAAAAACTTTAAATTTTTAATCAACAGTTTTAGAGACTAACTTCTTGTGCAAAGAAGATTTCAAAAGATCTAAAATCATCATTAAAAAAAAAAAGTGTGTGTATTTATATCTTTGTGAGGTGAAAAACCTGGCTTTGTGGGGACATTTTGTCTGGGGCCCACGACTTTAAAGAGCTTCTTAAGGATTAATACTTGGTTTAAAGGTGCCATATGTAAGAATGTGGCCAAAAACGGTTACTACATTCAAATTCAAAATACAGAGGTCTTTTAGGTTCCGTTTTCTGACGTAACTGAGACTCTACCGACAGCAATGATTGGTAGACGGTGGTAGGTGGCGCCACATGCCAAAACATGATTTTTAATGCAAATATTTTGGCTGTACTGTTGTTGTTGGTGAGTCAGTGTGTTATATGAACATTATTCCTGAGTCTCTGTGACATATTAGGAGGATTTTATGGCCTGTTGCTTTAGATTTATTACATAATGCACCTTTAAGGGTTTGGTTTATAAATGGGTTTAGGTTAGGGTTAAGTTTAGGCACAACAAGTATCTGACACAAATAAACTGATGATGGTTTGGTCAGTTGTTCTGTAAATTCAAAAAGAAATGCCACCTTCCATTTCCTTTGGGTCCCCCCCACCCCACATCTGGTAGGGAAGGATCTGAGGGAGGTATTTGAGCTGCTCGGCTGCTCTCAGCCCTCGATTACATCACAGACCTCCACTAAACAAGAGCATCAACACCCAGAATTCCCCTACACATGTCCAAAGCACACTTTTTTAACACACAGACTTGGTTAAAAAAAAAAAGCTTTTTAATTAACCCTTAGAACACAGAGCATTTTGACTGATTTGTTCCATTACTATGTTTAAAAATAGTAATGTACATGTACAATGTACATTATAAGAATGTGCAATATAGTGTCTTTTTGCCAGCACAACCTAGGTAAAAAAAAATATTTTCACCAACTATATGAACGCACCTGAGCAATAAGTACTAAAATTGTTTAAATCGGATTTAATTTGTGAAATTTGGAAATGCGTCACAGTTCAAAGTTCACTTGTTTTTATGAACAAAAAGGAAAGAAAAATGGTCTACTCAACAACACGTAAGAAGACAAAAAAAGGCATTTTTAAAAAGCCTGAATGTGACCTATAAACACACACACCCAGGATGTCCACATAAGGAGTTGTGTATTATTCCCACAGCAAATTACCATGGGTGCACCTGCGGCACAGATTCGTGCCATGTGAGCAATAAAGGTGAAGGTAAAAGTAAACACTGCTCACATGACATTAAGTGAAGAAACAACAGGTTATTGTACAGAGACAAACACCAACGTCAAAAGATAACACATTTGAACACAGTGACAGAGGCAGCAGTGGATTAGCAACTGCTGTGTGTAATGATGTAAAATTGCAGATTTTGTCTTTGGACTCTGGCACAGGGACAGAGCAGTAAAAAAAAAACAACAACAATAACAACAGGAAACACGTTGTGTTGATATCATAGACTTGAGCAGGCATGTGTTTGTCTAAAATTAGTTTGGCAGCATCCGTGTTATCAGTGAGCGAAAGTGTCCAGCTCTCAGGTGGAGCCACAGAGATGTTGGTGCACAGAGCAGCGAATGCAGCAAAGACAGTGTTGATAAAATATCGATAACTCATACACAGATATCTCAGTAAAGTCTGTCAAACTTGCACTGGGAGGTGGTTATTTATGCATGGCTACATTTATTTTAACAAGTCTACACACAGAGGGAGACAGCGAGAATCCACCCTCACAGGTGTTTTCACTTACTTTGCTAATTAAGCTGCTATTTTACATTACTTACACCTTCACTACATTTTGTGGGTACTGACTTTGTTGAATTTCACATAATGTGGCACTGTTTTAAGTACTGTCTTTTCATCCATAAATTTCAGTTAAAACATTTCAGTTAAAACATATTTTCAGCTTATTACAGATCAGTGTTAGCATATTTGTTAGCATCATGTTTTGTAGTTGAACAACATCATGTTCATCTACAAAACATGATGCTTATGCTAACAATGGTTGCAGCTACAACCTAAAAAAATGGAAGTCTTCACAATGGAATACATACCATAAACCTACAATGACGAATAATGTTTGGCAGTAAAGCTCTTCTACAAAGTAACTACTGCGAACTATGGCGGCCCGTGGCCAAGCGGAAGAGGATTTGGCTTGTAAACCGGAGCGTCGTTAGCTTGAATCAGCTTGAACGGGTCACAGGCTGGGCTGCTCCTGAGCGAGGCAGAAAATTTCGAATTACAAGATATGGTTATTTAAGCAGTTATTTAAAAACATTTTACCTGCTGTAGAAATTGATGTTACAGCCTTGCTTGGGACGTCCTCCTGTCCAGCAGGAGGTGAAGCTTTAGGGAGTTGTTTAGTGTCAGTGATGGTTTGTGACACACTGTCTGATGTCCCGCTGTCCTCCTTTTTTGACACCTGGACAGAGGCGACACAGTCCGAGCCGATCCCTTTACTGTCCTCACAAAACGTATCCTCATCCGTGCTGTCATCAAACTGAAACTCCTCCCCTTGCTCCTCATCGTCCTCCTCTTCGTCCTCCTTCGGCGGTTGCTGAGACATCACGGTTGACATAATCACTGGGGGGACAAAAAAGATAAAATGTAAGTATATGTGGACTGTTTTCGACTAAAAGTGAGACCTGGAAACTTCTCATTGATCAAAAAAAACGATTTGGATAAAGAGAAAAAGTTCAACGGAGTGGAGAATTCCATGTTATGTGGTCTTTATTCGCATACTGTAACGACTGAAGAAAACACTGTGTGAAAATGACTTCCAGATAAAATCCAATGATCCAGTAAACAGAAGCAAGAGGACCTGAACTGGTGTGTTCAAAACAAAAATGTCACACTGAAATGAGAGCATGCAGGGCCATGGAGAGTTTACTGGAAAGTGCACAAAAACACTTTACCAAGAGAACCTTTACAGTTACAGACAGAAAAAACAAGAAATAACTGCCCAAGTAGAGAAATGCTGAGAATAATCCAAGCAAGACAAACATTGACATATGGCCGACAGAAAGACTGTTAAATCAAAGAATCTGAGGGAGGCTTAGAGGCAGATTAATGTAGATAATCACACATGAAAACAGGCAACTTAACAAAAAGCTCGTTTCACTTTGGCTTGTGAATGAATGAAAATATTTGTAACTGTAGCTCAGATATTTTAGAATTCCATATTCCATTCTAACATGGACAGCTGTAACAGTAGGGAGGGAAAAGTACATTTTCATAATAAACTTAAAGGTGCAATGCAACATTCTGCCTCATAAGATGTCAGGGAGCAATTGTTCACGAAAAAGTCTTTAAGTAGAGAGTGAAACTACGTCTTCTTCTTCTTTGTCGAATGATGTCTAATGCACCAATTGTGTTCCATTATGAATTCCTTCACTCTGTGTTATTATAGGGGTCTCTGTTTTGGTGGCCAGTCTGACGTTGTATTTAAAATATACTGTATATATACATATGGAGACTGAGAACTAACCCTTTTTCCCTTGACTTGTAAGTAACTTGTTCAATATGACAGTTTTTCAGTGGTGACCAGCTAAAATATGCATGATAATACACTGCATTAGATGACACAATCGAGTAGTGGCTGCAATGATTATTTAATTATTAACCAAGAACTTAATTAATCGACAACTATTTTGATCATCGATTTGAGTGTTTGTTTGTTTTTTCAGAATTAATATGAGTTTTCAGATTTTGCACTTTCTTAAATCGAAAAATGTTTCTGTTCCATATAACAAAGAAATCATTAAAAAGTGATTCATTTTTTGTTTCTGGACAAAACAAGATAATTTGGAGGTTTGGAAAACACTGATCAACATTCAGATTAATCGAGAAAATAATTGACAGATTAATGGATTCTAAAAATAATCATAAGTTTTACATATTGGATCGGATCTTTAAACTTTGTAACTCTCTGTGGGAGTGTGGAGATCTTGTCTGACATAAGCCTTGTTTTCGCCCAGCAGGAAAGGAAAGGAAAAGGCTCTTTATTGTCGTTATACAACCAAAATTACGACAAAATTACGAGGTCAGATGAAGGGTTTAAAGTACACTGCAGTTCAGCGTGCCACAGTGCGGCTTGTAATGGCACATCCTGATCTGGCTTGGGTTTGCACCACAGGGCGTGTGGGACAGCTACGTTTTGTAGCTCCATAGCTATTAAAGAAACTGCCTCAGCTACGTAAAAAGCATGACGTCATAGTAGCGCACTAGAGCTGAAGTAATTAATCAATTATGAATCAATTGCTAAATTAATCGCCAACTATTTTGATAATCGATGAATCGGTTTGAAGATTTTTTCATGATTAAAACAAGATTTCTGATTGTTTCGGCTTCTTAAATGTAAATATTTCCTTAGTTTCTTCACATACTGACGCTGACATTTTACGGACCAAGCGATTCATCGAGAAAATAATCTACAGATTAATCCATCCATCCATCCATTATCTACCATTTTATCCTCCACCGGAGGGTCATGGGGATGCTGTGCCTATCTCAGCTGACAGGGCAATAGGCGGGGTACACCCTGGACAGTTCGCCAGTCCATCACAGAGCCACATATAGACAACCAGCCATTTACTCACACTCTCACACCTACGGTCAATTTAGAGTCACCAATTTACCTAATCCCCATATTGCATGTTTTTGGACTGTGGGAGGAAGCCGGAGAACCTGGAGAAAACCCACGCACACACTGGGAGAACATGCAAACTCCTTTCAGAAAGTTACAGATTAATCGATTACGAAAATAATCGTTAGTTGCAGCTCTATAGCTCACTAACAAATTCCACAAAGAAGAAGAACGGCACAGTAAATAAAATGGAGGACATTCAGCATTCTGCGTTGTTTCTTCTTGGCATGTGGCTGTGAATCAAGAAAACACCACTGTGCTTAGTACCGTTAGGGAAGGGTGCCAAAAGGTGGGATTGTACGGATCAGTAAATTTGGTCCACTTCCCAGCATTTCACAATGACAACAACAAAATAATTGCTTGGCGTACCAAACTGAACCAAACTGTACTGCTTGGTGGCAACACAGGCTCCGTTTCCAGTGTACATATACTCGTGTACCACTCCTGCAACCCAGAATCTGTTTTGCATTTTAAATTTGGACTCCAGAGACGGAAACACTGTGTTGTGCCTATAATCGGACAGTTTGCTGCGCTCCTTTGGGGAAATTACAGCACGGAGCGAGGGCAGACGAACACGAGCCAGCTGCGCAGGAAGACGTCCCTGAAACATGCTGCTCGTGTATTGCGAGATTCATTTGTCAGCACTTGCTGTCTAACCTGAACACAGGGGCTGTCATCATGTCAGTTACAGCACTACTTATCTTTTACAGCTCAGTCGTATTGTGTTCGAAGTGTAGTGCAGCACATGTGAGGCTTTGAACTTTGAATAACCAACGTAGAGTATGTGTTTAAGACAAAGTGCCAGCTTTTAGGAATATAAGTATTCTGCCTGATTACAATATGCCACTGCAGCCTTTGCACCCAGTTACCGCCTCTGTGACACAAACAGAGTTTCTTCACTCATCCCACTCAGTGATCATATTAACAATGACTCTTTTGTGGAGGGAGAACTTCTGCTCGGCCTCAGCGAGCATTGTTCCTGCATTCGTCACTGCAGCACTGATTAGCTCACAGGTCATTTGGACCGCGGCGATGTGTTCTGTTGTTACACGAACGTTTTAGTGTTCAAGAATGGGAGTATTTAAAAGAATCTGACTAAAAATGTGAGGTTTTATTGAAAGTTATCGCCACTGTGCACTCCCACACACTCAAACTAAACTCTAATATTGTGAATTGTAGAATGTCACATTCAGGCGTTTAACTGAGAAACAGATTTTCAGTTAAGGAGAAATAATACAAAAAAAAATTCCACTTAAAATGCCCTCCTACGAGTCATAACGACAGGTATTCTCTTTGTGGGAGGGTATTTGGACAAGTCATCAAACAGACTTGGAAAAATAAAGGCCCGTGGGAGTGGTGCTGTGTGAACGCTATTCTTGAGGGGAAATAAGATACATCACAGAATAGAGATGAAACCAATTCCTACACACCCTGTCCCTGACCTATATACTGTAGAGCTGTGAAAACTCTCCCACTGTGCACCAAATATGGTGATATGGTAATGAGTGGAGGGCGATTGTAAGGAATAGTGAGGAATAAATGTGTTAACTTTCATCGATGGCACACTCAGTTACTTATTTTTGCAAAGTTGACAGCATCAAACATTAGATTCCTATTGTAAAAGTAGACAATAAAGCCTATGTTCTCTGACTCAGCTCCATACTGCGCTTTTTCTTTGCTTCACTACACAGTTGAGGATGTGTCATTTTATTTTAAAATGAGAAGAACTTTCCTGACCAGTAACCATATCCAAAGTTTTCAGTCAGGATTTTTCTAGCCATTGATTTACAGAGCACTGTGTTTGTCCAACTGCAGACAGCTCCACAGCCATTGGTCACTGGCAGTCACTTGTATCAATAGACAATGGATTAGAAACAGCAGCTGGTGGTGACTGAATAAACAGCGATGGGAAAATCTAACAGGGAGTCACTGAGCGCACTCTTTCTTAACGATTTTTTGCAAAAAAAAATAAAAATAAAATAAAAAAATGGCACACCACCATTTCACTGACAATGAGAGAGCAGTGGACCATTGACGACAACAAACAGTGCCAGGCAAGGATGATTCCGCCTCTGACGCTTGTTCTTTCTCAAGCTTCCCTGAGGACTTCCCATCAAGAGATACAAGTTTGACTGGGCCAATTTAGGAACTGTAAAAAAAAAAAGAAGAAAAAAAACTCCCCAAGAACAGACGGAATATGTCTTTCTTTGGCTGTCAAGAGGAATTACGATCCGAGTGGGAGGCCTGCTCACAGACAGATTCACTTAAATATAGTGCCCTGTAAGACTTTTGAGCATAAAGGAAACTGAGCCCATAACATTATATATTAGATCTGTGATTCATATTTTAAACTTTGTCTTTCAAATGACAGTAATGCCATCTACGCACATTTTAGGTTAGTGTCAAGCTGCCACTGTAAAGCCATTTGGGGATGTTATTATTATTATTATTCATTGAGGAGCCGGTCTGGCCTTGACGTGCCCTCTGCTGTACAGAGCAGCACCAGTAATGTCACTCCACAACAGCAGTGATGTGTTGGCGGTGGCACATTACTCAAGGACACAGTGGGAGTAACGTCCACCTCCCATCTGCCATTTGTGCACACGGCATTATAGTCTACTGGGCTGGATGTACAGTGTGTGCTGCTGTTACTGTTCAAACACTCAAACAGAGGTAGGAATGTCCTGAATGTGGTGACCAGGAAGTCCTTTATCAGGTTTACCAGGTAAAATACTTGTGAAAGAAGTATTTAATTTGAAGGCAATAAATCCATCCGACTTCCTTCCCTCTGTTAGTGCTTTCAGACAGGCACGGTTCTGGTTCTGGTGCCGTTCTGGAGCCTCAGAACCTTGGTGCTTAATGGCAAACCCGCCCCATGTTCACACCAGTTTAAGAGGAACCAAAGTGGGAGGACGTTAATCTGCGTTACTCAGGCGGAAGTAAAACACAACACCGGCAAAATCTCAAGACTTCCTCTACTTTCCCGCTCGTCTTCACGACCCAGAATGTGACACGCCCACTGGTGATATCACGGTCCGCAGGGAAGAACCCCATATTTTCTTGGTTCCCTTCAGAACCAACTTTTCCAGTTCCGAACATGTCATTTTTTTGGTCTGAATGTGCCAGCCGGTTCAAATTGGGTTCCGGAACCAGAAACGGCATGGAGCCCTGCCGGTGTGAAAGCCCTATACTTTCATTGTTATCCATTTTTACCCAGTTTTCCCTGCAAACTCCAGCTTCCTCCTACAGTTAATTCGGCGAGGCTTGGGTTAATCTGGAACTATAGAGTTACCCATAGGTGTGATCATGAGTAGAATGCTGGCCTCGCATTAATAAAGAGCTGCAACCTGCCAAGAGTGCACCATGCCTCTTGCCCAGTGTCAGCCGGGAAGGGATCCAGCTCACCCCGCAACCCTCAATGCATGAGCGGAATTGTAAACGGAATAATGGACAGATGATTACTGCGGGGACTTTTAATACATTTTGACCTACCCTGAAACAGCAAACTCTTCTCTTATATTATGTAATATCTAAGATTAGCATTGTTAGCAGTGTGCTCGAGTGAAGTTGGAGGAATCAACATGGACAAACTGAAGAAGGAACCGTCTCAGACGCTGAGATGTCCTGGGTTTTAGCGGTTAGTCACACTTTTCAATGTAGAGGCTTTTAAATTGGGAGGCACAGCCTCCTTAGGGAAAACGTGAGAGAGTAGAATAAAGGGCACAAAAGAAGATGTATGACGTGACAACTATATCAGCATGCCTACCATAATGGTGCCAATACAGGAGTCAAAAAATCAAGTTAGACATCTTTATGCAAATGTCTTTTAAGCTCCACAACTACAGGATCTAAGCTCAAGGCAAGATTGCACATCATTATTCACTCAGACTTGACTCAGCTTGTCCGGATTCAAAGAAGACCAACTTTTTTTTCCCCCCCTCATGAATCATGAATCGATCTCGACAGGAGAACCCCATGGTTCAATACTGCTATCACGCAGTATTTTAATAATGAAAATGCTGCACTAATTTTATAACATAGGGAAAATGAAACGTTAAACTTTTAAGGAAGCGCAGATATTGCTCTCAGCTCAATTTCGGATCAAATATTTAATATATATATATATATATATATATATATATATATAATATATGTGTGTTTTATGCATTCCATCAACAAAATATGAAAGACTTGCATGTTTAGCAATTATAAAACACGGTGCTCCAAAACGGTGGACTCTTTAACGCTGACCTGACTCATATTTTACACACCACACATACCTTTAAATCTACACCTCAGAAGAACAATAGTTGAACTGCACTGAAGACGTAAACAGCCTTTAAGTAGAGGAGGAAGTTCTGACACAAGACTAGTCATTACGAGAACGCTACTACTCACTCGTGGGTCAGACCACACTCTGTCAGAGCTTAGTCACACACCTTTAAAAGTGTCAGGACTGGATTTAGCAGGATTCAGTCTTGCGGTGACAAAATGTAAACAACAGGCTGAACGACTGAAATCTGCTCCTGTGGCAGTTCCCACGACTGTAGGTGTCTCCAGGAGCAACATTTTTCCACCATGACACAAACACACAAGGTGAAAACACCTCCGTCTCGGCTGGTTAACGGTTAAGTTCGCAGGCAAGCGCTGAACTGCACAGTCAGCTGTCGCTCTGGTTACTAGGTCACTGGGTGTTTATGTGATTGTGCAGCTTCAGGGTAGCTGAGCTGACTGATAGCAGCAAGTGCTCCAGAGGTGCAGTCACTCCTGTGAGGTGTTTGATTAAATCTCGCTTGAATTTAAGTGTTTTCATTTCGGGCAGGAAACACAGTAAGTCATGTTTGGGCAACAACATGTAACCGGAAAACAGTGTAGATAAGCCCTCGACTTACAAACATCCCCCCCCCCAAAAAAAATTCCTTGCTACGAGTTAATTATCCGACATTCCCAGGGGAATGTCTACCAAAGCACAGCACGCCAATAAACGTCTGGCAGGTGTGTCTCCACTGTCACGTGACGCCAAGGCACATAATATGATCGCATGAGTGTAAAAGTGTTAATGGGTGGATGTGTGGGCAAAAAAAGGCAGGGGGGTTCCCCATTGATAGAGAAGAGAAGAAGTCTTTGTGGCAGCTTCAGGCCTTGCATGCATGGCTTGTTAATGTCCTTCGGAAGTGGTGGACTGTAAATGAGGAGGGGAGAAGAAAAGTCCATGAAGTTTCTTAAGAGAAAGGCTCTTGGACATCCGGTGAACTGTTCCCTAGCACTACATGCAAATTAGAAACTTGGTCAGAGGTCCCTCAGCTCCCCCCCTCTCCTCCCCTGTCTCCTCTCTCTATTTTGTTCAGAATAGAGGCAGCGTGAAATCCATCCTGGGAGGGGCTATTGTAGTACGGGAAGCAACCGTCAAACTGGAATGGTTAAGACCAGGCCCAGGCCTCTTATTTTTATAGCCCCGGGCTTTGACAGAGCTGTGTGCAGTGCTGCTGAAAAACAGCCGGACAGAGGTGTGGGTCTGGGATGAGGAGGCGGCAGCAGCAGCAGCAGCAGCAGTCTCTCACTCATGCTTCCTGGTGTCTGTGTCAGAAACTGGGGGCTATCACAACAAGGCCTCACACTCTTGTAGCCCCCGTCGGCTCAGGTTTAATCGTCCATGATGGCCCACAAGGGCCACACAGGTATCTGTCATACCCATTCATCCTCTCTTCCTCCTCCTCCTCCAGCTGCCCTCATGAGAGACAGAGGGGCAAAAGCACCAGCACCAGCACCAGCACTACCTCCCTCCTCCTCCTCCCAACTCCACTCCATCAACTGGACAAAGCTGCAGTCTATGCAACATGCTAACCATGCTGACTGGGAGAATCAACAAAGGGAAGAGAGGAGGAGAAGAAGAAGTGTTCAGGACAACAGACATATCAGTACATGCCTCTCACCTCCTTCTCCTCAGCAGCGTGTCCTCCAAGAAGCTTCAGGCACTCCCTGGTGACCCTGGTTAATCCTGGGAGCCTCCCATGAACTCTTAGCACAGTGCCGGCTTCGGCACACTCATCTTTGTGGTGTGTTGCTGTGAAGGCTGAACACAGGCTGCAGTTCTCCTCCTCCTCCTTCTCCTTCCTCTGCTGTTTACTTTCCCACAACTTCTCCACTGCACCGTGAACACTAGCAGCTTACCAGGATGAGGTAACCCGGTGTGCTCCCTCCCCCTTTCTCCCTGCCCCTCTTGGTCTGTTCCTCCTTCTCTCGTCTTCTCTCTGTGTCCCCCTCTCTTTTTCTTTTCTTTTTTTAAATAAATGGCTCCTCTTCCCCCCCCTCTTCAGGTCCTCCAGCCTCTTTTCTGTCCTTTCTTTTCGCTGCTCCCTCCTCCCACTCTCCAGACCGCTGCTGCTGTGCAGGGCAGCAGCGGCACAGAGCGGCACGGAGCAGGGGGCGGGCTCTCTGCTACAACTGGCCAATGGCAGAGTGGCGGAGTTCAGCATTCAGCCAATGAAAAGAGCAGGAACCGGAACGTGAACCAATCAGTGGAGAGACTACGAAAAAGTGGGCTGGATCAAAGGAATTGGGGCCAATGCTGTGTTTCACTGCACTTCCGGTATGGGACTGCAGGTGTGTTTTTTTCTCTGTTTGATTTATATGAAAGTGACATTAATATTGTATTATTGTACAGTTAAAACACAGAAGTAGAAGAGTTTGATTAAATATATATATATATTTGGAATCAATATATAAAAAAAATTGTGCTTATTTAGCTAAGACTATAGATGTTGTTTATTTGGCAAAATAACAAACTGAATTTACCTTTTTATACCCAAATTTGAGCCGGCTCACTGGGCTTCTTCTCTGAGAAGATGGAAATGAATCAAGCATTAACATTCAAACACTAAAACTGATGCAAGTAAATAACTATATTTGGACATCTTAATCAAAATATATAATGATATGTTGTAATATTTGCTTTTTGGAAAACAGTACATTTGAGAAGTCATGAATAACAATAATAATTGTATTTTAGCATTTAAAATAGCATTTTAGCATTTCGCAAAATAAAGAATTATTTTAATTATACTTACCAACTGCTAATGTAAGGCAGCTGTGGCTCTAATACATTTGTTAACCACTGTATGTTTTGTTTTTGTTTAGTAATTTGCTTTTTATGTTTTTTTATTTATTCATTTTAATGTTTTAAAAATATTTTATTTAACAGAGATGAGATGAAATAATGTACAAAAAAAGTCGCAAGATGAATGAATATAGAACATATTTTAGGGTTTTAGTGCATTAACATAAAGTGTTTGGAAAACCTGGTTTTAACAGCTCTTTTCGTGCTATTGTGCTTATTTATTAAATGGATGTAGAATATATAATCATGACCACGTGTTTAATGTAGAATTTGAATCTTTGAGTAAAACAGAGGACTGGTAATTCTGCTGCTGCACTCGGTGACTGTTGACTCTTTCAATGACATCTGTGTCTGCTATTTTTGACCTCACTACCAACACAACTGTTTCTATGTGAGCCTTTAATCACATTTACAGTGTCGCAGGATACGAAAATCACAAAAAAGGTTACTGTTCTCCAGAAGATTTATTAAAACACATTGAACAAATACACAGAATACAAATTAAAAGATGACAATTCACTTGTTTTTTTGTTTTTTTTTCATTCAATTGCTATACAAAACAAATATCAGAACCATAACACTGCCTGGAGCTCATCGTCTGTAAATGCTAGATACACTACAGTCTCCTTAAAGTGAACCGTCATATCAAACGCTTCACATGCTGTGCATTCACTGCAACAAAGGTGCCTTTTATTAGGGTCTTTTGGTAGCTTTTGAAGCCATGTTAATAAGCATGTACATACATTGTTAACATATTTATAATATTAGACTGAAGCCTCTTTTTCTACATTCATACTGACTTCAGTTTGATTGCATTTCTTTGCGGTATGTTTTTGATGTCATCACTCCAGAGGGGGAAAGACATGATTTTGACTGATGAGCACAGATGGTGCACACTGCAGTTCTATGGCAACACCATCCAGCCAACATTCATCTTTTTTTTTTTTCAGTTTCATACATAAATCTATAGGAGATGGACTTATCTCCGAAAAAAAATCCTTCAAGTATTTACATGTTTCTGAGGTTGTATCTGTCAAGCAACCCAATACATGTCATGGTCGAATAAGTGATGAAAATGAAACAGCGTTCAACAAGCACTGCCTTAAGGTTAATGGGAGAACAAGGGGCATAAAGTGATATGACGCACTTCAAGGGTCATGTCGTGGTCAGGTGACTGTTCTGTAACTCAGTTTCATGTCCGAGAATCGAAGGGCAAGAAGGCTGCAGTCACACAAGTCGAAGGAAGTGGTCAAAGAGGTCAGATGAGAGCACCTCGAGACAATCGATTAATTTAGCAAAAAAGAGATTAAGAAAATACACTCACCAACTCTGTACAACATTCTCTTCAGTGTAGATTAGCCCAGTCACAGTCATCATTCCAAAACAAATGTCCAATAAGTGTTGTGGCAATGACAATAAAATAATACACACTGTTAATGCCACTGATCTTTGGAAAAAGAAAAAGAAATATGTCAACAGGAATTTGCACTTTGAGTCCAAATGTTTGAGCGATGGCATGGAAATAGTAAGCATGGCTTATTTAAAGATTGCTTTACTTAGTGGACAGTCACTAAAGCACAGAGCAATAATAGATGGCATGGACTAGATATGTAGATATACAATGCTGAAGTGCCTTCACGCCAGGTAAAGCAATAGGCATCAACTGCTGCCTTTTGAAAGAATCACAATAATCTGAGAGTAATGTTGTGCAACACTGGTCCTTCAGAAGCTGATATTATACAGAGAAACGTCCTTCAAACGCGGGTCCACACTGTGACAATAATACTTACAGTCATTCACAAACCTGTGGATGAAACAGAACAACAAGTTATACTCGATCGTCTCGTTTCATGGCACCAAATTAATCTAATTCCACACTCAGAGAGTGAAACAAAATCTCCTTATGTCACAAATACCAGGACTTAGGGTGAAACTGCACCATAAGGCCTAACTGTAGTTTTCACATTGAAAATAGAACTGGGAAAAGCTCTAGGATGTATGAAGAAAAAAAGAAATCCACGCTCCACTTTAAAACTCTGTGTGTGTGTGTGTGTGTGTGTGTGTGTGTGTGTGTGTGTGTGTGTGTGTGTGTGTGTGTGTGTGTGTGTGTGTGTGTGTGTGTGTGTGTGTGTGTGTGTGTGTGTGTGTGTGTGTGGATGTAGACCAGATGTGGTTTTGTTTATAATGCAGTCCAGGGGTAGCGTTTATGGAGGGAGGGAGGGGTGGGAAAAGGGGGACATGTCCCCTACATATTTCAGAAGGCAGCATTGGCTTCTCCCTCATGTTATATATATATATATTAAAAAAAAGGACAAGACCTCCTGCATTCACTATGGGGGGAAAGGAATAAACAACCTCTTAATCTTTAAATGCTGTGTGGTGCTCCCGTCACAAATAGACCTACACTAACTTGCTGAGCTCCTGTGTCGCATGTGTGCATCATCTACTGCCCTTCATCAGATGTTCTGTGTACTTCATCAAAATGACATTATTAGAATAATAATAATAATAATAATAATAATAGCCTACATGAAATTACAGAGATGATACCTTTTCACCGTCTGGTTTTATAATCACTTGCGTGTTGTTAAAGAATAAAGTACCATGACAGAAACCCGTACATAGGCTACCATAATACACTGTTAATGAATGAACAGAACAGCAATAGACTTCCCTGGAACGACCATTTCATTGAAGGGGATAAATATCGAATTGATGGAAATTCAAACAAACAAAAGTCAAGAAGCAGGATCTAAAAACGAAAGCCCTTTTGAGGATTTGGACTGCTGCTGCCCACCCCCCAAAAAAAATCCCCCAGTGCAGTTCCACTGGCTGTGACCTCAGGGTTAACTTCTACCAGCCACTTCTAACATTCAAATACAGAAAGAATCACAAATATTGTACCATACACACAAAAAAAATGCTAAGTCTCCTCTGAAATGCATTTAAAAACATTTTTGCCTTCTCTGCAGCTTCCTCTGCTCGATCCCAAGCCACGCGGTATACGGTTTCGTCCACGTATGTTTACATTTTGTACTATGATTAGGCCTAAGTGAGGTAAAATCAACAGCAGTCTCTGAGTATATACAGTACAAGAGGCCAACCCTCGCAGGTGCTGCAGTCCAGTATCTGCACATGACCAGAGGGTGGCAGTCTTAAGAGGATTCAGACAGACTGTGTCCAGCTACTGCATACATGGTAATAGTTTCTGATGCATTTAAATCAATACTTTCTCCACTGGTTACGACAATGAAGGACAAAAAAAAGAAAAAAACACATTTAGTTCAAAGTAACAATATTGGCCCTCTCCTGTCAAACTATGATTGAAGACATCCTTGACACCACTCCTCTTCACAGAGAAAAAAAGCTCCAGTGGGGCACAGTCACAGTGTACAATGAGTGGGTAGATGGATAAAAGCAGCAGGGCGCACAGAATCAAACAGTCAAGGCTGGCACAGATAAAACACACACACGCACGCACACACACACTCCAAGAGCATCACTAACTCAGTACTGCCAACCGGAGTTTTTGAAGGGCCCGGAAAAAAACATCCTCCACGAGGAAAAGGTGCTCCTTCCCCTTCTCGTCTTCTCCTCGACTCAAACACTTGTATATGTTCCACAAAAAAAAGAGAAAAGTGCAATTGTTAAGATAGATACATCTGCATTAATCAAAAGAGTGGAAACTGCCTTTTTTCCATCAACAGCAGAGAGCTTAATGTCAATAAAGTCAGGAAGGAGCAGGAGAAAGAGAGAGTGAGAGAGAGAAAGAGAGGACAAATGTGGAGCAGAAAGAGATGGGCAGCTGTTGTCCAGACAGGTTCCATCCAAGGGAGTTTTCTGACCTCAGGGCAGCATTTTCAGAGTGTGTCTAGTCTTCAATGCAGATGACATCACTCGGTTTGCCTGACTTGAGGTCAGGCGTGACCACGTCTCTCAAGGATTCAAGTGACTTCTTGTCCAGATGGCTTGTAGGTGGTGGGGGACCGTTAGAGGAGACTAGAGAGAGAGAGGACAGATATAAAAAATAAAATAAAATAAAGATGAATTTATAGTTGGGAAATGATGAGATATGTGAGAAAAGAAATATCTAAAACAAAAGTGAGCATCCCCAGCATTGGGGATTAAATATTTAATGTCAGGCTTAATTGCCAGAGCCAGATCTACTCGCCAGAAATTTTAATTTAACTCTTTTTTTTCACATCCAATTTAGCACCACATCCAAACACATCACACTAGGGAAATACATTTGAATTTTGTAATTATGTGCAAGTTGTGGAAAGATGTCTAGTGTGAATTAGTGGCGGTTTTGCATATTATGTTCATTAATCATGTTATATGAATTGTATGTTTCACAAAAAAGCCTGTGTTCACTGTGACTCATTACAGAGTATACGCAGGAATCGTTCATTTCAATACCTTTTTAAGACTTTTTCAAGACCTTCTCAAAATATACTACCTTATGGCCACTTCAAGTTGTAATCAGCGGCACATAATAACTTACAAAACAGTTTTTGTAGTAGTTTGCCTGAATGGATCAACGGAACAAACTCGGGTAGGAAAATAAATACATTCATGCAAACTTTTTGCCGTCAAACTCTATGGACAAAATGTAATACCTCATGAAATCGTGATTAAGACCTTTTAATACTTTTTAAGGACCTTAATTTTTCCAAAATTGATTTATCAACTTTTAATACTTTTTAAGACCCCGCGGACACCCTGCATTAATATCAGTATGGAATTACAGTAATTAACGAGAACAACCTCCACAACATCGCTCCCACTTGCTTTAAAGCTGCAGTACGTAACTTGATTTTTTCTTCATGAGCAGAAACACTGTCACATTATCAGTCTGCTGTGTGAAAAGTCTCTGTCAAGACCTGACTGAGGGAGTGTTTGACAGGAGTGGACAAGGGAAAAAAAGTTTTTATCTCGTCAAACTGCTGAATCATCGTGTTTTTTGTTGAGCAGTAAAATTCACTTGTGAAACTTTTCGTGGGTCCTTGTTTTGGAACCGTTAGGCCCTGTCCCTATACCTCCCCTAAACCTACATTGCCCTAACCCTAAATTTTGAGTGTTCACGTGTAGGAGGAGCAAGGGGAAATGCGATTTTCCCCTTATAATCAACCCTCAAAATGTAGTGATCTCCGATGTGGGCTTAAAAAGAAGTGGAAGACGAAATTACCCATGCTGCTTTGCGAATTCAGCGAGCCTGTGTGTGTTGTGGTTTGAATGTAAAAGACGTGTTTATATATAAAATAAAATTACACACCACAATTTTGCAACATGTTTAATCTACTGTAAAAGTATAAATGCTTACCACTGACATAAGGTCCCAGAGGCATTTGACTGTAGTTCACCATGGGCTGTCCACCGTGTCCTCGAAACCCACCGCTGAAGCTGCTGCCGTACATCTGAGAGCAGCCGAACGCTCCCTGGCTGAAAGGCTGAGGAACACACATGAAGATCTAGAATTAGCTCATCTTTGACTCCATAGAACAATGATTTCTATCAGATATGAAAAGATTCCCCTGGAGGTGATAATATGTTAATTGACAACAAAAATCTACTAAGTTCATCCATTAAGGTCAACTGAATGTTGGTCATTTCCTCTTGAGATATTGCGTTCAAAAGAATGGACGCAAGGACAACCAGGAAAAACCACAAAAGCTGACCATTTCCGTGGTTACAACAAGAGCTGAGCACAGCAGCGAACTCAAGACGCCCAGTCAAGACACGTGATGAATCACACACGACCTCTTGTGTAATCGTGTATAAAACACATTCAGCTGTGGAGAACAGGTGCAGGAGACGCGAGAGTAACGAGACAACAGAGTTTGTTAAATCCTTTGGGATTGAAACGTGGAAGCTCAGCGCTCAGCGATGGAGATAAACAACTAGATTTGTTTTTTTTTTCTCATTACACCAGGGGAAACTTTTCAATGGGGAATAGAGAGTCTCCACAGGATTTTGAGGGAATAATGTGGTTCCTGAATTATGACTACATAACACCACAAAGTTGTTGGGGTTTTATTTAGACCACAGAGCTTTAGTTTCCTCCTCACGGGAAAGTCTCAGGGTCCATCTCATGATTCTATAACTATAAAATCAAAAGGAAATATAGTTTGTATGTATTTTGACATGATAATCTATGCTGCTGAACACGGTCATGAATAATCTGTGCTACATGGCAATATAATAAGGTTTATGCCACAGCTGCCCTAAATTTAAAGCACTGGTGATGATCAAAATTATTATTTTTAATGTTTCTGTAATGGTTAAAACATCAGTATGTAGAAGCTCTTTAACCAAAATTATATTTTTAATGCTAACAAAATTATTATTAGTGTTATACATGAATTTTCTAATTCACAAAAAGATAGTAAAGCACATTAAAATTTCTTGATTAAAATGTGAAATTATAGTTATTATTTACTTGCACCCCTGAACAGAAACATTAGTTTTAGTGGTTGAATTTAGACTTGAGTAAATTCTAACAAATTTGGGTATTATAGGTTGAATTTGGTTTGTTGGGGTTAGGGTTATGAGGGGATTTGCCAAATAAATAATGTTTAGTTGATGATAGTTTATTGCTAGCTATTTGAACTCTGCCTTTAAATCATATTGTTATTTATTGTTATTGTAGCATTTTGGGTTTTAAATGCACCCCCGAATGAGTTACAAAAGTGTTCAGATATTTTCGAGTTCACTGAAGCCGTCTGACCCTCGCTGACCACCGTATCTCCACCATCTCACCTGCTGCGGTGGAGGCTCGCTGCCTCGGCTGGTGAGGCGACTCAGGATGCTCCGCTCGGACATCTGAAGTCGCGCTGACACCGGCGGGATCCTGGACAGCATGTTGGGCAGCCGCGTTACGTCCGCTTTCATGTCGCTCAACAGTTCCTCCAGCTGGTTCAGTACTGTAAGACCACAACACGCTCAGGGGTCAGTGAGTGTCTGCAAATTCAGCTAAAATGAGATACATGAGACAAAAAAAATGCAGGGGGAAAAAAACTTCAAATAAATACATTTAAAGGGGACATAGTATACCCTATTTCTCCAAGTTAAACTAGTTCCCTGGTGTCATAATGTCTGTGACATGCTTTGGTCAAAATACCATAAGGATGAAGCACCACAGCAGTTCAATCACCCTGCCAAAACAGCTCTGTTCTGTTAGGTCCACCTTAAAAATAAGTAAAACTAAACTTAAGGGACAGGAAATGACATCAGCCACAGAGGCTACTGGGAGCTAACAGCAGTTAGCATTTGGGAAAGTGATCATTTGCAGGTTCTAGCAGGCACATTGCCGTCATATATAACATGTATCCACTGGACAGATAAATCCTCTGAGGCTGGAAGTTTGTGTAGAACTCTGTGCTGCACTGTGGAGCCAAGAATAGAACTTTTCGAGGACTTCCGGTTTTCGGATACTGTAGCCCTTGCCTGCACTCTTGTGTGTTTTACGGACAAAGGGGAGCTCCGCGAGACAACAATTCCAGGAATTTAGCACATTGTGACGTCCCAATGAGCTTGGAAGCCACTCCATCTTTTTACACATTTTGCTGAATGATGGGACCTCCAGAGTACCAAATATAAGGATTTAAATGGTTAAAAGGTTGAGTTTGCATAATATGTCCCCTTTAAAATGAAAAAAAATGTGCGAGCTATGACCTAAAAAAATAAAAAACTGTCTGGAACTAAATGCCATAAAGAAAAGTGACAGATAAATTAGTCAGTCAGTGTCACAGGCAGCACCATTTTAAAACAAAAACATTTTAACATCTCACTTTGATAGTCTTTGGCTTTGGCCTCTTCCCACACTTTCATCCTCCTTATCTCTGTTGGCATGTTTTGACAGAAAGTCATATTAACATTAAAATGACATTGCTGAGTGTCAGAATGAAAAAGAAGGATCTTTAATTGCTGCCAATTAGAAGCTGTGGAAACGTCCTGAGGCACTTTTCCTTTGTAACTCACACATTGTCTGGATGGACAAAGAAAACCTGTTTTGTTCAAATAGAACACGAAAAAAAACAACAAAGGGAAAAAAAACCGTCAAGTATTAGAACAAAAAAATGCTTTGTAAACATTGTCATAATTGACCCTGTTGGAGCCTTAGAGGACTCTGTTGTTGACACTGTATGTTGTTTGCTTTGGTGATGTCGATTTTTCCCTCACTGTATTAAATTTCTGTTCCTTTTTCTCCTGTTTCCAAAGATTAGACTCTGTTTTAACTGTTGTTATTTACCCTCATCTGAATATTTACTGTCTGTGTCTCCACTGTTGTCAGTTCCAGTTCTTCTGTTCATGTGTTTTCCTTGTGTGTTCTTCGTACCTTGATATTGATTTGCTTATTTTTTGTATTTTTTTTCTTTGCCCCCTGTTGAGTCCTGTATTTGGGCTAACAAATCTGTTATTACTCAGATATGACTAATTCTAGAGGGGGTTTGTGGAAATGATACTGATTTTCTCCTGTGAAAAGCGATGCAGTATTATTTTTTCCCTTTGGCAGAAACTCTGACAAATGATAGCCGTTGCTATTTTTCCGACCTTTGTGCAGCACCGCGTTGGCAGGCTTGTTCCCAGCCAGAGACTCTTTGGACAGGTGCTGGTGGGACTCTGCCAGACATTCCACCTCAGCGAAGCGAGTGTTGAGAGCCATGGCCGGGTGACTGGGATCCTGGGTCATATTAAGGTAGGCCGCCCGCCTCAGCTGCTCCTCGATCACCAGCGCCTGCTCCAACAGCTTCGCACAGAGAGGTGAGAGATGGAGAGCATGAAGGGAAATACAAGAGGGGGTGCATTTTGACTTCATTGGATCATTTTTAAGTCAAAGATTGCCTTAAAGCGGCGAGCCAGGAACTTGTTCTTCATCTCTAGGTAGTTGCCCTTATGCATTTCAGTCTTAAAGGGCTCATTCAGAATAGCATAGCGTGGATCATTCTGGATGTCCTGCCAACGAGCGTAGCCATGTCTGAGATAGATGACCGGTCAAGAAAAACACAAACAAACAGAAGCATAAATCTGTGTGAAAAAAAAAAAAAAAACAGCATGTGGAAAGCATATTTGTAAACATCAGCCCTTCAGCTGCACTTTCCTCCCGGTCATTAGTAATTATGTTTCTTTGCCAGATGCTCAGCCCCTCGCTCCTTCTTCAGCCGGGGGAAAAAAAAGAGGATACGTTACAATGCCAGCCAACAGCCAGTAGTCGTGGCGACGGTGCCAGATGTCGTGCATTTTTCCAGATGACAGTGCCGCCCGCTCCTCCGTTTGCCAGAGGGTGTGCAGCTCTGATGTTGTAAAAACACAGAGTGATGTTCCGTTGTGTTGTTTGCAGCGTGCGGCGTGTCATGAAAAGTAAGAGCAAAACAACACCATCATGATGGATGAGAGAACAAAGCTGGTCATTATGGTGCATGGAATGAACACAGGAAAGAACCTGGGCACACATTTCCAAAAAGTATCCACAAAGTCTTTTGTTTTTTGGGAGGAGAGACTTTTTTGACAGACATTTCATTAGGGAGTAACTTCATTATATTTAGGTGAAGTGCAATTTACTTATCCCTCAGAAAAGTGCCGTCACATTGTCCTGTCACTTTCTGTCTTGTCGCTCTGTACTTCTCTTGTTATATTCACCAATTAAAAGCACAATATTATGGAAATGAGTCATTTAAGGGCATATTTCAAGTCTATGGTTTTGTTATTGTCTTCTGTGACAAACAAACTGTTCAGGTTTGTTCTTTATGCTGTCATTTTGAGATTTAACATTTAAAACCAGCTAATAGGACACATTACTAAGCGAGCGTGAATTATGAGCGAATTATTTTCACAAACATAAACCTACAGATCACTTCTTTAGACCTTACATTTTGTGGACCTTACAAATTAATTGATTCATGAAGAATATTATTGACAGATTATATCATATATATGATTTGTGATATCAGAGGGAATGGTTACTTGGGTATTTTTACATCGTTATTCTCATTTTCATTAAAAAAAACAAAAAAAAAAACATTGACATGATATTTATGCAGATCTGTGAGAAACAAAGACGTTCTCTCAGGACTTTAACAAATATTGCCTTCTGAGATTTAAAAATTGCTGTAGGGTAGCTTAACATATAGATATGTTTTTCTTTTTTGGTAAATATGTGATTTATTCTTACCTGTGAACCCTCCATCAGCAATATTAAACATGAACTTGGCTTTGAATCCATTCTTGTCCTCCTTCCTGCTCTCATCCATCTCATCCAAGGTGTCTTTGTCTCCGTTTAGCCGGCCCTCTAATGCGTCGTCGCTCTTCGCATCATCTGCAACAGTAACATAAATGGCCTGAGCAATTTCTTAAAAGCGGCAGCTATATAATTGATTCCCTTGCCTTTGACAAATTGCACAATTATTGTGTCATAGCTGTTTTATTGGAGAGTCCCTGGTGTGTGTGTGTGTACCTGGCTTGTTTTCCTTGTCTTCATTTTTTGCCAGGAGAGAGTCAGGATCGCCTTTGTCTGAGGACTTCTCTGTTTCTCTGTAGGGCTCCACTGAGGATAATTGAAGCATTAAGGTAAAATTAAACAACCTGAGAGGGGGGGAGAAAAAAAAACGGAAATGTGCAGCACATGGAACGTGCATCGCTCACTTTTTGGTGAGATTTGACTCGATGACAGCTCTGTCTGTCTCAGAGCGGGCTCTTTCGGGTTGGCAGATGGCTCTATCTTTGTGGAAGGTGACTGGGTTCTGTCCCTCTCATCTCCTGTTTTCTCCTCTGAGCTGCCCTTGCTCTCTTCACTGTCAGCTGCCTTCTCAGGTACAGATGTCGGCTCGGCACTGGAAGCCTGCCGAGGGACAAGGAAAAAAAAAACAGGCAGAGTGAAGTTGGAGGAGGGCAAAGAGACAAGTTAAAAGGTTTGACAACAGTGTCTTCTGAGCCTGACAAAATATGAGTTGTTTTAAAGTATAATGAGGCGAGACAATGAAGCAGAACAGACTGAAAGTGATAGGTAGTAAAATATTTTTTTTTAAAAAGGACTCACTTCCTGCTCTGACAGTTTCTTACTATCTTGCTCTGCCGTCTCCTTGTCCTCAGCAGCGCCCAAGAGAGACTCATTCTTCTCTGCAATCCAAAAAACAACAAGAACTCAAACTTTCTTTCAAAAATCTTTTTGAAAGTAAGAAAAATAAAACATGAGCGATGCAGACACTGTGCTCTGACCTGGAGGGATGGGGGTGCTGGGCTGGGTAGCGACGGGGCTGGCTGGCACAGGAGTGTTGGGATCAGATGATACACTCTCAGTCAGTTTCTTCAGCTCCATTCCGATGGGAATCAGATCCGGAGAACTCAGTTTCCCGTTTACATGCTCAAACTCTTGCACCTGCAAAACAAAGAGATTAGCTCATCTGTACGGCACTGAAAACTCCCTGAAAATTTCCCAAAGATGACACAGTACTTCAATAGGAGATCTATCTATTAGTTTAATTTTAATTTGTGTGCAACAAAATCAATTTGCAACATTCTCTGATTCCAGCCTCCAAAATGCATGTTTTCGCAGCTTTCCTTTAGAGAAGTAATCACAAAATTATGAGTTTCTGGACTCAAGCAAAACATCTGAATTCTGAAATAGCAACCCACACTCCCCACAAAGCCACAAAACCACATTAGTCTTCTCTTGTCCCAGGTGTATAGCCTGAGACAAAAACAAAGCAAAGCATCTAAATTTGTAGTTTATATGATGTCTAAAATAAAAAATAGGGTGGGTTGACTTTGTACTAAAAAAAAAGTACTCTTGTCAGCTTTTGCCTATTCCTGAACAGTTTGACCTACTTCCTCAAATCCCTCAGCACTAGAAAAGGTGGTGTTCAGTGCCGGAGACGCCTGTGGCTGAAAAAAAGAAAAAAGCACCTTTTTCCTGACGAGGGACATGACTCCGATCCTGGTGAGGACATGCTGACGAGACAGCCCCTCTCGTGGGACGCCATCAGCAAAGGTCTCTGCACCGTCTGCCCCTGGCTCACATAGATGTCTCATGAACAGTGACACGTAGGCTCTGGTGGAGGAAAAGATGAGAGAGAAGTTACAAGCACTGATGCCATATTTTAACCCTTAACACCGAGCGTATCGCAGGCGACACGTTAGCGCCAGCGCACTTAGCATTACTGTAATTACACAACGTTTTGTGCTATCGGAAAAATACCAACGGTTTCAAAAAGCTGAGAAGTTTAAATTTCAATTTTAACACACACATCTGGTGTTCATACACTTTAGATTAGGGAACACATATTCACCATGAACTAAGTGCTTACTAACATGCATATAAGAAGCATACTAGCCCTTTATTAGTAAATATTAAGCATGTATTAACACATAGGAAAAATCTTAATTCATGTCATAATAGAGGTAGAATAAGGTTATGTAGAATAAGGTGTTGATACGTGCTGATTACTAGCTAGCATGCTACTTATAGAATACATAAGTAGCATGCTAGCCCTAGGTGCTTACTAACATAATATGTTATACTATAAGTAGCATACTAGCCCTTTATTAGTAAATATTAAGCACATATTAATGCCTTATGTAAGAAAAATATGAATTAATGTTGTAATAGAGGTAGAATAAGGTGTTAATATGTGCTTAATGATTACTAATAAAGGGCTAGCATGTTACTTATATAATACATAAGTAGGCTAGCATGCTAGCCCTAGGTGCTTACTAACATATTACGTTAGTAACCACCTAGTTAATGGTTCCCTAATCTAAAGTGTTACCAAAACGTTTTCTTTTTCTTCATTTTAAATAGTTAATACACTACTTTAGCATGCAGTTAATTGAAAATATCTGCCAGATATTGAAAGTTATTCTGGAAAAATGGGCAAAAGCTTAGGAGTTACACATACTATATTTAAATCTTATTTATGTTGTTGATAAGATTTGACATAATGGGTCATTTGGATGTCAAATCCTCTTAAATGTTCATTACGGCAACAGTGAGAGCTGTTTTATAAGCAGTAGTAGCAGCACCACAGGTAAAATAAGTGGATTTATTTGTATGTATAAGACACACAGCTCAGGGTCACAGCTCCTCACATCACAACAACAACAAAAAACTGAGAAGGTCCTTGAAAAAGTTGAATGTTATGGTGCTGTGCTCTGGGCAGACCAAACAAATACTAGAAACAGGCAAGAAATGCCTCTCTTGAATTACTGGAAAAAATAAGCACAATGTGTAGTTAAATCAAACAAAACGACTTATTTTGAGCATAAAAAATACTGTGCTCTTACCTGAACTCCCGTTCACTCTTCCCTCTCAGGTCTCGAACCAGCCAGTGAGAATTGAAAGCGTCCTGAGGAGGCATGCCCCAGCGCATTATGGCATTGACGAATGCTTTCCTCTGGCGAGCATTGAATCCCAGGACCTTGTAAAGAGAGAAAAAAAACAAAACAACCTTAGAAATAGAAGCGATCTAAATATCTGATTGAAGGAATGCCGAGTGTTAAGTCGATAAGTCAAAAAGAAAAGAAAAAGACTTGTTTCCAGCATATTGTTCACATAAATACTTAAAAAGGTGAGCACACACCGTGTACACTGTATTTTACCATGCTTCCAGTTGCTGTGAACACAGTATATAACTCAATTTTAAGGTGAATAAAGATGAACCTATAGAGTGCATACCTCAATACTTCCCCCAACACGTGCCAGTAGCGGTGGCAGAGGTTTGTCTTTCTCATTCTTCAGCTGCCGACGAGACTGTCTGCGCCCACCTAAGACAACAAATCAAACCAAATCCACTATTAGAGGATTCTTTTTCTCAGCAAAGGGACGCTTTGAGCAAAAGGGGTCTCCTCTATGTGAAATATATATACGTTCTGTTTTTGATGCCTTACCTTCAGGCCTCTCCTCAAAATCTTCGTCCTCGTCCTCGGACCCCACCGAGTACTCCGACTGATTGTCTGAAAGATCATCCTGCCATTCTGAGCCACACATCAGAGAGAAACAGTACATTGTGTTCGCTTCTGTTGGTGGCCACCTGAGGGCGCCGCGGCACTGCAGATTACTGCAGACCACTACAGCTGCACTTGTTTTGGGGTTTTTTTTTTTAACCACTTCTGTCCTCTGGAGGTGAGCTGAAAGTGCACTACTCTGCCACTTTAAAAGTTAGAGTGCACTCTAAGATGTGATGGGCTTTGATATTTCTCACAGACTGCAGTCTGCTGCTGCTGTTGAACCCTGCCAACGAGGACCCAAACGCTTCAAACGCCCGCTGAAAAAAGATACCCGAGAGCTTCGAAACCAGTATGACTGACCCTGAGGTGCATTTAACACAGGTCAACAGCTTTTGTTGAGACTCACGGCTGGAAGAGGATTTAACAAAACATGGTAGTTCATTTCTTAAAAGAACTGAAATACCAAAAGGTAGCGTTACCTTGTTAACTCATGAATAAAGTCACTTGTTCTGTTTTAAATAAACAGGTTATAACTTTATTGACAACATTGTCAAGTGAAAGACAAGAGCTGATGACGTGTGGTAAAGCCGGGAGAGCGAGGTATACTGGTCTGTTCAGCGGTATCATAATGTATCTCATATGTGCAGGGAAATGTCCTGGAATCTTCAATAATGGCAGCAGATATAACTTAAGAGCACGACTTAATCATAGAGGAAAATATACCTGTGTATTTTTTGATGTCATCATCATGGCCAAAAGCTCCAACAGTGCCAATTCAAAACACAACATTTAGTATGGACTGTTGGAAGCATTAATACACCTTGTAGCTGCTAAACTACGAGCTAACAGATTCTCATAATGAACCCCAAAAGAGGATCCCACTGAGACGTATGTTTGAAAAAATGTGTCTCTTATTAAGAAATATGCTTGCTGTCTCACCAGCCACATGACCATTTTAACAAGCCAGTATCAATATTTATCATTATTGTCAAATAATCAAAGTGTATCTATGTTACCATCCAAATAATGCTTTATGCACACATGCATAAATCTTACAAAGTTTCTATTGTTTAATTTTACAGTTTTATGTTCTTGTGCATTTCTGCTCAAAGATGGGCAACACTTCCAAATCCAGGCACCACAACATGTGACATTAGGAGTGATGATAACACAACCAGGACGATGCATTCTTCAAGACTGTTTTATCGCCGACTGCTGCTTCATCGCTGATTTATAAAACAGTCTTGTGGAAAGCATCCGACAAAAACAATGAGTCGTGCAAGACAAAGCGGGCGTGTGTCAGCTGTTGACAGAGCCTACCTTGATCCTCCTGCGTTGTGTCGTTGTAGTTGACCTGCTTTCGGATGCGCTTGCCTTTGCCCAGGTTGCGAGCCAAATCCTCCTGCTGCTGCTCGTAGTGGTGACGGAGGAGTTTTTCCCAATAGTCCGGGTCCACGTTCTCCTCCTGCTTGATGATCTCCCGCTCCACCTCCTCCTGAACACGGACACACATAGATACACACTCGTTAGTAAATGCTAGTTCATATGGAGGAGTTGAGATGTTAAGTAAACCACTGTAAGGCCATTTATAGACACATTATGTTGCAGTTTCTGTGACGTGTAGCGGATTTCGGGTCATTTCTCACCTCTCCCTCTTCTTCTTTCACCACGTACTGGGCCACCTTGAATGAGCTCAGGTATTCGTTCATGTTCTGAATCTCTGTGTCTTCAGTGGCATCCCGGCTGCGGTCCAACAGCTTGGAGATCGCATCGTCGTCATAGTGAATTACGTTGCCCTCTTCGCCGTCTTTGTTATCACCTGTCGATGGATGAGAAGGTCTCAATTAACCAGATCAACCAGAGCCCTTTTTGATAAGCAGATACATTTCACCACATCTTTTGATCTAAAGAAAAGATGTGTGAAACAACAAAGAAAATTGTTGCCCCACAGTTTTATGGATGCTCTGTTATTTGAGGGTTATATCTTTTGACCTGCAGGGTTCCTCCATCACATACTAATACCAAACAGAGAGGTCCCATCACACCAGATTCTGTCTTAAATCCTTCCAACTGGCTCAGAGACGTACCCATCGCTCGAGCTGCCTCCATTTCGTCTTTGAAAAGCTCTTCCGTGCCAAACTTGAGGATGTCGTCCAGTTCCTGTTTGGACATGGAGCCAGTTTTGGAGCCCAGGCCGGGCCGCACAACCAGATGGGTAAGCATCATCTTCCTCTTTGCCACCTGAGTGATTCGCTCCTCCACTGAGCCTCGTGTCACAAAACGATAGATCATCACCTTCCTGTTTTGGCCGATGCGGTGCGCTCTGCTAAAAGCCTGGGAGAGGAAAACAACAGGTATGACACACACAGTACCAGTGGGAAGCTGATATAACAGTTTAATTAGATCATGCAGTGCAACAGGAGTATGCAAGTGTCCAGTGTGAAATCAATACTTGAATGTCGTTGTGGGGATTCCAGTCAGAATCGTAGATGACGACAGTGTCTGCACTTGCGAGATTGATGCCAAGACCTCCAGCTCGTGTTGAAAGCAAGAAGCAGAACTGCTGAGCGCCCGGCGCTGTGACAGAAAACCACAGCACAGAGATGATATGTGTGTGTGTGTGAGTGTGTGAGTGTAAGCACACAGACAGGCAAGTGAAAGAGAACATGCATCGTTACAAACTCACTTTGACCGAGTGTGGTTGAACAAACTCACCGTTGAAGCGGTCGATGGCCTCCTGTCTCAGACCACCGGTAATCCCTCCGTCAATTCGTTCATATTTATAACCCTCGAACTCCAAGAAATCCTCAAGTAGATCCAACATCTTTGTCATCTGTTTAAATGAATATAAATTCTTGAATATGAGTGGCTGGGTTTTCAGTGTCTCATGGCCACTGTTCAATAAAAGATACAGCTTCCAGGTCTGACTTTTTGGTAACACTTTAGCTGAGGGAACACATATTCACCATTAACTAGGTGCTCACTAACATGCATATAAGTAGCATACTAGCCCTTTATTATTAAATATTAAGCACATATTAACTATTAATTAAGGTTATGTAGAATAAGGTGTTAATACGTGTTTAATGATTACTAATAAAGGGCTAGCATGTTACTTATACAATACATAACTAGCATGCTAGCCCTAGGTGCTTACTAACATTATGTTATATTATAAGTAGCATACTAGCCCTTTATTAGTAAATATTAAGCACATATTAACGCCTTCTGTAAGAAAAATCTGAATTAATGTAACCCTAACCCTAATAGAGGTAGAATAAGGTTATGTAAAGTAAGGTGTTAATACGTGCTTAATGATTACTAATAAAGGGCTAGCGTGTTATGATACATAAGAAGCATGCTAGCCCTAGGTGCTTAACATACTATGTTATATTATAATTAGCATACACTAGCCCTTTATTAGTAAATATTAAGCACACATTAACGCCTTGTAAGAAAAATCTGAATTAATGTCGTAACAGAGGTAAAATAAGGTAATAATACGTGCTTAATGATTACTAATAAAGGGCTAGTATGCTACTTATGTTAGTAAGCACCTAGTTAATGGTGAATATGTGTTCCCTAATCTAAAGTGTTACCGACTTTTTTTACCTGAGAGAAAATGAGAACTCTGTGTCCTTCGTCTTTGAGTTTCTTCAGCATTTTCTGAAGCAGTGTCAGTTTTCCTGAGGACTTCACCAATGAGTTGCCATCATATGAACCGTTGGGTAAAACAGGAGCTTCCTGCAAAGGCAAGAGAAAAAAAATCAATTCCAGACATTAACTGGACAAATGCAATATTTGATATATCATATAACTACATGCTCAGAAATGCTGCCTCACCCCAGCAGCCACAGGGAACAGGTAGGGATGGTTGCAGCACTTTTTCAGGTCCATCATAATGTTGAGCAGAGACACTTGGTTTCCTCCGCCTTTGGAGTTCAGGGCCTCGAAGTTCCGCGTCAAAATAAACTTGTAATATTTCCTGAAGGTCAGAGGATAGAGACCAGACAGAGTCAGGAGCGTGTGATGAGGAATGAAGCACAAAATCAATTTAGCTTCCATTAAAAAAACATGTGCTTTGAGGGAGGTTAGTGCAACCTAGAGCGATTTTTTTAATTAATGTGGTACGTTTGTGTCACTTTGGAAAATGTTGCAGCAGTGGATCAGCAACTACTGTGTTACATCCTTGATTTTTCTCTATGAAGTAGGGTGTTAACAAAATGATACTGTCTGCCAAATAGTGAGATAAAGCAGCACATGGATCAAAAGACAAAGAGATTATTATTATAGAAAGAGGTTATTAGGTGAGGCTTTTGTCAAACGTCAAATGCCAATGCAACTATTATCCCTTTTCATGTTTCTATCATGTTGGGCTTTACTTCTGCATGGGGCTGAGCTCCACCCGCACGATCAACTCTGTCTTTGCAGGCATGTTCTTGAAGACGTCAGCTTTCAGCCTCCGGAGCATGTGCGGCCCAAGCAGGTCATGGAGTTTCTTGATCTGGTCCTCTTTAGAGATATCAGCAAACTCCTCCAGGAATCCTTCCAGGTTACTGGACACAAGAAGTCACATTAAATTCAGCCAAAGTAAATAAATCTTTTGCTTCCTACAATAATTTTATTGTAAATATCAGTGAAATATTGCACTAAAACAAGAAATGATTTGTCTTCCTAAGACAAAAATTCAAAAGAAGTGAATGAAATAAAGTGGGAAGATAAAGGGCTTACTTAAATCGATCTGGAGTGAGGAAGTTGAGCAGGTGGAAAAGCTCTTCCAGGTTGTTCTGAAGAGGAGTCCCGGTCAGCAGCAGCTTGTAGTAGATTTTATACCCATTGAGAATTCTGAAAAACTACACAGGGCACAATTTTTGATTAAAAAAAACAAGTCACAATGAGGCTTGTAATGTTAAGAAGCCTCTTGGAAGAGGCGTAAAAAAGTGTTTCGAAGTGTTCCACAAGTTCATTATCATATATATTTTTTAGATTATCAATTTGTCTTACTTTCTTATATCTGATTAGATTCTTGTTTTACCTTTGATTGGTTGTTCTTCAGTCTGTGAGCCTCGTCTACCACCAGGCAGGCCCAGGTGACGGAGCCCAGAATGGCTTGATCTATAGTAATCAGCTCATAAGAAGTCAGCAGCACGTGGAACTTGATTGGCGTGTCTTTCTGCAAGGGGAAGAAGAAGAAAAAGATGACACCATAGAAGTGTTCCTAAAACTAAGCCCCACAGAATTAAATCTCGGTGACGTGGTGCGTGTGTGGCATACCTTCATGCGAAACACCTTGCGTCCGGTTTTCACTGCGCTGTCCTCAAAAGTGAACTCATTCTCCCTGATGATTGCCCTGCTGTCTTTGTCTCCAGTGTACGTCAGCACATAGAAATCCGGAGCCCACATCTCAAATTCCCGTTCCCAATTGATGATCGTGGAGAGGGGTGCGCTGACCAAGAACGGCCCCTTAGAGTGACCCTGAGAGAGAGAGAGAGAGAGAGAGACACCAACTAAGACGCTATGTAGTCTGACATCTAAGTCCACACTAGCCCATTAGCTGCAGGGATGGGGGTCATAATAAAGAAGGATTATTCTTCCACCCTCACCTCTTTATACAGTGAGTAGAGAAACACTATTGTTTGCACTGTCTTTCCCAGGCCCATCTCATCAGCCAGGATGGTGTCTGTGCCCTGAGCCCAGGAGAACCGCAGCCAGTTCAGACCCTCCAGCTGGTACGGGTGCAGCGTTCCTCCTGTGGCGTTGATATACCACGGCTGGTGCTCAAACTTGATGGTTGGCTGACGGTACAATAGTAAAGTCATGATTTGTAGAGTCTTTACATAGGCTGGAGACACTTTGTAGTGTTTACAATAAGAGACTGGTGCAAGAATCAACCAAGAGCCTTTAGGTCTTTCCAATTTAGCCAATTAGGCTAAATAAATATGCTCAGCTTACATCTATGATGGGAGCATCAGGAGGGACCTCCCTTTTTGGATGGTCTTCTTTGAGTTTCTGTACTTTCCCGGCCACCAGGGGGCGCTGGTCCTCACCAAGAATTTGCTCCCTGGAAAAAGAAAAAATGCAACAGGGTTCATCATCACAGAGGGTGGAGGGTAAGGCAGAGGAACATCATATGCCTCTGTTTGTGGTTGTGTACCACATATATACAGGGATCCTTACTCTGTGGCTCTGAGTTTTTGTTTGTGATTTGCTGAGCTTGTTTCTGTACACGTGACACCTACTCTACATCTAAACTCGACTATATATCTTGCCATCAGCTATGGTAAGATGCTACGCCAATTTTAGAAACACTGCTAACAAACCTGTGGTCCCAGTAATTGGCCTTATGACTGTTGTATTCTGGAACGTCAAAGTCATCCACCTCCCAGGTGCACTGGTCATAGGGCAGGTCTCTCCACTTGATCAGGTAATGAACATCACCGTCCTTATCGAAACTACAGAGAACAAGAAATGTGCAGAAACAAGTATAATAAGACTAAAGAGACACAAAATAACACACGATAGTCTAAGCGTCGGGGCTGAGCAGCTTTACCAAGTAACATATGAGTGACAAGGCCTGACACATATGGAAATCTGTTATTTCTATCACTATGCAGACTTTAAACACCACTTATTTCGCACATTTCCACATACTTTGTAGAGTCATCTCCCTCTATAAAGGCAAAATGGCAGAGAGAATAAACCACACTGAGCAGCAGCTTCACATCACACACATATGGATGTGAGAAACTGCGAGCAGCCACCTGTGGTTGAGCACCCTGTGGATCACCATCCACTCCGGTTTGATGCCGTAGCGGTAGAAGCGCTCCTCCATCACAGCGTACTGCGGGTCTTTGCTCTTCCTCTTTTCGTTGTTGAGCTCCTCCTCTCCCGAGCCGTAGTCGAAAGGAGGCGGCTCGTCCATGTCGTTCTTCCGCTGGTAGTTCCGGTACATGACCGTGTGATAGAGCTCCAACTGCACGGCCGCAGACAAAGCACAGTATTGGTCAATTCTGCTTGATTTCATTCAGCACCACCTTTTCATATCATCGAGATTTAGATAAGGTAATTTTTTTTTTTTTAAGATAATTTAGGAGGCTGTAAATATGGACAACAAGATGCCTATAGAATTATGTTTCAGTGACAAAACTGCAAACATGGTTTCCAGTGGCCCAAAGACAGCCGATGTGTTGAGATCATCGTCTTATCTCACCTGCAGCTCGCTGACCCAGGAGCAGTGCCAGTACGAGAGGCCGGCCCACTTCACAAAGAACTCCCTCTCTGGCCGGCCTTTGAGCGGAGGCTTGGTCAGTGGATCATTTGGCTCGCCGTCAGGACCTGCAGGCAGTTCAGCTGGTAGCGGCGGTTCTCCCCACGTCCAGTGCAGAATCTTCTGTACTTTGCCTTTCAGAGGAGGGCACTAACAAAAAACAAAAAAAAACATGTTTATGTTATCATGCAGCGCAGTTCAGTGAGATAGTTTAAAAATACTTAAGTTGACATTATTTTCCATTCCCCTAACAAACAATCTCATAATTATATATTAAGTCTCGGACAATGACTTACAGTGCCACAGCAATTTCACACACAATATAAAGTACAACACAGTGTACAGCAGATGCCAATTGGATGCAAGTCGACTGCAAACCAATCGATTTATCTTCAACATTTCAACAAACTGGACCGTGGACAGGGTATCTGCAGGTATCAGCAAGTCTTCGGGAAAGGGTTTTTTTCAGAAGCAAATGGCTCCAGGTAGAACCTCAGCCCTTGTAGAAGGACCGTTTTCAAACTGTTATTTCTAAGAGTGTATGTTGCTGTTGCTGTAAAAACTGTTCAAGAGCAGATAAAGTTAACAAGATAAATCTGCTCAACACTTTTTTCTATCTTTTGTCCACCGTAAACACGGAGATCTATATTCAGCCTCAACTCACCATGCATCGAGGGCACAGCCACTCTCCATTGGGTATCTCCGGCAGCGGCGGATTGAGGCAGTGGATGTGGTAAGACGAAGGACAGGTGTCACAGCACAGCAGCTCTCCTCCATCTTTGCACACTCTGCAAAACTCCATGTGGTCATCCTCCTCCTCACCTGCAGCCTCCTCCTCCTCCTCCTCCTCGTCCTTTGCCTCCCACTGAATTCCCTCTTTCTCCTGAGAGGAAGCAGCGAGCACAGTTCATTCGCAGCGAAAGTCAAATCCTGCAAGAATCTAGCGGCACGTGTTTGCTTTTGAGTTACACCGTATATCTAAAGCTAATGAACTCACACAGTGTGGGCAGCTCCATTTTCCCTCGGGAGCCTTCTCCAGCTCAGGATCCAGACAGACCAAGTGGTACGCTCTGGGACAGGTGTCACACAGGATGATCTCTCCACCCTGTTGGCAAACCTCACAGTAGTCCTGGTGATCTGTCTCGTAGCCATCGCCGTCTTCCTCTGGAAAGGCAAAGGAAAAGGTAAACTGAAAATTCCTGTATGAACAGATCTGTAGCTGTGTAAGACTTTAATTTATTCATTTTGTCACACTCCTTGAGACTGTTGCGAAACGGTATTCAGGACATATTTCCAGGGTAAATAAAAGATCATTTTATTGTTACCCATAATCAAACAGTCTGAGTCTGAGAGAGATTTTGTTGGGAGAAAAACAAGAGCCAGAGGAGACAGTAAACATACTTTTCCTTTTTTTCCGCCCACGCCGCGCCTTTTTCTTGGTGGTGGCCCCCAAAGTATCAGAAAACACGGAGGCACTGTGGATGCTGATGTCATCAAAGTCTGACTCCTCCAGGAAGTCTTCCTCACTCTACAAAGAAGCACACACACAAACAGCTCAGAGCTACAGAGAGAATTAAAATAAACCAGATTTCACTGTGCGCACGATCAACAGTGCGGTCGCTTTGATGTCGTCTAAAACCAGCCGAAGAGCTGAGAATGCAAAAAAATAATAGGGCGAACCGAGGATGCTTTTTTCTTCTTCCCACTTTGACCCAACTTTGATTTAGTCTTCTTCGGCTTCGCCTTCTTTTTCAACTCTTTCGCAGACTTGCTTCTCTTCCTCACTCCTGGTCCTGTCACGGAAACACACAGACAAATAAACACATTGGTATTCTTGCTATTATTGCAGAGGGAATATCCAGGTGTAACCCTGCCACAGTTCACTGTGCCTTACCCTTTCCTTCTTTGGTTTTGGCTTTTTTGATTGGCCCCAGCTGAGCGCTCAGCTGGCTGCTGCAGACAGATGTTGGCTGCGCCACGGTAACCGTTTCCACGGCGGCAGCCACGGCGGCGGCCACAGCGGTGGCAGACGCGCCTTTGAACGGGTTGTTGGCGCTGAACTCTCGCCATTTGGCCCCTAACACTGTCATCATCTTTGACATGGGAATCTTCGGGTTCTTCTTGGCAATGAGAGGCCTGAGTGAAAGAAGGGGGGGGGGAGTAGGGGGAAGAGAAAACAGCAGCTTTATTATTTTTATTATGTCACCGTTCGTTCCTGTTGTTGTAATTTCTCCTTCCCTCAGCACTGGGGGGAAGCTGGGTTCTCAATTCGCTGACACCCTCACTGCCCCTTAAGATTTGCTCTCTCTGCTTTGCTGTGTGTATATCATGTTTGCAATTTGTCAGGCAGCAGCTTGAGGTTTGGCACGCTGGCCTGTGAAAGATAGTGGGTCAGAGCGCCGAGTCCCAGAGCCTCCAGGCTGTCACAGGCATCCAGCGAGCAGCTGACTGCTCACAGGGGGCACCGCAGGAGCTCATGCTCCACTTTGTCGGAGCAGAGGCTTAGCTGAGCCAGACAGCCCCAGGTGAGGCAGACTCTTTGTACCAACAGCAGAGCTCACTAGCTCAGGCGCTGTTTGCTCGTCGCAGAAACGCCGCGGTGGAGTTTTTGTTTTGGAAGTCTCTCAGCGAGGGACTTTCGACAAATCTTTTCGAAGAACACAAACAAGAACAAAAAGCATTTTGACACAGGAGGAGACCCGGGACACACACAAAATTAGACGCTTGCCTGAGGAACTGGCTGAAAGCCTTGTAGTTGGTGATGGTTTTATAGTCGTCCTCTGTGAAGCCGTACTGGACGTCTTCAAGGCCCCACTCCTGCATCAACTGGCTGGATGATTTGGGCTCCTACAGAAATGAGAGGAAGCAACACACATTCAGTGTTTAATATATATATATATACATCTGTGCATTGTTATATCATGGGATAATTGGTATCATTTCTTAAATTTTGATTTACTGTATCTACATATACCGTCCTAGACCTACTTTCATGCTCCCATCGTCGTCATCGTCGTCTTCTTCTTCCTCGTCTCTCTTCTTTTTCCTGGGCTTCTTTTCTTTCTTCTCTTTTGGTTTCTTCTTCTTCTTCTTGGTGGGGCCGTACATACTGCTCTCGCTCTCCGAGCCGATTTCTGGACGTTCCTGTTCCCGCTCCCGTTCCTCCTCCACCTCCGAGGTCTCCTCCAGGTCGCTGTCAACTTTTGGCTGAATTCCGCCCTGGGCCATTTGCAGAAGATATAGACACATGATAAGCAGGGAATGAAGCCTATATAGTGTATGAAAAATGTTTGCCCTAAAAGTCTTACTTTGATGTTGTCAAGATTGCCAAACAGCTATTATTGTAAATATAAAACTGGAAGTTTTAATCCTTTTGAATCTTCAACTATCTACAGTACCTGCGGACATGACTGTGACTGACTGGAGGAAGCATCAAAGCTAAATATGTGAATCCACTGGTGACACAAAGGAAATCTGTCCGCAGTAAGCTGCTATATTCTGAGACACAATTTCTCTCTTATCTACTGGTAAAAAAAAAAAATGGAAGAATGATTAGAATACAAAAGTCATTGGGGCGAATAAGCATGGCATTACTTTTGCCAGTGTTAGGGATTACAGCTCCCACGCAGGCTTCCCATGCAAAAAAAAAGAAGAAGCATGCAGTCAGTACAGTATAAACTCTCCTACGTGAAGGCATTTGCATAAATTAAATTACACCACCTCATATTTAAAATCCTCAGCCCGTGATGAAACATATGAAATATTAAACGATGTCTGCAGTTATGGGGGTCGAGTTGATGAGAATCCAAACGCACGTTCAACGCGAGCGAACGAAGCAAAGAGGCACAATAGCGCCTCGGTGGGCGGAGCCAGTCAGGTGATGTACACACTGAACTGCATCTTTCTCTGTATGGATTTAATAACAAGGAGGTGTCGCATATGAACACATTCACTGGTGTGTGCTCATGAAAGTGTGTGTGTGTGAACAAAAGATGTGTGTACATGTTAAATTGTATAGTGCATGTTTGTCTATCTCCAGATGCATTTTCTTTTGTGTCTATTTATGTGTGTTTGTTTCAACACGTACCTATATATAATGTATGCACGTCATACAGTGTATGTGTCTATATATATATATATATATATACATGTATATATATATATATATATATATACACTTCTGCACATGCTATAAGGAGAGAATTAGTGCACGGCAGCTTTGTGCTCCGCTTGTTTGCCTGTTGCACGGCTGTGTGGATTCACAGAGAGACTTGCAGGCGTTTTACTCTGTAGCGCAGTGGAAAGGCTCACGTTGCCGCAGTGCCCGCCAACCGTACTAGCAGCCTGGCTGTGTTGCCATGGCGACCAAATTTGAGCAGTGTCTGGCTCTGGCTCTCTCTCTCTCTCTCTCTCTCTGAGTTTTCTGTGTTTCCCATAGCTCCATCCCACCACCACCACCTCAACCCCCCCACATACACATGCCTTCGTTTTCTCTTTCCACTTCTCATAACCCCCAATAACACGCACACACATACATACTGTATATATACACTATAGACAGCCAATGGAACGACACCATCCAATCAGACATGTTTGCATAATGATCTTGTTATGCAGAGGTCTGTGGTTGCAGAGCTGGTGCTCCAGCACTGTCTAGACAAATCTTGTGCATAAGAAGAAGGAGAAAGAGAGAGTAGAGAGAGAGAGAGAGAGAGAGAGAATTAAAGACTATGGATGGGGGATGGGTGTGGAGGTGGAGGAGGAGGAGGGAGAAGCATAGAAGCATAGCCGCCGTTGTGAAGCAACTGCAAAAGGAAAGGTGGAATCGTGCAACAACCTCACGACTTCAGTGTCGTGCACACGTCATAAGACCAAAGTGGACAATGGCTGCAACAACAACAGAAAAAAGGGACGAGATCAGATAGACGTTGATAGCGTAATCTAATTAGCCGCGTTTCCAATAATGACTGTGCCTAAGAGAGAATCTGAAAAAGCTAATTGGATATTCAATAAAAATCATTCAATGAGAAAAAAAAAACAAAAAAAAACAACGGCTTCTGTTCCGCAAAATTCATCGACAGCTCACTGTTGACTCACAATCCAGGAGAGGACGCTGAACTTATTAAAAACAAGACAGTGGTAATTGTTGAAGCTACTCCCTTGACGTAGGAGATTTTTATGTCAACAGGAGGCAGAACACCATCTCATCTCATTTCAATACAGTTCCTTTGCGTCGCTGCAGTTGACAGAAGGACGATGTGAGCATCTCTCCCTGGAAACCATTCTGCCCACCAGTGGCTCTGACCTGAGACCGGTTAGCGCCGCTGACGGTGTCTGGCCTCAATTGCCGTTTGGCCTCAAACTGACACCAACCTTTGGGGAGTGATTGGAAGTAAATTACAGCAGCAGCGTTTCCTCAGTGGGAGGTGGAGGGAGGAAGGAAGGAAGGAAGGAAGGAAGGAAGGAAGGAAGGAAGGAAGGAAGGAAGGAAGGAAGAAAGTGACATAAGCAGCAGTATCACGACCAAGGTGAAGTGAGGTGAGGCGTGTGAGACAAGAGGGAAGAAAGAGGAGAATACAGAGCAGAGTGTGAGAGACAGAGGAGAGTGTCAGAGGGAGTCCCCCTCCTCCTCCTCCTCCTCCTCCTCTTCCTCCTCATGAGCCCAGTGAGACCCTGAGCTCAGTGTTTACCACAAGCAGCCAAAGGGCTGCATGGCAGCAGCGTGGCCAGCCAAGATCTTCACTGCTGGCATCTCGGCGCCAGCAGAGTGGAACATCCCGGCTGTGTCACTGACACTGTTAGTGTGTGACCACTAGCACAGGTGTGATATGCAGTGGGAATCTGTGAAATCCTGTAATCACTGAATAAAAAAAAAAAAGCCTCTGAGTGTGGCAAAACTTTCTGGAGTTACGGTAGATCGTGGAAGCAAGAGTTCATTTTTCTGTGAGATTTTCCTAAAAACAGGTTGACAACATATTCTTGGCATTACTGATTATTAATTCCCTTTCAACATAATGTAAATCAAGTGATCTGAGGATATCTGCACCTCCTTTTGGTTCTGTTTACAGCCTGCGGGGAAATTTAGTCCTTGACAGGAGATTTTGACCAATTGCAAAACAGTTGAGAGAGAGAGGACGCTCATATGGGCTGTTTCTAATAGGCAGCTGTACGTGCACAGCACCTTCTGGGCAAAGATCACTATTCCAGCTTTGGCAACAACTGCCGACACTACAAAGCAACACAATGAAAAGGGAAAATAGCCAATAATCACAATAATACAGTACATGACAACATGTATGTTTCAAGTTTCAGAGATGCAGAGTGCCTGAGTTCATCTGTCCTGTAAGCACCTGTGTCTACTATAACAGTTTTAAAAACAGATCAAATGACAATATATAATATAGTTGATATGATATTGCATCATTATACTTTACTTTAAAGCAAATTCCGATGAGAATTTAGGAGCTAATGAACCAAGTGTTTCCTCAGAAGTTGGTGGAGACCAAAACAGAGCTAAAAGGAAATCGATTATTTAACACTAATGACTCAGATGACAGAAAGATTTCAGGTAATTGACATTAATGACATTTATTTTGACCCAGCCCTCAGACCATAGCAAGCACACACTAGTCCCTCTGGCAACCAAAATCTAATCAATTTAATTAAGAGTGTCCTTGACATTTGACATTTACATGTATTATATACATTTTAGCAATTTACTTAGCATATAATATACTTGTCGTCTCTCCTTCACCAGTGGACAATTACAACACATAGGCTTCATTTGTGGGGTCTTTGGGACAGAGAAAAAGCACAAACTTCCTCAAAAACATGAGGCCATGGTCTCTTGGGAGAAGAGATGCTGACCTGACGTGACCAAACGCTGGAGAAAGTCAGTCGTTAACTTAAAAACCACTCTGCCACTGATCTGACTCCCACGGCTCATCTGAAACACACTCTGCTTCTGCCTTACAGTTCCTGCCATAAGCACAACAGGCACAAATCTACACTCTAAAGTGACACTTGGTGCTCACAGCTTACACTGGCAGGAGCGGCAATCGACGCTGCCAACCTGAGACAGTCCACTGCCTCTCATTTAGATTACAGCGGGCAGACCGACGGCCAAAATACACCTCTGATCCAATTGCAGACACATCAAAAGAGCGATGGGGTGAGAAATAGAGAATACAGAGTGCAGCTTGAGCCAAAATGCCTGCCAAGCTGCTGTGTCCAAGGTCATGACAGATGGTGCCGAGCGAGAATTACACCTTACCTCCTTTTTCCTCTTCTTAACTTTGGGTATTTTTCCCTCTTTTATCTTTTTGGGCTTCTTCTTCTTCTGTTGTTTGAGCGAGTCATCGTCAGAGAAGAAGCTGTCGAGGGGGGTGAGGGGGATGGTGTTGCGCTCGCCTTCATCATCCTCATCTGCACACAGAAAAGACAAAAACCATATAACTGCCCAGGAACAGGATGCAGATACAGTGCAGATGGGGGGCGGGGGGCGGGGGGGACTTAAGGTGATGATGTATTTGATGTTTTTGTCCCGACACTTTAATTTAAGAGCCACATTCATTTGGAATAAGATTGAATTTGATTCGATATATGCACTTTGGGTTGTACTATTGTGCTGATTTGTCAATTGGCGAGAAACAACTAAATCAATTCAAAAAAAAAAAAAATAAGAGGATAATTCAATTGTTTTGTTTTAAATAATTTCATTGTTTTGTTTTTAATTTCATTATTTTATTCAATTCAATACATGTATATAGACAGTATATATATATATATATATGTTCATTTTTGAATTAAATTTTTATATATTACATTTTTAAAAGGTTTTATTTATTCTTTTAACATCTTTATATATATACACACATATATATATGCATATACATATACATATATACACATATATATACATAATTCTATATATATATATATACACACATATGTATATATATTTATATATATACACACACACATATATATACATATATACATATATCTATATATATATAGATATAAAAAAATTAAGAAGTGGAAATGAGAATTAACAAATGTTTTTCAGCTATTTGACAACTGAGACCTTCATTAAAGATTTGGAAAATTGCGGTTGGAACTTTTATTGATTCATTTATTATTCATTCTATTATTCATTTTTAAAATTACTCAATCAATAAATGTATTATTGTTTGCCAGGCTAGAAGCAAAGAGTAAGGTCGGTCTGTTCTGAAACTAAAAGGGATGAATCGTTGCCAAAAGCGGCAATCATAATGAATTCAAAATCAACCCCATAACCATGCATCATTGAGTGTGGATCAACTTTACCCATCAAATGACAAAGTGCTGGCCCTGCCGCTAAATGGGAACTCCCCGGAGAACCACTGAGGTATACTGAGCATATCTAGCGCCTTTAATGCTTGCTGGGACTAACACGACCTGCTGCTGGTTGTCAGCTGTACTGTCTCGGAGCTGCTGTGTACAAACGTGCTGCTGACTGCTGAGCACAGCAGACTTTACTGATGCCATAGTGGGTCACAGAGGAGTAAGTGAGCGAGAGGGAGAGGGAGAGAGGGAGAGAGGGAGAGAGGGAGAGAGGGAGAGAGGGAGAGAGGGAGAGTCCCAAACAATACATCAATTTAAAGAGACACACAAGAGGGAACGCACACAGGATGCAACCTGCCTCTTCCCTGTGTGTGTGTGTGTGTGTGTGTGTGTGTGTGTGTGTGTGTGTGTGTGTGTGTGTGTGTGTGTGTGTGGGTGTGTGTGTGTGTGTGTGTCGCTCAGACACACAGACTGGAGGGCATGAAATATGCAGCACATGTATCAGAGTCAATCAGCCAACACGAGCCCTGCAGTCTACCACTCCCCTGGGTAGCAGGAGTGAGAGATCGAGCAGGAGGGATTCCTGTGTAGTAGACATACAGACCTTACCAACCGTTTATCCGCTATTTAGCAAAGCTAGCAGGAGGTATCACACACACACACTGTCCACCAAATTAAATGTCTCCCCTTTGTAGTGCTAATTAACTCTAAAATAACAAACAAAAAAGATCTGGGTTTTTTCTCCTATTTGTTGCTCTTTATAAGAGTGTATTTCTGAGATATCAGCCAGCAAAGATTAAAGACTGATTAAAGTGTGCACTGAGCAGGAGGATGTCCAGAGACAGAGACGTATGCTCGACCTACATGAATGTAATTAGGGGCCGTAAACTGTGACGATAATAACTTTGTGACTGTAGAGAACGTGCACGTAAAAGCAGGCTAGATATCTGACGTCACTCAGACACCCGTCAACTCTAACATCCCAGATGTTCACGGTCCCCAGACGTCTTAACGCTGACTGTAGTGTTTCTTTGACTTCCACTCTGGCACCACCATGAGGTCAAGATTTGTAGTTTTGAGTGGCAGCTAATTAAGATAATTGAACAATATGATGGATTGCTGAGGAATGACTTCCCCTTTCCTGTAGTCAGGAGCATTTTTAACATGGTAGATATTAAGGTTGGGCGATATGGACCAAAAGTCATATCCCGATATATTTAGGCTGAATATCGATATACGATATATATTTTCCGATATTTTTTCTGCAAAGTGAGAGCTGTGAAATGAAATGTTCAGTCAAAGCCAAATATTGCATGTCACAAGTAGTTTTATTCAAACTGGCTCTTTCAGTGAACAGTTGGAAAGTACCTTTTTTGAAATCAAAGCTCTGTAAGGAACTATATCGATATATGCGATATGGTCTAATTCCATATCCCATTTAAAAAATATATCGATATATTTTTTTTATATATCGATATATTGCCCAGTCCTAGTAGATATTCACTTTTGTGAAAAGCCCCTTAAAAGTTTTCATGTACAGGAGACTGCAATGGTTGGAAACCTCCTAACTAGGCCTACTATCTTTGGGTTGGTTTGATGTAGAGTCCCCGATGTCACCACTGAACAAGGGCTTGGACCCAATTGCACGACTTGGGATCTTTTATGATGAAAGTGTAAACAAAAACACTCCTTCGAAGGAAAAACTACTAGCAAAAACAAAAAAATTACAAAACCAGATGAGACAGACAGAGGCATGGAACAAACGCTGACGAATCTTGACAAGACGATGGCGCCGGGGGTTACGCTGGTTCTTAGCTACACAAGACAAGACAAACTGGCAACAGACAAAGGGCGACGCGGACCATTTATATACGCACACAGTAATGGGGAACAGGTGGGAAGAATCAGGGCAAGACAATCAGACTGATGGGGAAATTACAAGGGGAAGGGGCAAGTTACGAGAGGAGAGTGAAATTTCAAAATAAAACAGACAACACTGACACCAGCTTTCTTGGTCATGACACAGGATCCCTTTTGCCCAGGGTCCTCAAAGCCTCTCGAAAACATCACTACTTGCAGCACTACAATCAGGTAATATAAAGTTATAAGTAAATTAAAAAATGGGCGTAGTCTTCAAGTTTAAAAAAAAATGAAGCCCAGCAAGTCACAGTTAGCCATAGGGGGCGGCTATGTCAGTTGCAAGAAGAATTACGTAAATTCATGGTCTCAATCACTATTTTCAGATCTTCTTCAATAGCAGGTGAAGTCAATTATGTTCCCATTTAGAGGAAAATAGATGGATAGAGCTATAAAGCACAGCACATATGGGTGGACACCAGTTAGACTGAGAGCTGGTACAGTCCAACAGTTGCGTTGGCGTCTGCCAAATCATGATTCTCGATGCTTAACAACAGGGAATCATTGTGCAACCAGAAGACGACATGCATTCGTATAAACATGGTAAAACTTTGAATTGTCCAAAACTAGAGATGCAACCATACAACGGTTTTCTGACTGGGTGCAATTAAATTAAAACTGAGTAATTGCTGATACTGCGTACTTAATAATACCATTACAAAAAAAAACTATTTTGTGATGCAACACCAAAATAGTAAGTGAGCAATATAAGAACAGATAGACTTGGATTAGATTTAAATGAATAATACTTAAAATTAAGTGGCAAATCCATGGCTGCGGTTCTTCAGGTGTTTATCAAATGAGTTGTGTTGAAGGAGCTCGCAGAGCGCAGGTTGCAGCCTGCTCTACTTTTGTCGCCATCGCTTATCTTTATTAAGTATTTCCCAAACTGCTGAGATTGTGACACATCCGCTCACTGCCACACACCTGCTCAGCTCACTTAAACGATACGTAAAGTGGTGTCGGGTGCAGCAGTATCAGAGTAGTTTTACCAATATAGATATGATTACACAAGGGCAGCGTCGGGTCCAATACCTGATACTGGTATCGATATCAGTGCATTTGTACCCACAACTGTACAGAACATTACTTAGTGTTTGTGCTCATGTTGGCAAGCTAACAGTGCTGAATCTAAGCATTTTCCATTAGCATATTAGTGTGTTGCTGATAGCATCTATCTATAAAGCAAGTTGCGTGTGTGTGTCTGCGACAGGCATATCTCGCTGACCGTTAATCAGATCACCCTAAGACTTTGAATATGGTTTGAGCATGGCCTGATGGTGTGCATCCTTGATTGTTGTTTTTTGGAGGAATTTTAATTTTCGCTGATTTATCAAGCTGCACTTTCGCTGATTTATCACGCTACACCAGGCAGGCAGCGGCTCATCAGCAGTAGCTGCGCTGTCTGGAGCGTGGAGGTGGGAGTGAAGAGGCTGGGCTAACTTGGCGAACCTGTTTCCAAAGGTAAGCTAGCGAGGCTACGAATAGCATTAGCCTAGGGCTAACATAATACAAACACCGATGTGGCTGACGGTCACAACTACTAGCTATGCTAATGCTAATCGGATTTGCTAATCACAATTTGCGTTGTGCCTAATGAGGTTGCACAGTGTTTGTATTATGTTAGCCTTTACGTTCCTTATCATGCATTACCATAACTGAAAAATCTTCTTCAGCTCCCTCTTTAGGAATACATGCTTCCTACGGGCACTGCACTTGTTTTGTTAAAAAAACACTGACAGCCTCACACAGCAAATAACTGGTAGTGTTGTTGGCAACACTGAATCTCTCGGTCACTTAAGGATTTTATTCATAAAAGGGTGTGACAGCAACGCCATTCACTGAAAAGTGTCTATTTAAACCTGGATTGCCCTATAATCTAACCATGCCTACAGTGAATGGCCTGTGCTGTCTCCAGAGGGAAGGCTATCTGGGGGACACATAATCTCTGTGCTTGGTGAGTGAACCAAGCCGTGTCAGGTGTTGGAGGAGGAGGAGGTGGTTGCACAGGCATGTGGCACACAGGTCTGGCACGGGATTCTTAGAGAAATAAGACCGAAGCTCCGCTGGGAAACAGGCCTTCTCTAAACTGTGGATGGCACAGACACAGATCTGACCCTCCTGCGAGGACTTGGCCACAGGATTGACCCATTAGAGGGGAAACCCATGAGCGACTCCCAAGTGCAGAGGCTACAGATTACTGGAAACATCATTAGCCTTTTCTTTGTTGGCTCCTGTATGGATGTGCACACATAATGTTGGCCACACAGCAGGCAAAACACAGCCAAACAAGGGTTTCCTGTCTTTATTGACAAGTGCTTTAAGTGCTTATAGCTCATGAATGTGATGCCTTCAGACAAAGACAGCAATAGAATGGGGTTTTTTTTGGAGGGGGGATTATGGACGAACAAGCTCCGAATGGTATCATTAAATTCATATCTATCATACACAATGCACACGATCGTAACATCTAGAACATAGCGCACGCCACAATGTAAAACTGCTCATCTGCAAAACACATTAAAAAGAGATCCTTTAGCTACATGCATGCGCAGCAGAAAAAAAGGATGTCAAGCTTCACAGTAAAGGATCCAAAAATAGCCGCTGTCCCAGTTGGGGATAACATATGTAGGCTCACGAAAGCCCATGATAATCTTTTAATTTAGGGAAGAACAAAACAATTAAAACAGAAAACACAATGGGACAATCTGTGTCAGAACCCAGAGTGGAAACAAAGGGAATTAGGACACTTTATGATGTGCCACAGCAAATAAATGATGTGTCGGTATAATATTTAGGGTTGTGCTGTTCCCCGGAGACATGCTTCTTCTGTATTGTTAAGTTTTAATTGCATGGAAGCATTTTTTTTTTCATGCACAGAGAAGAAGAAAAAAAGTGATCTGGAACCGTGACCTTGCCTGTCACTTTGATGCCTGTCTGTCGATGAAGGTTCCCGAAAACTGCCTCATATACCAGTGGCATAACAATGTCCTTTTATGTTGTTATGAAATGTTAAGATAAAGACATGAACCGCCATCACAGATCCATTCACATGTTCATAGCTAACATTAAAAAAAAAACACCCACATCAAGGCATATATTTATCTGACAATTGAGAGTGACAAATGGAAAGTTGTGTGTCTTTAAACCCAGACAACTTCTCACATAATCTTCAATCACCTGCCAAAATCAATCACACCTTTCCTTCCTCATGCATGTTTAACCCCCCCCTGGGTTACCAGGACACGCATCAGTGCTTGTGTTCTCCCTCAGGCTATTGCTGGCAGTCATAGATGATGCTTCAGCTGCTTCTCTGTTTCTCCCCCCCTTCCATCGCTCATCCTGTCTTCCGTTTTTTTTTTCTTCTCTCCCTGCTGCTGCTGCTGCTGTACATCTTCACAAAGACTTTTCAACTATCAATCTGCCTTATCAATTCAAAAGGGTGTCAATGAAATGCTCTGTCACAAATAAACCTGATTTCCATAAAACGCTTAGCCAGCGTCACATATCAATTTTATAAGTCTTACACCGTTACTATACTCCCATTTTGTTTGGGTGATATCAGCTTTAAATGTTCACGGCGAAAGAGGCATAATTGGCATAAAACCAAAGCAATGTGATTCAGCAAAAATGTTTTCTCATCACAATATTTTACAAAGTGTTTTGTCATTCTGAAAGAAAACCAGTATATATTGGACATAACAGAGGTACACCTGCATTTTTAAAGCAATGCAACCACCTCTCACTCAATATTTTTTTTTTTGCTGTACCCACGAAACTTTCCTCGCACTGTGACAGTGAAAGTGAAACAGAGGGTAAAGCATTTAAATCTTGCCCTTGACATCAGACTAAATAACGTGATGCTGAGAGAGCAATCTACAAGGAGGAAAATATGCAAATATGTAAATATGTCACAGTACTATAGTATAGGCTGCACTGGGCACAACTGTCACAGTGGACCATATACTGTCACACACTGGACCAGGACACCGATCCTCTGGTTTGTTTTTACCCTGACAGATGTCGTTTCATGGCACGTGACAGTCAGACACCACAGTTGGCCATAAAGCACATGTTCGGCATTGAAGTCATGACCTGCTAATCCTGCTAAAAGAACAAAAGCCATCATCCATCCCAGTAAATAATGCACATACAATGGAGCATACCTGTTTCAAAGGTTCAGGCACCTTTTTTAGGACAGCACCGACAGCCTTACTTATTTTCCCAAAGAAAACAAAAGGGGCATAATCTGGCAAACACCTTCTTGTACTTAATAATGAGTTTTAAGGAGAGAATGGTTGGCTGATGGTTTAATCTTTGGTTTGGTATGAAACCACCATGTGAACTCAGCGAGCTTCCTCTCAAGACTGTGGGTTAGAGACTAAATTGATGTCAGTGACCCACCAGCAACAATAATCACAACCACCGAGACAGAAGTGCTAAGTGTTTGGTAGAAGTACTGTTTACAGTGGTCCGGGCACGTGGCTTTCACACCTCTGCGGCCATGAAGTGCTGCTGCTGCTGCTGCTGCTGCTGCTGCTGCTGGAGGGGGGGATAAAGTTCCTCATGGTGATCACAAGGAAAAACACACAATTGTCATGACACCACAATTGCCACCCATTAAAGCGTGTGTGCAGTTATTATAGAGAAGGATCATCATCATCATCAGCAGCTCACAGCTACAGCTCCTGTTTTTTTTGTTCTTTTTTAAACATCTGCTTGACCCTAGAGTTGTGTGGGGGTTTTTTTGAACTTGAGGTAAAAGCATTCACTTGTACACGCACATGCAAGCCAGGGAGAGACATAAAAACAGCCCACATACAGAAGCCATGCAGTGGCTTCTTCTTCTTCTTCTTCATCATCATCCTGCACCCAAAGGCAGGCACGTGAGGACAGTCACGATCATCAAATAACCTGTGCCCACCTTTAGGACACTGGGTCGTGCAGAAAATAATCGCATGACTCTTGTGCTTACTGCACCCCTCCTCTCCTTTCTCCTCCTGCTCCTCTCTGCTCTGAGGAACGCAGGACAAGCCCTTTTCCCCGCATTCAAGGCGTAGCGGCGCAGAAATAATGTGAAGGACACCCCGCCTTCCCTGCCCCCCCTCTCTCTCTTCCCCTCACCTGGCATGTCGTCTTCAAAATCCATGTCGTCCTGTCCCTCGTCTTCATTACTCAGCGACCCCGGCATCTTTAGCTCATAGCCCCCCAAACCCCCTTTTAGACTGAGGATACTGAAAGTTAACCCTCCACACGCCGCAGCTCAGCCTCTTTCTTCCACACAAAAACAAATCTATTCGTCGCTCAGTTTACAAGAAAAAAAAAATGTCCTCCTCTCCAGGATTACTAATAATAATTATAATAATAATAATAATAATAATTTGAATTTTTTTTCCACTGATCTCTATCCAGGTCCTCCAGTCTGAAAAATAAGAAAGACAAAAATGGAACACACATGCCCAGATTGTGACGTCTGGTCTGTTGCCATGACGATGCATCCCATAATTTCACCCACAACTAGTTAGTCATGCTCCCCTGGTTACAACTTCAACTAGTAGTGTGCGGAAGAAAAAAAAAATTGTAATAATAACCGCAGCGAGTGGCATGGAAGTGTGCTGCCGATAATAAGCGTGTATCTTCCCGCCGCTGCTGATGCTGTCGCTGGACGTTTGCTTCCAGAGAAAGAAGACAAACTTCTGCTGCTTCCACTCCTCTTTCACCGCCTTTACTCTGCCTGCAGGCGGGAGAAGTGCCCTTTTTTATTCAATAAGGGAAACATGTTCCTTTTTTCTTTTAAATTAATTCTCACATTAAGTCAATGCCTGAAGTCTAAGAGATCAATTATCAAAATTGAATTTTTTTCTTTTTTGCTTTATTCATTTTTTTTTTTGCAAACTTCCGCCTTTTCCAGACAAACACGCGCGCACTAATGACCTCATGCTGAGAGGAGCACTGACTGCCAGCGGTCTCACTGTTGTCAAGGTTACCAACACAGCTGTCTGCAACGCAGTGATGCTCCACAGTTTCATCTCCTGTATCACTAAACACACAAAGTGAACATCCACTGCACACACTCAGGTTTCTACTTTCATCTGCTAAAAGTGCATCCATACAATAGATTTTAATCAAGCCCATTTGTTTTTTAATATATTCCCTGTAGTAATTTACTTAATCCCAAACCATTAATTTGATATTAGGCATTGTGTAAAATAAACTCCCATAGGGCTAAATGCACAGTGTTAAAGGTCCAGGGAGTAACATTATGGTGTGGTTTTATAAGGAGGTTTACGGAGAGAAAGTGAATAAATTACCAGTATAAAATACAAATTGCTCAGCAGTGATAGCCTTTTGTGTGTTTTATTTAAGAGCCCTGCTTCAGGGAGACCGTCATCTTAAACCCGAACAGACAAACCGGCCAGAGCATGCACTGTACATCGAGAAGTGGAAGTTTACTGGTCAAAGAGGAACACCATGTTTTCTCTGGAATGTGAAGGGAAACCGAGCTCCCCAACATACTTGGGAAAGAAGGGGGAGTGGAGGAGTCCACCATTTGTGACAATGTGCAGTCTCACCAGTAGATGTCACTATTTTTTACACACTGGGCCTTTTTGTTGCATGAGACAGAGAGGCAAATGAAGGACCAGAGGCTCTTTTTAAAGGGCAAATTAAATACTAATACAGAAAAAAAAGAGAGGGACAGTTTTACACTTTCTTTGGATACTTTATTAAAAGTGGTGCCAGGTTTAATCTTCCTCTTCTTCCTCCTCATCCTGGTTGATCTGGAAGTAGCGCAGCTCGTAGCTCTCCTTGGTGTTGGCCACAACCCTCAACCAGTCCCTGAGGTTGTTCTTCTTCAGATACTTCTTAGTCAGATACTTCAAGTACCTGAAACAGAGAAATGGAGAAGACCGGATTAGCACAATAGGTTTGTGCCTAAAAAGGCAGTTAATGTATAGCATTAATATACACATCACTGTACCAAAACTGAAATATGACCATTAAATAATGGATGACAGACCCTTTTCAGACTACATTACAACTTTATACCAACATCTGTTATTTTTCCTAATGAGAAGATAAAGTGCTTCATCTAAGACCCCATTAAATCCTGATATTAACATCTGTCCTGTGTGATATAATTACAAGTGGACAGCACAAAATATGACTGTTCAGACCTGGCATTAATAGAAGTAACAACATTTATGTGGTGCGTTATTCCACTTACCATATAGTACTGATGCTGTATATTTGGGGAAAGTATGGCTCTACGTTGCCCTCTCTTAGAGGTAGAAGAAGTCGAAGAAAAGTTACCCACAGGTGTTACAAGTGGGTTGCTGCATGATGAAGTGCTTAAAATGCCCATGTATAGACAAGATGCACATAGTTTGTATGCTGGCTAGCTAACTAGCCTTCATGCTAAGGGTTATGTGGCTGTTCTGTCGTGCTGTTTGAAGTCTGTCCTGTGTGAGCCACAGACTGTCCAGCAAATATTCTGTTCCTGTCCAGATAATAAGCAGCGACACAGAACAGAAACTTGACTCCTGCTCATCTTCAATTAAAAAAAATACACGTCACAGTCAGGAAATGGTTGAACCAGCCAGCTACAACCAAACATTGTTGCTGTGCATGGTTACACATTCATCTTCCTGTGACCATTTATGACTATATCAGGCTGATCCTGAACGCAACCCCACAATGACATCATTGTATATTATAATAAATTATTATTTAACAAGTCTAACTGTACAGATGTGTCCAACGTCAATGTGTGTACAGGAACAAACACACTACCCCACTACAGTGACTGAGGACTGTGAAAATGGCTGAACAAAGCTTCTCCATTAAATCACAAAACTTTTACAGCCACATCTGTAGTTAGCAGGGCTAAGGAGTACTCAATACATTTTATTGCAGCAAATAAACCTGAATTTGTTTGGCGTCTTCTCCCTTACATTACAAGACTTCTCTAAATTTATCGATAGAATTACACGTTAGCATTTCATATAAAAATAAACTGCTTAGCATCTCTGAGAGACTTCCAAGATGTACATGACTATTATACTGTGTAACTTTATACAAGTATGTGATACCTCTTTGAGAAGGGAACCTCGGAGTTCACAGCAATTTTGCTCTTGCTCCTCTCAATGGACACCACACCACCACCAAGGTTTCCAGCTTTGCCATTTACTTTGATGCGTTCCTGCAAGAACTGCTCCTGTTAGTGCAGAGGACACAACACGCGTCACACACAATGACATTTTTGACATTCACAAAAATGAACAGAATTGGGTTTGAAAAGCAGAACAGCTTCTAAAAACTGACATGAGATGTGACATCTTGTTAGTATGCATTGTAAACAGCACTTTTATTACGTGTCATTAGGGCTGCAAGATATTATGTTGTTGTACATAGGAATGCCAATAGGACTTTACATAAATAAAAGGTATACTTGGGTATATTCTTTATGTCCTTCTCATGCAAAATCATGCACTATAAACCACTCAGTTGTTTCTGTGGGTCTAACATTTAAGTTAGCTCAGACTCTCTACATATTATGTCTGAATCGATCTACTCACAAAGTTGGCAGCATCCATGATGCCATCTTCAACAGGATGAGTGCAGTCCAGGGTAAACTTCAGGATTTGCTTCTTCCTCTTACCACCCTGTTTCCTGACCACCTGCTTTTTCTGGAAAACATTTACACAAACGTTATTTACACCCACACACACACATTTACACACATGTATTGCTAAAGCAGCTAAAATTCAAACTACGTCAAGAAGTAAAGTGCTGACGCATGTAAGGTAGTTTTTCCACGTTGCGGCAGCTTGCTCGCATTAAATGCTGCGAGCTAACGTTAGCACTAAACGTTAGCCCAACGTGGTGTTCACCGACGCCGTAAAAACATCCGAATAAGGGACTTAAACTGTCGCCGTCACATACATTTATGATCCTAACACATGTACACGCCTGTGAGAGTCAAACAGAAGTGGAAATATAACGTTAATGTGCGGTTTATTTGATCATTTCTCTACTCACAATCGGGGCCATGGCTGACACATTCAGCAAAAAGGAAGGGGGAAAGGTTGCGCAGGGAATATAATACCCCGCTGCACAATCGATCGCATTCACATCGAGTTGTCTGGGATTGATTAAGAAACGTAGTGTAGTTGTTTCTCGGTGGACAAGTTATTATTCAGCCACTTGTAATACATTTTTTAAACACAGAAAATGGTTATATTTCACAGCGTCATAAACAGATCACCAATCATTTCAAAAATGACATTATTTACATTATTTACAGGCCAACTTCTGCTCAGCCTGCAATTTATCAACTAGGTTTAAACGGCTCTTATCAAAAGTTTTTTTGAAACATCCAATGAAATGAGTAACTAATTTTAACAAGTGTATTATCTATTTATTTTTTGCTTATTTGCTCGCGAATCTAATGGATAATTCATTTACTTTCTATAAAACTAAAATTGTTACCATTGCTTATGAAACACCATTGTAGGCCTTTTTGACATGTTTTAGCAGGAAAACTGACAGAATTCTCCTGAACAATGTGACACTGACATTATGGAACACAGCCATCATTAATTGGATCACATCAACCTGTGCTTTTCCTATTGTGACCTGTCAAACTGTTTGCCACGAAAGAGACCCAATGCATAAGCTTAACGAGTAGAATGAAGATCATTTATATCATATTTATATGTTATAAAGTCTTTTTATGATCAGCAAAAATAGTATTGGACATCCAATAATGTCCCCTTCCTTTCATTCACCCTGCTTCAATACCAAAGGAATAACAAACAGTGTGGCATTAGAAATAGGACAAGTTTATCTATGGTAATAAAGAAAACTACGAGACATCAATATTAAATTTCCCCCTTTGCACTCTGGTAACACGCGGGGGTTGGCATTAGGTGGGTGCCGTCAGCTGCCTGGCAGAGAGACCCCCCCTGCAGCCTACTATTGAAGAGTTTCTGCATTGCTGTCATTCCTGCTGGGGGTAGCTGATAGCGGCAGTGAAAGATAAGACAGTGGCTGTCTTTGCTTTGTTCATTTACAGTAGCATGTGTGTGTGTGTGTGTGTGTGAGAGAGAGAGTGAGAGAGAAGTATATACAGTTTTGGTTTTGTTGATGATGTCTTTGATGTTCTTGTCTTGCCATCTGTGGACTGTTTTTAATTACTGAAGCTCCGCTCTCTCATCACACATCTGACAAGGTAAATATGTGAGATTAAAAAGATCCTCTTGTTTACTTTGGCTATGATCTGACTGTCTTCATCAGTGTTTTAAAATCACAGTTGACTCTGCGTCTATTATAATAAGTGGAAAATTTGGAGTGTAATTCTACACTGTAACACATGCTCAGGCTTTTTTGGTAGGTGATGTGGTTATGCGGCCTGTTGATGTGACACGCTCGGACTCTTTGGTTGCTCCCTGCATTGCAGATGGCGGGAGGAATCTTCCACAGTTTGGATAACCAGTGCAACGTGGACTGCACGAACATCCACCCTCTGTTTTGTCACCTGTGTCACGAGCAGTACCAGTCGCCGTGTCTGTTGGACTGCTACCACATCTTCTGTGCTCGGTGCCTGCGAGGCCGAACCAGTGACAGCCGTCTCAGCTGCCCCCTCTGTGGGTAAGAGATAGCGATGTGGACCCATGCAGTTGCATATGTATGTGTACACATGTTCATGCAAATATCTCATTGGGTTTGTTGGTCCAGCTGGAGTTCAAACTAAGCATCTGAATGGTGAATAAAGGTGATTGAAGTGATTTGGTTACTGGTATTAGACAGGCCGATCTATTGCTATTTTCATGCACTACCATGGGGTTAAAGAGAATGGTCTGAAAAGTGGAAAATATCCAGTGAGCAGCAGTTTAAGCAGGGGTTAGAGGAGGATTGGTCTGGCTGATCCAAGATGATAGAAAGGCAAAAAGTCACTCAAATAACCACTTGTGCAGTTGACCATCCATACACAACACATTAAACATCACTTTATGGATTTCTGTGACGTTAATAAGGTATTTACCAAATCAACCAACCCTAATTTTTCAAATAAAATACCAAATTAATGCTAAACACAGTGTTTTGGTGTAAGAATACGTTATCTAAGCCTTGATGTCAGCTGTGGTCCTGAAAAAAATGGAGGCCAAAAGTCAAGGACTGACCAGTAGTTACCCTCAAAGGGCCAGATGTAACTGTCATACAGAATAAATGTAACTAAATGTAACCAAATATAATGTAAAATAAAGGTAACTACTCTGTAGCATATTGCTAAAAAACGTTTGGCATTTATTACTTATTTAATTTCACTCGTCGCATGATGCATATACAATGATACACTGCGATCTAGTGGTGGTGCCGTCACTTTACGGGTAACGCAATCGCCATGCATTGTGGGAAACGTAGTTTATGGTCAACGCATGCCTTAAAGCAGCATAGACCTATTTTAACACAGATTTTTAAGAGCAATTCATCACTCGCGGGCCACATAAAATGACGTGGCGAGCCACATCTGGTCCCCGGGCCTAGAGTTTGACACATGTGCCATAGAGGGTCAAATTTGCCATATGAGGCACCACATCTTTCCCATGTTCCACATTTTTGGACAGAGTTGATTAGTAGATTGCTTTCACTCATGCAGTAGATTTAAGGAGAATCCCGCAGGTTTCAGAAGGATTCACGTCAGCGCACTGACCCATCGCTGGCCTGCTGTAGGTAGAGCAGCACTGAGAAGCTCAGACAGCTGCAGGGGTCATCCCAGTCTCTCCGACTGATCCGCCAGCAGAGCCAGCAATTTCTGCAAAGACCCGTCACACAACAAACAAAGCTTGCTGGCATTTGCCGCCAGTGCCAGCAGCTTAGGGCGATCACAAGCAGTCACATGATACCCAATCCATTTCATCCCTTATTAAGGAATGACTCGTGATTATACAGTCACATTCAGGTTTGTAGTATGCACTGTGGGCCAGCAAACACACAGGGCTGTGAAGGAATGCACCTCTGATGTGAAGTGATTTTGTACTATGTGTTTTTTCAAATTATTTTCTGGATTAATCAACCAGCCAAACCGAAGTTAATCAGATTACTTTGAAAGAGAAGAAATATTCATATTTAAGAAGCTGGAATCTCAGAACTTGGTTAATTGGAAACATAAACTCCACTCACGAACTCATCTTCTATCGCTTTAATCTCCACATGACGGTGCCAATCCCAGCAACACCCTGCACAGGTCACCAGCCCATCACAGGGCCAACACATGGAGATAAACATCCAGTCACTCTCACTTTCACACCTACAGCCCATTTAGAGTGTCCAATTAACTGACCTCTGCATGTTTTTTTTGGACTGTGGGAGGTAACCGGAGAACCCAGAGGAAACCTATACACACACAGGCAGAAAAGCCCCCTTGGTCAGACCAGGTCACAAACCAGGTAAATTTGCTAAAAAGGCAACAGTGTTAGCCACTACCCCGCCGCGGGGCCCCAAAAGGTGATAAATCCCGATGTCAGATAATGAAAACACAGCAGAATGAGATGGAATAAAATGTCTTATCAGGGATTTTTTTTTTTTTGTATGAAAATAACCCAGTGGGCAGAGAGACAATGGCTGACCCGAGTCGTCTTGGCTCAGGCCTACTACTGCCTGGCTGCTCCTATTTCCATCAGCGGCAACATCGCGCTAACAGCTGCTCGTCCAAGAACCGTGTAATCTAGGAATGCACTACTCTGCTATTAGTAGAACACAATAGATCCCTGTTGCTATGAAAACCAGATAAAACAAACACAGCAGGGGAGGGCGAGGGAGTTACGACAATAAAAAAAAAAAACCCAGAATCACAAAGACCAAAACAAATAAGGCACCACGATATTTAAATCCCGACACAAATGGCGTGGAAAATGTGAGCCGGAGAAAATAAGTCAGAACACACGTTGATATTATTTTTCTTAGTTTCTTATGCACCAAATGTAAATATACATTCTCCATTGTACTTGTTAAATGAATATCTTATATATCTAGATTTTGGACATAAAATGTGAATATATGAAATTTGGAGTCTGAAGATGCTATCCATGATTATGCTGCCAGTCTCTAGAATACTTGAGAATAACTGATTTTTTATGTATGCATATATATATACATACATACATACATACATATGTATGTATATGTATGTATATATATATATATATATACATACATACATACATATGTATATATATATATATATATACACACATATATGTGTGTATATATACACACACACACATGCATATATATGTATGTATACATATATACACTATATATATATAATTGTAAATGTCATTTTAAAGCAGTGTTTTTTGTAATTTAATTATTTAAAAATGTGTATTTTTCTCAATCATTACTTATCACTTACATTATTTAATTGTTTTACTGAAAATGTAGGCTACTGCTGATCATTTTATTTTACTAGATTTAATTTTCTTGAACATTTTTCAGTGTCAAACACAATATTATTACAGGTTTTGTCCATTGTGAAAAACACTTTCTCAATTTTAAACGTGCTACATGAGGTTAAACTGATCTGTAATAAACTGTTAGTGAACATTTTATTTTACTTTAAATATAGGCAAGAATCAGAAACTGCAGTCCTAATTACCCTGTATATATCTACGTGAGCACTCCCACTTTAGAGGGATTTAGTTTAAGTTTTGGCTGTTCTTCAGATTAATTTTGAAGATTGCAGCAGAAAATGTGTATTTCAATGTAAATAAATACAACTTCAACCCCCATCTGCTGCCTTTCAGCATCTGCCAAATCAAAGAGCTAAAATCAAACACAGCTAAAATAGCAATTTAGACATTTTATTTAGAGAATCTCATGCTTGCATGTGTATGAACAGATTACCTGTGGTCCACTCACAGAAAATAATAATTTTAATCAAAAGTTAAGAGCGCCATCTTGTGGATTTTTTACAAAAACGCAATACACACCATCTATACATCATACCTGTGATATCATACAAATTAAATTGTGTGTTTTATTTTTACTTTACTTTACGGGAAACTAAAAAACTCCAATTAAAACACTGTTTGAAACAAGTATTCAGTCCATGATGAACTTAAGATGAAAACAACAACAAATATGGATCAATCACAGACTCTTTCTGTCCTTTTAACTGGTGCTGGTAGTTAAGTTTTCCTCTTGGTATCCCTCGGTCTTCATGTCATTCAGACCGAGGTCCTCGTTCTGCTCAAACGTGCGGGTGTACGTCTCCACGGTCAGCTCAGGATCAGGATCCGGGGCGTACACATTCTGCAGATAGCTGTTCCCCACTGGGTCGTCCAGGATGAAGTGGACAGCCATTTTTCCTGCCATAATATTGTCTAGCTTCTCTCCAAACTCCTGCAGCTTATTCACCCGTTCTTTGTTGTGGCTGTCGCCGCAGATGAAGGGGTTTTTGGAGACAATCAGGTCTTTGATATCTTGCAACAGCCCCTCCAGGGTGGTGAACTTCCCACCAAGAGCTGCCATTCCCAGCTCAAACTCTAGCTCCGGGATGAGAATGGAGCAGGTCTCTGACTTGAGCACATCGCGCGTCATGTCTGAAGGGTCAGTGATGTTCAGGGTGATCTTGGTGCCCAGCTCCTCTGTGGCACCGCCCGATTTCACCTCATTGGTTCGGTGGCCGCAGCTGTCACAGTTGGTGGCCATGATGACCACCTCCTTGAAGTGAGGGATCTGGACAAGCTTCATGTTGGTTGAGGTTGGCGCATTGCACTCTGGGCAGTTCGTTTGGAAAACCAAGACCTCATTTCTCATGGCCTCCAGGTTGTTGGCTGCTGGCTCTTCGTCCTTTTCGTCATCGTCATCGTCTCTGATTCCCAGCTGTTTCTCCTGCTGGATGCTCCTCTTGAACTGAGACACAGTGAGCGCCTCGTCTTTCAGAGGAGCCAGTGGATTTTCCACAAAACTGTTGCCAGACGGATCCTCAATCACCAGCGTGAATTCACTCTCGACCTCTTTTAACTTCTTCAGCTTCGTAATGAATTCATCTATCTTCTCGGCCACCTCAGGTTGAGCTGCCCGTCTGACAGGTTGTTCTTGTTCCAGCCCTGCAACTGCTCGGTCTAAAAGGCCCTCGATGGTAGAGAGTGAGCCTTTCTGGGTGAAGGGAGGGATCTCGAAATCCAGCTCAGGGATCCTGGTTGTCGCACTGTCTGCTTTGACAACCTCCCTGTTCAGATCCTGTTTAGATTTGACTTTGAGCGTGTAGCAAATGCCTTGGTCGTGGATCCTGCCCGCAGACTGGATCTCAGTGTTGGACCAGCTGCAGTGACCACAGCTGAACGAGCTGACGATGATCTCTTTAAAGAAGGGTATTCTGGTCAGGAGCAGACGAGTCGTACCGTTCTCGTAGCAGTTCATACACAGACTCTCGATCTCAGTGGGCTGCCCGTCCTCGTCGTCGGCGTCGATATCCTTGAACACGCTGCCGCCTCGGACATTTTCCTCGGAAATAACAGACATTGTGACCACGTCGGGCTCGTGTTTCCTCACTCCGGCTGTCGCGTCAGGTCCAGAGACGTGTAAACGCTGGAATGTTCTAGTTAACACACGCACAAGTAACACACGTTTGATGTCATCGACAAACACTTCCGCATTTCTTCTGGACTGGGCGTGTCAGGAGTGACGCTGCTGCCCCCTGTCCTGTTGGAGGACCGCACACACAATAATGTTAAAGGGATAATTCACCGATTTAACAACGTTTTGAGGATATAACATTATTTCACTGTCGATGTGAAGATGAATGTATTAATGCTTTTAGGCCAACTGCCGTAAAACATCACCACCAACTAACATCTACAAATATAATGCATTATTATTATTGTTATTATTGTTATTATTTAGAGCACCTTTATTCATTTTCATCTTTTATTCTGTTATTTGTATACTGTAAATGTATATTATATATTTTATTGGCAATCTGTCTCTGTCTCTCTGCGTCATGCTCTGCATTTGCAGTTGGGCACAATAAATGTTACCATGGAAACAATAAAGTATATTTGATTTTATTTGACATGCAACCATAAACTTATCTTGCATCATGTATTTTTGTTAATTTACAGTGTGAAAACATTTTTCATTATTTGTGTAATACATTTTCTAAGCCGCTGCTTCGGGCCCCGTGACCACTAGAGGGCGCCCAAGAGCAATAAAAAAAAGAAAAAAAGAAGAAGATTGGATTGCTGTAGTTTATTTAGAATTTTTCTCCCCATTTATACCAAAGCTTTTTCACAGTTTTTGCATAGTTGTCAGATGTGATTATTTAACTTTATATTTTATTTATAAACCATTTTTATTACCTTGTTCCAGGTGCCTCTGTTGATTTACATTATAATGTAAGTATTTGTTTGTCTATTTTATTTAATGCTGTGTTTTTTTTACATATAAAAGTCAAATTTTATGTAATCTGTATGGAGGGTATTTTGAGAAGATTTTTCTGTAAGTTTGCAAATCTGGTGTCTGCTTTTGTGCAACAAAAAGTTCCACATTTAGTTCTACAAGTGTATACGTATTCCTGACAGAGTAGAATAAGTAGAATACCATTAGTATAGTAGTTGTGTGAATTATCGATAATCATTATTATTGGCAGTAACAGAGGGCTCCAAAATCAAATTTTGCTTAGGGCCCCATGGAGGCTTGGGCCGGCCCTGAGCATGTGTCTACGTTGCTGGATTTTTTTGGATTGGCATTTCGTGCCTGTCTTTAAAGGTTTTATTGCATATTATTGTGTTCATATATTTCTAATGTATCATGGGCACATACTATTTCTTTTCACTTCAGTGTGTCTATCCATTATATCTACACTATCTATTTTGAGTCAAATATCCTGATTATCTGAGATCTGTGTCCTTTGCCACAGATATCCGTCCACAGTGAAGGGGAACAATGCTCTGCCGCCAGAAGACCGACTGCTGAAGTTCCTTGTTGACAATAATGCAGACACTGAGGAAACAGTCCCGTGTGCCAACTGTGAACAGGAGTGTAACAAAAATGTGAGAAATAGTATGATAGAGATAATAAAAAACAAACACACATAGGCATGACACAGAACTATAAGGTGCATTTGTGCAATCTGTGAACGCTTGACCAAGAAACAAACATGTCGTACTGCATAATTATTATCATTAGTAGTAGTACTCTTTATAACACAAGTTACAAAAGACACAGTGGAGAAAGAATAACAATAAATACAAAAACAGTTAATATTTGTGGAGAAATAAGACATGTCTTCTATCTTCCTGCACAGGACACAGGGATGATGTACTTCTGCAACACCTGCAGCCAGCCACTGTGTGGCGCCTGCAGGGAGCTGACTCACAAGGCCAGGATGTTTTCCCACCATGACATTGTTTCCTTGGCCCAACGCACTAAAGCCAAGCACAGGAAGTGCCGTGAGTGACAATTGCAACTCCTGCATTAATCACAGGCCTTTATTACACCACTGAGAAAGAACTGTTGCTCATAACTTGGTCGTCGTCCCACTTGTTGTGTGCACGAATCTCTTGGGCTGCACGTCTCACACAAAATCACAGATGGGGGATGAAAGGCATACTTTTATCATCCAACCTGCATTAACTGTGTCTCTGCAGCTCTTCACGAGGAGCCCTACATCCTCTTCTCAACGGAGAATAAGTCTATGCTCTGTATCAAGTGCTTCAGAGACATGCAAGTGTAAGTGTGTCTCCTCTCTGCTCTCCTCTCTCCTCTTTTCCTGTCCGCCACATTAAATTAAGTGTGTGTTTACCGCAGGGAGAGTCGGACACACTGCATCGATATTGAAACAGCATACGTGCAAGGATGTGATATGCTGGACCAGGCTGTGCTGGTGAGAGAGTCCTGTCTGTTTGTTTATATATATCCATGCACCTTACAGGAGTATTTAAACTGTTTTGTTTTTTTTTTCCAACATTTAACATTTGCAGTCATACATAACTGTTGTGATGTAAAGCAGTCTGCTGATAAATGAATGACTTTTAGGCAACGCACAGTGACCTCTGACATGAGCGTCCCTCCGTAGGTGGTGAAGGAGCTGCAGACATCAGCCCGAGAGGCCATCCTTCTGCTCAGGTCAATGATCGGAGAAGTGTGCCTGAACGTGGAAGAGGAGGAGAACGCAATCTGCAGTCTCTTCAGCAGCTTGCAGGTTGTGTCATGATGCATATACACGCGTTGTTGTTTAAATGGCTCCGAAACCACAAACATCCTACCTGTATATATGTATAAACATCTCAAAACATGTTCCTATTTGACATACATTTACATTAGACAAGGAAAGGAACAATCAAGACAGCAAGAAGACCCAGGTTTGCCACCCAGTCAGAACAAAGGGTCTTTCTCTGCGTGGAGTTTGCATGTTCTCTCCATGTGTGCATGGGTTTTCCTTGGGTTTTCTCCGGTTTCCTCCCAAAGTCCAAAAGTTTGGGGATAAGGCAAATTGGACACTTTAAATTGACTGTAGGTGTGAGAGTGGATGGTTGTTTGTCCTTTTATGTCCCCGTGATGGACTGATGACCTGTCCCGGTTGTAATCTTTATGATATAATTATGTTCCATCTCATGTTTTCCCTAATCAATGCAGGAATTACCATCATCCTTTCAAAGACCTTCAGAAGTTGTATTTATTTCTATTTATTCCCCTAAACGTACACCAAGATTACTGTTTCCCTTTAGTTTGTTTGTTCCATTGTTAATGTGGAAATGTACTCTTATAACAGTACTTTTTTGAGCTGTAGCTGTCAATCTATACATATTATTTATACTATAGTATTCTTTGTTTTGTCTTTGTCGAGTGTGAACACACTAACTGTGTTAAATGACTCCACCACCACTGCTGAGCCACTGGATGTCTCTGTTTACCTTCTGCTGAAGGAGGACTAGTCTATTCTTTGCACAGTGAACAGTAAAGGAGAACACACTGTGTCATGTACACCTCATTTTTTTTTTCTATTTCACACAGTCTTGGAAAATCCAGTAAGCAGTAAGAGCTTAAGGCCATTTTCACAGCAAGTGTGAGGAATAAAAGAGTCTGTTTTCTGCGTTTCTCATCTAACAGGAAAAACTAGCAGAGAGGAAGAAGATTCTGCTGAGAGCAGCTCAGAGGTAAAAAAGAAATATATAAAGAGTGGCAGTTCTTTTATTGCCAGGAAGCTCACGTCTCAATGTTTACTAAATTGAACGCTATTATTCTGCTGTCACTTCACACATTTTTCTTTATCGCGCTGCATTGTACTCAAGGGGTGATGAATCGCTGCTTCCTCTGAAATAATCTCCCCCCTTCCCCCGAAAAAAACACATTTTCATTACAACATTCTGGCTGTGAGTGCACGTGTCCAATCAATAAAAGGGAAGTCAGCTGGAAAAAGTGTTGCTATACAACTATACAATATATAAATTACAGACTTTCTCAGGAGGAAGAAACTGAGACGCAGTCTGTGCTTGTTTTATAACAAACTGAAGGCCTCCACAGATAAACTCCTGCAGGATCCACACGTGTTCTAACAAGCCTTGTTCGGCTTTTATGAGATTATGGTTGTGACTCTTCTGTTTAGTCATATATGGAGCGGTTGTTTACATTTGACAATTGTAAAGTCATTTAAGTAATAAATAATGAGGAACTTGCCTTGCATCACAGGCCACTGACAGATAGATAGATAGATAGATAGATAGATGGATAGATAGATAGCAGTATCTTATTTTAGCTAACTTTAAGCTAATAGATAGATCGACAGCAATATCTTATTTTAGCTAACTTTAAGCTAACATAGATAGATAGATAGATAGATAGATAGATAGATAGATAGATAGATAGATAGATAGATAGATAGATAGATAGATAGATAGCAATATCTTATTTTAGCTAACTTTAAGCTAATGGATAGATCGACAGCAATATCTTATTTTAGCTAACTTTAAGCTAACATATATATAATAAAGTGAGGGCGTACATCACAGCTGTGCAAGGAAGGAACTGTAACGGGATAAACAAATGGAAAACAAAACAACAAAATGTTCAAAGTAATTGCTGAACTATATGGTATTTGAAGATAAACAGATCAAGTTTTTATAGTTTTATATCCTGTTATAAACTCACTCCCGAGAAGAGAATCTCACATGCAAGGAATAGACAATAACTGTTTATGGGCGCTTTTCTTTTCCATCATGTGCTCATGTGTAAACGTGTGCATGTGAGTGTGTGTGAGTGTTGGGTTTCCCTCTGTGGGGATCTTTAATGAGGTTTTTTTTTTGGTTTCCCTCGTTCCATCTTTAACTCTCTCTCCACTGCCTGGAAACCATCCAGTGGCTGGTTTCCCGGAAGGATTTAAAGGGCTATTTATGTCCGGCTCTGTGTGTGTGTGTCCCTGCGTCCATGCGTCTGTGCGTCTATGTGTTTGTTACAGGAGAGGACAGATAGATTAGCTTCTGGAAAATATGGACTATGTAGTCTGTGGTCGCTCCTCCTGAGCTGACCCCCCCCCCCCCCAGTCCCTCTGTGTGAGTGTATTGGACCTCAAGGTGCATGTGTATCATGTTTATATCTGTTTTCTTTGTTTGTTTGTTTGTTTGCAGTCAACATGAGGAGAAGGAAAGAGCTCTGAAGGAGCAACTCTCACATCTCACTGCCCTGTTACCCACTTTACAGGTGAAGAATTCCCAATCCAATAATACATTCATTATTGATATTATATTTGGCTTGTTTTTTTCCTGAATTAATGAGATTCATGTCACTGAGCAGAAAACAGATAACTGTCCCAATATTCATCTATTCACAGCGTTCAGTATTACAGCAGCTCTAATGCATTCATTTATGTATATTTTCTATTTGTTTATATACAGTTTTTTTTCACACATTATACACACACATACTAATTTAGTTTAAATTAACTCGTAATTCCCATGGTTTCCTAAAAATCTGAATCACTAATTTAATCATTACAGGTGCATTTGTATTTTATGATTAGATATTTTCTAACATCAAATCTTAATCTTAAATATTACAAGTAAGTAGCATAAAAGCAGTAATTTGAATACCTTTACTCTACAAAGTTGCAGAAAACGGTAACACTTAAGATTAAGGAACACATATTCACCATTAACTAGGTGCTTATATAAGTAGCATACTAGCCCTTTATTAGTAATCATTAAGCGTATTAACACCTTATTCTATGTAACCTTATTCTACCTCTATTACAACATGAATTAAGATTTTTCCGAAATAAGGTGTTGATATGTGCTTAATAATAACTAATAAAGGGCTAGTATGCTACTTATATGCATGTTAGTAAGCACATAGTTAATGGTGAATATGTGTTCCCAAATCTAAAGTACTACCCAGAAAACTTTTGTACTTCTGTGCAGTCATCTGTGGAATAGGATCAAAGTTATTCTCCTGTCCGAAAGTTAACCTTTGACCTCTGATGTGTTCAGGTTCACCTGGTCACCTGCTCAGCCTTCCTCAGCTCAGCTAACAAGTTTGAGTTTTTGGACATGGGCTACGTGAGTACCGGGGGGGGGGGGGAATATGAACATAAACTGAGAACATGTCATGTCATGAATATTTCAATATCATACGGATGACAACTGAATATCAGTAGTTCTAACAAGCTTCCAGTCCTGTGAACCAGAGAGAACAGAACTCCGGGTGTTTTTGCTTACACAGCAACTCATGGAGCGACTGAAGAGGATCGTCAAGCTCCCGCATCGCCTCAAACCGGTGCAGAGCAGCAAAGTGAGTGTTCCAACGACAGTGTTCATTTATTTATTTGTCTGTTTATAAGAAACAACACATGGAAGTTTACGCTCCTATACCATCCTTATCCATATGAGGTGTGTAGGTCTGTGTTACTATGTCATAAATGTTGAAAATCTTCAGTAAATAAAAGATACCAGACGACGATGTTGCTGATGAAGTTCATATTAAAATAAGTAAAAACTGCACTTATGTTGCACATTTTGCCAACTTCTACATTTATAGCATCCTTGACATTTCTAGCAACGATTTAAGCGTCAAGCACAAAATCTATTTTATTTGATATCTCAGTAGCTCCGTCATGAGTCATCTTTCAACTACAAGGTTGTGGGTTTGATTCCCAGCTCTGCTAAGTCTTCGTGCCGACGTGTCCTTGGGCAACGTGTGAATGGGTAAAGCAGCTGTGAGTGGTCATGAAGACATGTAGAAAAGTGCTTTGTACTTTAAATACAGACCATTTACCATTTATGTGGCAAGAAGTCAGTGAATATAACATTTTTAAAATACTTTTAATACATATTGTTGTTGTTTAACAATAAAACAAAATTCTCTTTTAAACAAACACATAGTGCACCCTTGGAAAAGATTCATCCGGGTCATTATAATGAATTGGACAGATAACCTATACGGAATACAACTGTGTACCAGAAAGTACGAGCTTCAAGACTGCACAGGTCTACGTACAAAAAACAGACAAAATGACGACACGTCACATCCAACTTTTTGCTGAACAAACAACAGCAGTGTTGACAAAAAAAAAGAGAGTAAATAGACAGTGAGGTAAAAACTCTTTTTGTCAGTGTTTCTACTGTTAATCGGTATTTTTCCACACAAATCAGGATTGAGTCAGATAACAAATAAGGGTGTTGCCCTGAGAGCTTAAGAAAGTAAGTTACTTATTTCATAACACACAAATATGCACATATTCAACAAAAAAAACACACACACATGCAAACTCCATGTAGAAAGGCCCCTCAGTCAAACCAGGTCACAAACCCTGGTCTTTCTGCTGTAAGGCAACAGTGCTCGCCGCTACTCCACCATGTGCCCAACCATGTAGTCGGATCAAATTTTGTCAAATTCATACTAAGACTAAATTACCTGTGTCTGCCTTCAGATCAACACAGACTACAGAAGTGAGTTTGCCCGCTCTCTGGAGCCTTTGCTGCTGCTCGGACAGCGCTGCCCTCCCTCCGTCGCTGGATCTATAAGTGCTGCGACGAGGTAAGATCATTCACCTGCTGCCACATATCATGGATAGTGACTAAATTGATCCCTTCCTCCTCTGCACTCTGTGTGTTACCACCTGAAATATCCAAAATATCCCCCACGGCTACACATTCAAAGAAGTAAAAAGCCTTTGCGGAACGTTTCGCACTTTGCAAAGCATCCAAAGTCGCAAAATCCCCAAATGGTTTGGAAGTACAGATGATAGGCAGCTATGACTGCAGCGAGAGGAACGGAGGCGCCACACTGAGTCCTTGCTATGGCAGTTATTGTGTGTGTGTGTGTGTGTGCATGAGATATGTTTATGTAAGTCACCTTGTTGTACCGGCGCAGGGCAGAAGGTAATCCTGTAATGGAGAGCTGCTGCCCTGCTGTGCTCAGGACAGAAACACAAGGGATAACACTGTGGAGAGGGATGAAGAAGTGCAGATAGACGTGGACAGAACTGTCTTACATCGACTTCCGGCGTGATTTTTCTTGTAACCTGGGAAACCAGAACATCAGAGGATCATTTAACTACCAAATACTGTCTTTTAACTTGGGCATTTTCATGGGCATTTTCATTGGAATAATGAGTGAAAGTTAGTCTTTTATTTGACCAAACTGTCAATGAGTTTAACTCATACATGGGTATGAAATGTCTTGTCATAATAGACCCTTTTCACAGCAGAAATAAGCAGAACAAAGTTTTTTACTAGTAACATTAATTAGGGTTTCTCCAGTTTTACAAGAGTCAGAGTCAGGGTTATTTTCTGGATGTGTTCCAATAAATGATACTCTCTGGTCATTATAGCATTGCTAAAACTACACTTTTATACATCACTGGACAGTATATATCCTCCATCATCATCCACGATCGCCAGCCCGCTGACGACTCTCTTTTCTAACTTGTTTAGTGTCAGTGTAAGATGTAAAGTGGACGTGGCTTGGTGGATGTTGCCGGGCTCGGCCAGCTGGCACTATTTTTATCATAATTTCACAGAACTCTCTGGGATTCATGTGGAGCTGTTGCAGCCCGCTTTGTTCCAGGCCGCTGATGTCACTGCCGTAGCATAGGCCGAGACTTTAATTGGCGTCATCGGTGGGAGGACAGGGGCTGGGGATGTCAGAGGAAGACGTGTGTGTGTGTGTGTGTTTGAATATGTGTGTGTGTGTGTGCAGCAGCAGACAGAGGGGGATACATGTTTTAGGCAGGTCCTTTAGATTAAAAGGCTGGAGTACGACTACCAGAGGTAAGTGCATGCGTGTTTTATCATTGTGGATTGTGACTTTGAAATTTAGCTTATCCAGTTGCACGTCTTGAAATATTCATGATTGTGGTGAAGTTTCACGTTAATATTAGTTTCATGGATTGCATACAAAGGCAGAGTCATGATTTGGCTTCTCATACTCGAGGAAAGTGGACGATTCCAGTTCAGGAGGAGGAAACAGGCTTTTCTTCACCTAATGGCAGTGCAGCATGCCACCCACATGTTACTCAGCAGCATGACTCAATGTGTTGTTGTTGTTGTTGTTGTTGTGTCTGACACATCCTCAGAAGCTCTATGAAAAGCTTCCTCCAGCCAGTCCTCACAGTGCAAAACAAGCCAGGGATTGATTGATTGATTGACTGATTGATTGGACAGCCAGCCATCATCATTTTACACAATAGAAGTTGTGCACATTCACACAGACGATACTGCTGCTGCTTTTAGGAGAGGCACAGTCTTTAATTGGGAGTGCAATGACACTCAGCATGGACGGAAGACAGCACTCAAGAGGAAGGAGATGCAGTCGTGTCTCTGTGAAAACTGCTGTGGAACCCCGAATAAATGCAAGTTTGTCTAATGGTGTGGCCATTGTGAGGTAGACACATACTTAGAGCTGTTACCTGACAGTGATGGTGAGGTGATTTTTTTTCTTATTTTCAGGCACATGACACAGAAGAGTAAACTTTTTGATTGATGAGTCATTCATTTTTGGGGGAAATGTAGAGCCTCCATTGACATGAGAGAGTGTGATGGAAGACGGGAGAGTGAGACAAAACCGGCAAAGTAGTCGTCAAACTAATACGAGAGGACCGTGCACCGTGGTGGGATTAAACATACATATATAGGAAATTAAATTAGCAGAATACTTTTATACATTCAAACAATTGCACATTATGGTGAGATGAAAATGTGTGTTTGAATGAAGCGTCTCAATTGCATCTTAACAGCTCAGGGTCAAGTAGCAGAAGCCAGACGTTACTGTGTTAATCAATGTCAGTTTTGCTGACTGAGAAAGTTATATTAGAACTGTTTTGACGTATGTCTGATTTTATATCTTTTTAAAACGGTATGTTAATGGCGTTTTCTAACAGAAGTGCAGGATCTGATCTCTTTTTGTTGCACTCAGTCGTTCTACTGAGAGCAGCAACAGAAAGCTCAGCAATATACATGTTTTATTGCTCCGTGGAGAATAACTGTGGGATCGTATCATACAGCACTGAGCTCAGCTGAATATACAAGGTAATGCCAGCCCCAGTGTTATTGACCATTATAATAATACGATAATCTAATGCAATAATCGGGTTCAGTTTATTTTATATGAAACGTGAACCCCCAAAGCTCAGCTGCAGATAATGTAATGCAATTTTCTTTTTTCTTTTTTTTTTTTTAAATCCTCAAACGGTAGAGACACCATTAATAATGTGAAAATAAAAGGGCGGCCGTGGTTATTCTCCTCTCCTCAGGCTCCAGTCGCCTCTGTCCATGTCCTGCCGTTCGCCATCTCTCAGTGAAATGCCCCTGGAATCTGTATTAGGGCGAAGGATGACGTCACACCGCAACATCTGCACCAAGGTTCTCCTGGCCGAGGGCAGGGAAACGCCGTTCACTGAGCACTGTCGAAACTACGAGAACAGCTACAGGGTGAGCACTGTGTGTTTTAAGATGAAAAATATATAGGAAAAATGAAAGAGATTAATGTCCATAGATCAATATGTGGACTATAACCATCAAACCTTTAAAACACTTCTCTAAATGTGTGTGTGTGTGTGTGTTCGTCTGTGTGCGTGTTTATAGACTCTCCAGACAGACATTCAGAATTTGAAGGACCAGGTCCAGGAGCTGCACCGAGATCTGACCAAGCACCACTCCATCATCAACACGGATCAAATGGGCGAGATCCTGGACAGGTCGCTGTGCATTGACAGCCAGATAACTTCCCAGTATTCCACTGTGGAAACTATGAGAGTCATGTTTGAAGAGGTGTGTCAGGTTTTTTTACCTTTTGTACATACAGTACCTGCCTCTAGCAGGCAGCACTACAAGCTTCTACATTTGTCGTCTACTCTGTCAGTAAGATCAGCCTCACACTAACACTAGCTCGTTGTCATGCATTGCTATAAATGCAGGCTGCTAAGAATGCAGAGGGGAAAAAGGAAAAGCAGTAAAATGTCAAAGCGTCCCATAAGTCGACTGATTGCGGCTCATATTATGATTTTCAGCTCATTTTCTTCATTTTGCACACAGGTCTGGGATGAGACATTCCAGAGGGTTACTAATGAGCAGGAGATCTATGAAGGTTTGTCTTTAACAGTGATGACGACGACAGCAGAACACAAAACTCATTTCTTGAGTCATTTTTGTCATGAAATCTTCTGACTGTAGCTCAGCTGCTGGACCTGATGCAGCTGAAACAGGAGAACTTCTACCTGACCACCATCACCAGGCAGATCAGCCCCTACATCATGTCCATCGCCAAGGTCAAAGAGAGACTCGAGCCCAGGTACATGCATATTATGTGTACATGTACATGTGTTGACAAATAAGATGTATATTTTGTGATTCCCTATAGATGAAATTCAAATTGATACAGCACCCCAATGGGAAAATACAAGATAAAAATATCACACGTGTGAAATCGCCCAAAAATGGCCGTTGAATCCAAAATGGCGGCCTTCCTGTCGGATTTAGGACAAAGTCATCATTGACTTTTTTGAGTGTCCTGACATGATGATTTATTTTATTTTTTTTCATTTTCGTTGCCCCTCCCACTTCCAATTTACCACGCTCATTCACCCAGTGAGTTTTAGTGCATGCTTATGCGCCCAAAGATGGGTGTTTATAGGTCACATATTCAGGCTTCACAAAATGTGTGTTTTTTTTTTCATATCGTATTTTTAGTAGTGATATAGCAATAATTGTGCAGAAGTCACAAAATTAGTCCGTTTTTCCTTTATTTTTGTTCATAAAAACAAGCCAAGCGAACTTTGAAATGTGATGTATTTCCAAATTTCACAAATTAAATCAGACTTTAAACATTAGTTCAGTGTGTATATATATATAATATAGTTGGTGATTTTTTTTTTTTAAGGCTTAAAATTACATATATAAGACACTCTATATTGCACATTCTTATAGCCTCTGTATATACTGTACGTTTTAACATAATAATGGAAAAATGCAGCCTGAAAGACAGATGTTGGTGTTATAAGAAATAAAATAAGTAACCAGAATTGTCTTTTAAAAGCACAGATCACTTAAGAAAATTATCATATTTTGTATAAACATCTTTTCCAGGATTCAGGAGCCTAAAGAGCACCATGACGACCGCACAGAGACGATGTTAAAAATCTATGACGACAGCTCATTATCAAAGGAGAGTCACAACAGGTACAAATACCCACAACTGCACACATCTGTCTGTATATTAAAGCCTTATGTAATTTAACATCAAGTCAACTGTTCTATTGTTGTTGTTTTAAAAACCTACACATTTATATTCTACGTAACTGGCAAACTTGATAGTACAGATAATATACATTTATATAATACATTTATGAAGAAAAGATACTGCATCTGTGTTGAACCAATGTGTGTCACCAAGCTGAGTTTGGTCATGTTTCATTTCAGCAGGTGACCATAAGTTTTTTAGGGTAAATGTGGTACCTTGTAAACCCACAATGAACGCTTTATCAAAAGGAATACCCCAGATCTTATTTCTACATTGTAGCCAAGGCTTTGGAATAACACCAGACACTGATGCATGTACACGACACCGTCTATGTGCCTCGTTTCTTTTGCGTCGACAGCGACAACCAGAGCCGCGTCGCAGAGCCAGACAGAGACAAGAACAACCGCCCACTGATCCTCGAGTCCGGGGAGAGCTGCGCCAAAGCGGATCATCCGAGCCGACAGAGGGCATCGACCGAGACGTCCGAGATGCCTTCGTAAACGTGGTTTTCATTTCATTTCTGTCCTTTACCCTGTGGAGCAATCGTGTGCCTTCAATTCAGTTATTACAAGCCCAGGATGGTATGTGACTCATTCACGTGTCCAGATATTGTAAATGACACTTTCTCATGAGAAGCTGTCGACAGCTCCACGTTGAGCTCATGAAGAGACACTGCCTGAACGTACACACATGCAGGGTCAAAAGGTCACAGCTCTCAGAGCCTCACAGGAAAAGCCTCCTTGTTTCAGGAGGATAAAGATGACAGCATCATAAAGAATTACCTTGACGTGGACTGGTGAATACTTGTCAGGACTGCATGTCTGTGCTATGACTGTTAAAATGTCGAGGGTGCGGAAGATCGCTCATTTTTATCTACAGCGTGTGTAGGATTGTTTTTTTGTTTTTTTTTCCCTGCAGTATCTTTGCTTTGCATAAAACATTTTTTTGGAGGCTGATGATAAATGACTTAGACTCTGGGAGAAGATCGTGGAACCAGTGTTGACGGCGCAGATGTGTTTGTCATTGACGGTGTCAGCAAAGGTCACATATTGATGTGTATCAGCCCGAATTAAAAAACAGTCCTTTTTTTAAGGGTCATTTCTACAGTGTGGTTTTCTTCTTACATGCATTTTCTACATCTACATGTAAAGTATGGGGGTGAAAAAAATGGATTTTCAGACGTGTGTGAATGTTATATACGGCTGCCCTTCACCGCAGACTCCACACTCATTGTCAATATTTGATTTGACCACTGCTGCAGGAAAGATATTCCTCCACTTTTGCCCTTCTTCATCACACGCCGGTGTCTGCAACACACTTTAGGGCATTTGACCTGCAGGAGAAGCGGGGAACTTTCCTCCTCTTACTTCCTTTATCTAGTCTTCCCTGTATGTAAGGAACCAGTATTGGGTTAATTTAGTCAAGGGTTGGTTTAAATGATTAGTTTAAATATTCTTGCAAGGAATGAAAACGTTTTGTGGACCTTTGTTGTTACTTTAGTTCATTAGTTTAGGGTACCATGGACACACATTTCTTTAACGGCTATGATAGATAAAGGGAAAATGGTGCCTGGTTGACTTTTCCATTCCATTCCATTGGTTTAAAAAGGTCTTTTGACTGTTATGTTACCTTTTTTTTTTACACCAAACCTAGTACAAGTATGCTAAAGTAGACATATTATATCCTATTTCTCCAAGTTAACCTAGTTCCCTGGTGTCCCAATGAACATGTCTGTGACATGCTTTGGTCAAAATACCTTAAAGGTGCCATATATAAGAATGTGGCCAAAAACGGTTACTACATTCAAATTAGGTTTTGTTTTCTAACATAACTTGCAACCCGTGGCTGAGACTCTACTGACTGCAATGATTGGTAGATGGTGGTAGGTGGCGCCACATGCCAAAACATGATCTCAAAACATAAACATGATTTGGAGTCTTCAAAATATTTTTTTTAATGCAAATATTTTGGCTGTACTGTTGTTGCTGGTGAGTTCAGTTTGTTATATGAACATTATTCCTCAGTCTCTGTGACATATTAGGAGGATTTTATGGCCAGTTGCTTTAGATTTTTTACAAAATGCACCTTTAAGGATGAAGCACCACAGCAGTTCAATCACCCTGCCAAAACAGCCCTGTTCAGAACGCTCGCTTTTGAGTGCCTGTCTCTTTAAATGCACATGAGATACAGGAAACTACGTCAGCGTCACTCAGGCTCCGGGCAGCTAACAGCAGTTAGCATTTGGAAAAGCCATCATTTGCCGACTTTAGCCGGCACATTGCCGTCATAGGCTCTGAGGCTGGAAGTTTGTGTAGAACTCTGTGCTGCACTGTGCAGCCAAGAATAAAACACTTCGCGTGCCCTTGTCTGCACTCTCGCGTTTTTTAGGGACAAATCGGAGCTCCACGAGACAACATTGTGACATATCAATCAGTGCGGAAGTCAGTGTTGCATGTTTTATCTCCTGTACTTAGACTGAGGATCACAAAAACATGACAGAGTCATCTTTTTTCACAATTATAGGGCCTCCAGGGTCCCAAATATAAGTATTAAAATGATTAAAAAGTTGATTTTGCATAATATGTCCCCTTTAAAAAAAAAAATCTAATCAGTTGTAGTCATATGGCCCAAAGATGAGGAACGTGAAGATATTTGCCCTCACTCCGGGTGACACTGACGCCAACTGTAAACTCTTCTCATTTGTGAAGGACCGTTTATGAAAACCGAGAACACAGGAGCTCTTCAAGGTGAAACCTCCCCACACGTCGTACCAGCTCAGGGACAGAAACGAGCCCCTGCGCCTCTCGGCTAAGGTAAGGATGAAATAATGAGGAGCGAGACTGATGGCTCCGGCAAACTGGAGGGGAAGGTTATTTACATTCCGCTTCGGGAGCTAAAGTGGGCTTTTGCTCGGAGCTGCCACTGCTTCAATGGAAGTATTGGGGTCAAGGTGGCCTTAAGGAACCACTCCTGCTCGGCAGAGGAAGTCAAAGGTGCTCATTCATTAAAAATACATTTGTGACAGCAGAGTAACAAATGGCTGCGCCTGTGCTTCGGTCCTGTACCATCTCCCCGTGGTCATTCATCATCTGCACTCATCGAACGACCAGGTCCATGTTCACTGTTGATTATTCTCCCTCTCTGCCGAGCTGCCTCACCGACTGCTGCAGGGGAAAATACAACTCTGAAGGTTATTTCAGTTTTTTTCTTCTTCACAAACATCCACACAGTTCAGCGATAAGATATTTTGAACAGGTATTTAATAATTAATCGTAGACACACACCTTTGCTCATTTCACTTTGCAGCAGAGGAGACACCAACAGAGGACAAATGAGCTCTGCTTCCACTAAAGTCTTCATTACGTAATTGTGAAAACAAAACATTAAAGATGGAAGGGAGGGTGGAATTATAGATAAAATGAATGTTTTATGATCCCCCATGAAAAAACTGGGTCATTGAGTGAGGAAAAAGTGCAACATTAAAAAGAATACAATGAGACCAAATAGAGCAGATTGAGATAAAAAATCCACAAATGGTTATTTAATGAGTATGTAATTAGAATCTTCACAAATAAAAGCTGTAAATGCTGTTTTGTTTTTTTTGCTCCCGAAATAAGTCGTATTTGTAAGATTTCTCTGAACAGTGTTTCTTGAGTGCGTTTACAAGACAAGAGGACACGGGGCATCTCAAAATGTCCTGCTGCGTCCACAGGAAGAAAAAACAACAATCATCTCATTTTATGAAAGAAAGAAAATTATTGAAAATTTAGAGGGGTGGCTTTTGAAAGATAAGAGTATTAATATCTTCATTTCTGTTGACAAATAAGATAAACTTCATTTATCCCACAAAGGGGAAATTCACTTGTTACAGCATCAACAAAAACAGTTATACAGACATGTGCAGACAGCAAAAGACTTCACAAACAAAAAAACATATAGTGAAATGTGTATAGAAATATTGCACGTTGCAGGTAGATGCATAAATAGTCTGAGTCATGTAGAATTTAATGTTTTATGTTGCCTTCAAGCAGATTTATAGAGTTAGTTGCTGACGTTTTCAAAACTGGTGGGTGAGAAAGTTGACTTTTCAGTCATGGTAAACTTATACATTTAAAATCAAGTTGTATAGAGTTTGTTGTGGAAATGCTCTGCTGCTGGTGAAGAATGAAATAGAGAAAATTCCTCCAATAGACAAAAAGTCACACCTCTTTGTCTACTGTAGGTATCGGGGAGCCGACTCCCTGCGGATGTTGTAGGAAGTAGTGAATATACAATTCACTAGTTACATTTGTCCCAGGAAAAGTTTACCAGTAGGAGTATTTTGTCTCTGTCTTGGTTATCAGAGACATTAGTGTTTGCACTGATGTTCTCATGACATTTGAATAAACATGCACATTGTATTCAAAACTTGCCATAAACCTTGATTCACTCTAATGAGAACCACCAGTTTTGCATTGAAGCCTAAAACTGTCAGATTTTCTTGCCTCTGCTGTCGTCAGTCATTAAAGCTAAAGTGGAAAATGTGCTTTACAATCACGAACCAATGAGTTCTTTCCTTTCTTTCATGGTGAGATGAGGGATTTGTTGACCCCCCCCCCCCGTCGCCGCCTCTGCTGGCTGCTGTGGACTGGATGGTAATTGGAATCAATTTTGACGCCGTTATCACCAGTGGCAGATGCGCGATGCTGGACGCAGAGTGTGAAAAAGGTCAAAGGTCGAGTGAGCCCTCTTCTGGGATTATACTGGGATAACTGCTTGAGGCATAAAAAATGTCATTTGTGACTCAGTTTTACTTATGAACACTGGTGTTTTTTATCTCTGAGGGTTTAGGGCTGTCTACACCTTGTAGTTTGCTGACCATTGACCACAGAGCAGCTCCAGGCTCCAGGCTTGAGGTTAAGATGCAGAGGCGATTACTCCTTCACTTACATCCACACAGATCTGCACATGCAGCTGAGGGATTCTTTATCATGTGCATCTTAACTCAAACAGAGACATCCAGGTCATGGCTTGTCAATATTGTTTATCACTCAGTGCCTCTGCGCTGTATAATTGACCCTGAAGTCCTTGTCAGGGTTTTGATTTGACCCAAGCAGCTCTGAGGGTCACGTATTTAGTCCCATGTGTTTAGCCTTCATCTGGAGGTCTGCATTCTGCTGTGTGAGCTGCAACTCTAATCTGTTTTTTCATAATCGATTAATCAGATGGTCCTTAAAATAGCAGAAAATGTTAAAAATCTTGATCAGTGTTCGTCAAACCTGGAAATGATGATGTTCTCGAAAGTCTTGTTTTGTCCACAGACCAAAATGATTCAGTTTAAATATTTTTTTTGTTATGTGGAGCAAAGAAATGAAGAAACTTGATACTTGATTATGAACAGACGTCTCAACCGTTTGGTAGAGGCCTGTATCTTAAAAACTGTAGGGTCTAATGTCGCGTTACTGTTGTCATAAGTAAATAAAATAAAATAATAACAATTGGTGAATACCTTAAAGGGTTGTGGTATTAAATCTATTAGATCTTTTTAAATGTGCTAAACACAAACGTGAGCAGCAGCATGTCAGAACAAAACAAGCGTGAATCTGCTCAATAGACCTTGAAAACAGCCATTGAGTGCTGAATATAGACATCAGTACTCCAGTATGCTGTTTTATTATTTCACATAGTAAAAATTTTGTTTCCTGGCATCTTTAAAGTTTGATTTGATAAACCGAGTAACTCTCAAGCCTTGATGCTATTGGAACCAATATTTATCTCAGGGACAACACAATCAAGTTTTAAGTTTCTTTTCTCCGAGACAAACAAACAAAAAATCCAACTCGATTTCAGGAATATTGATGCTCTCAAATGAGACACTTCTCCAAAGTCTGCTCTCCTGATGCCCACAACTAAATTCTTTCAAAACCACTCCTGGGGATTTTCACTAATGCAATAACAGCACTGACTAACTGAGTTCATGTTATTGCATCGAACGACGGCGGCAGCATGTGAGCCACGAGGCTGACCATCTCCTACGTTTTTTTTTTCTTAGGTTGTGCTGGGATAGATTTTGCTTGCAGGAATAAGAAGGGCACTAATTGCATTGCATTTAGCACCAAATTACAAAGCAAATTCGAAATGTTGTGTCATTCAATTCAATTACAGACTCACTAGGACACGGAGTCAATTTGTGGGACTAATTTCTGCCTCAACATCTCTCATCTACATCCCAAACTTATTTGTCCCTCACTGCAGAGAATTGATCTCAAGTCTTGTTTAGTTTCAGATATGGTGGATGTGATGAGAAATCAAAATGAAATAAGCAGGGACACACACTTTGTGCTTACAACAAATAGTTTCATTCACATTAAATGACCTCAATAAAGGGGATCTATGGAAATATGGCGTTTTGTATCTCAGGTTTTTTTCACTTCACATTCTGTTTGCAATGCAATAAAACTTTCACGTAGCTTGTACACATGAGCTGTTAAGTAAATATGTGTATATTGTACTGGCTGAGGTGAAGTTTAAACACTCACTGAAAATAGAATGTGTCATATACGTCTAGGAAAGTGCACAATGGAGTGCGAACAGTGGGTTGATAGATGAATTTAAAAAAATATATATTTTTTATAATTGCATATTACCTGGATGCATATAGTGCATATAACACTTAATTTCACAAATGGTGATATTATTCTTAACTATGAAGTCATGTCAGTACCAACCTTGTAATATAAAAAACTAAATATGATCGTTTGTAAAAAATCTAGAACGTTAAAGACATCAATCGTTACACTTCCAAAAGAGAACTGACAAAAAGAGAAAATCCACTTGAAATGAAAACATGTTTTTTTTTTTTATATATATGGAGTACTGCTCAGTAAAACATATTCTTTCAGATGTTTCATAGTTACAGTGCAGCCGTCACACAGACTTTGCATAGATCGACGTTCAGATAAATTATTTGGCCTCAGACTTTGGTCATCGCGTCTTCAACTCTCCTCCAAGCATGTTAAGGCATGGTGACCACAACGCTTGTGTTTAAATGTGTCCAGTGATTAAAGATTTACAGAGCTCTTGACAAAAAGGTAAAAATGCACGCGTTTCTCTTAATCTCTATTTATAAAAAGAAAGAAAGAAGGAAACTCCTGTAAACACAAATATTACATTCAACGTCTCTCAAACAGTAACAGCAAGGGAGTGATCGAGCGGTCGTTCCTCTGTATTTATTCAGCAGTGACGCATGTCCTCAGGAAAAACACATTTAGAGAGAATAAAGGGGTAAATTAACGCCACATGTCATCGTAGAACCGGAACGGAGTTAACTTTTTAACATAATAAACATATTCATTTTGTTCCACTGCTGTGGAATCGATTTTGTAAAAAAAAAAAAAAAAAAAAAATGCCCCCAAGCACCGACCGCACTGCTGCATAAAAACAGCCGCAGAGGAAAACACTGGATTGTTCATTGCACAGTTCTCTCTCAGTACGCGCGCACCGCCGCTGGTTTGCTGTCCTGCGCCTGGTCGAAGGGGTTTGCTTGGTTGGACGACTCGTCCTGCTGGTCGATGGACTGGTAGGCCTCTCTGTTTCTCGACACAGACGGGAAACCTGCAGAGACAGGCCAAAAAAAGCCTTCAACACACACACATGCAAACACACACAATCACAAATGTAGCATTCATCATCCAAGTATGTGTTCTCCTGTGGATGAACGTGGATCACAGTGCTGCCGACAAACAGTAAAGCACAAACCCGCTGATGAACGGTGAAAGGAGTCAGCAGCAAATGTTATCATTAGTGACGTTTTTACGACTACATCCATGCTACTCCATTTTCATTTAAGAGCACATCTATTCTGCTCCGGATACAACTGCTGTTCACACTACTCTGGCATTTTAGCACCCGGCAACCAGTCGTGACATCACACACAAAGAATCCAAACTCTTGTTTTGAGGCCTCCAGATTCAATATTTTACTGGTGCCTTGCTGAGGTTTTGCAACTGGAAATTTACAGCGCTAACCTGAAACCTGGCTCCTATCGGATGACTCATATGTGCCAACGCTTCATCGTCTGTTTTCCTCATACTTGCTAAATTCATGCTCTATTGAAGGAGAACTGAAACTAACAAGTCCATTAACTCCTCAGGAAAAACGTGAATCAAGAGAGAACTTGGCTAATTTTCCCATAGAATTTTCCCATAGACTTCCATTCACACAAACTGCTTTTTGCCAGTGAAGTATTCACCCCGTAGTGGCTATTTAAAGCACACAACAAGATTTTTTTTGCCCGATTTTACCCATGATTCACAGAGTCTGCATCAGTCAGCACTAGTTGGGGACAGTCGGCATGGATCGTTGGCACAGAAATCTGTTAGTGTGTGAGGGTAACAGTCTTGACCCGACCTCAGTCACAGTCAATCAAACATGTTTGAATTTTTTGGAGCCAAATCTGGGCACAATCGGGTAGTGTGGACTGATTACTGACCCAATTGCAAACACATGTTGCCAAACAGCCAGTTAAAAAAAAAGTAGGTGGGACACAGGAAGTCAGAAGATGAGGATGACAGGAAGTACTTTGCTGCGCTCTGTTGGCTTGCTGAAACCAGTCGGTTAGTGTGAACTCAAAGTCTTTTCCAAAATCTGTAACAACTGTGAAAGCTATGTAGTGTGTCCCCATCTTAATGTAATTATTACTTCAGTGTCGTCCCCAGCCAGCAAAGCAGGAAGTCTACGTCCACTTTTTGTTTACGCTCTACGGTTTTAAACTGGATGGCAAAAACTTAGTCATTTGGAAATGATAACATAGTCATTAACACCTTCACTTCCTGACTTGTTCTTTTTTTTCGGCCATAAGTATCAACTTCCTGTTTACACCAGTACATGTGCACGCTCAGTGCACCTGATTTAAGTTTTCAGGCATATTCAGGGACGTATCATGCGTCTGTGGTGCATTCAAATCCAAAAAGATACGTGGCAGTCTTACACATGGTGGACTAACTGGTGTCGATTATTAATAATAATAATAATAATAATAATAATAACGTGTAAAATGTGAATAAAACATGGATGGAAACGCATAGAAACGTATGATACAAGAGACAAACATGCTGTAGTGAGAGTATGCAGGCAGGTAACAGGAGGGAATAAACAGATGAGGAGAAAGAATGACTGAACACACACATCATGACGTGGACAAAACAGCATCATTCTGTTTGTCCAGCAGCCTGATTTGTAATCTTACTTCCTGTCTGTGAGGGGATGGAAGAGGATGATTGGAGGAGAGAAATGGTCAACAACAAAAAAAAAAGCCAGGAATCAATAGCGGCGGCCAATAAAGGCACTGTCAGCACTATCCGTAGTGCAGCGGCTGTCCACAGAGGTCTCTAAGTCTGAGAGTTTAAAGGTCGGCAGAGGAGGAGGAGAGAGGAGATGAAAACATAACAGGAAAAGCATGAGACATCACAACAACAACAACAAAAAACCCACAACAGTGCAGTGTGACAAAGAGCGAGGCAGACAATGAGGTTAGAGAAAAAAAAAAGTTGAAATAATTGGGTTAGAAATAGTTTTACGTAGGGAGTTTTTACACAGAATAATGAGGTGACTGAGGTTAACGACTAGTTTCATTTAGATGTGGAAGTGGTCGACGAGAAGGTTTGTTCAGCATGTCGATGTTTGATGCTCAAATACAGCTAACACACACACGGTTAGGTCCATTCCTTGTTATATTATTCCCTCAGATCAATAGCTGTGAGCTACGACCTCAAACTCCCACTTTGAAACCCCCCCTCCCCACACACACTCACACAATCCAGAGCAGGACTGTCCAGGTAAGTTTAATTAAATCCAAATGGCTTCGTATCGAAGACATTATTGCACTAAAGCAATGTGCAATTTAATTTACAAAACCAAAAAGAATTTAAACCAGGATTTAAAAAAAAGACTCTGTCAATCATCATTCACTCACATGCACCTTATTAATTGCATTCCAGAGAGCTCAGCGCAGCAGGGAAACCGTGTTAATGCCAGATGTAATGCAATCAGACAGCAATCAAACACACACACACACACACACACTCATGTACTTGCCGCATACTGAGAACCAGCATTTCCACTTTATAAATCAACACAATTACAAATATCTACTATACAATCTATAAAGAACTACTGGGTGCAGTACCATAAAATGTCTGCAGGTGGAACCGGGTTTTGTATCAAATTGAGGACCTCTGTTAAAAAACAGACTATAGCATGTTTACGAACTAAGGAAGTGATTTCAATGGAAACAAAGTGAGGACTGGCAAAAATGTCCCCACTTTGTAAAAATGACCTCACTTTGTTGGTTAAAAACCCTCACTGGTCCTCAGTATGCGACAAGTACAAGAACACACACACACACACACACACACACACACACACACACACACACACACACACACACACACACACACACACACACACACACACACACACACACACACACACACACACACACACACACACACACATTCTATGAAGCTAACATCAGATACAGTCATCAGCCAACCACAGGCTAACAATGGCTGTACGTGATAGCGTTTCATCAGGTTATTCAATTATGCTCCAAATACTGGAATCAGGAAAAACGTATTAGTGTGTCACGTGCAGAGTTGGGGACACATTTAATTAGAGCGCTGTGCAAAAGTCTCAGGGCGCCACAAGCTTTGTTGATTTTTCCGTCTGTCAAAGTCTCTGATCGTTGACATTTGGACTGGAATGATGTGACGAAGAGTTGGTCTTACGTTTAATAAGGTAAAAGACGCTTTTCACAGCAGATATTTCAACATGTCATAGTTGGACAATAACATTAACTTTTGCTAAATGCAGGTGGTGGTCACACTGTAAAAGCAGTTTTTTTCCTGTATTTTCTGGATGTGTTCCAACACTGATTGATTAAGATCCCATGATACTGATAATGGTCATTACAGCATTTCTAAAACAAACCTAAATGGGGGTCTACGCCTTTTGCAAAGCACCATACATTCCCAATAATTTACCATACAGTCTAGTTTTAACTTTATATACACGATTGTTCAAACGTTTGGGCTCACCTATACATTTTTTTTGGTGTTTTCCATTAAAAGTCACACTTTAATTTATCAAAAGAGTTGCAAAATGACTAGAAAATATAGTCAAGACATTGACAAGATTAGAAATAATGATTTTTTATTCAAAATAATCATTTTACCCTTTCGTCAACGAATCAGCAAAACTGTTTTCAGCTGTGCTAACATCATTGCACAAGGGTTTTCAAAGGTTTTCTAATCATCCAATATCCTTCTAACGCGCTTAGCAAACACAATGTACCATTAGAACACTGGAGAGATGGTTGCTGGAAATGGGCCTCTATACACCTATGGACATATTCCATTAAAAACCAGAGACGTTTGCAGCTAGAATAGTCGTTTTACCACATTAACAATGTATAGAGTGTATTTCTGATTCATTTAATGTTATATTCATTGAAAAAAAGTGATTTTCCTTCAAAAATAAGGACATTTCTAAGTGACCCCAAACTTTTGAACGTAGTATATTACAGCTAATAATAAAAAAAAATGTCATATTTTTCAGTTGATTTGTTCCACATATCCACATGACACACAAATCCACGAGTGCAGCAGTTATCACAGTTCAGTGGGATTTCAGATGATGGTAAACTCTCAGCACAAATCAATGACCACACACGGTTAATCAAAGAACACGATGTCCTGACTGCTCAGCGGAGGACGAGTATCTAGTCTTTTGTTTGCCCACGAGGACAGAGCTACTGTACGTCAATGAGCGGTCAGCGGCGTCACGAGATCTCTATTTCTGCTCTTCTACGGTCTCTGCTTCAAATGCGTTTTCCACGGTGCCATTTTCAGCCTCCGTGGGTTGAACGGAGACCGTAAACTCAACACTATGGGTCGTATGCAGGAATTACAACACGTGATGGCGTTCTTAAAATGGACCTACACTTATTTTAAAATTAATACATTCAACATTTAATTATATATAAGCCTGTCTAGTTTTAATTACAATTGTCTACATGTATATTTTGATTTAATGTTTTAATTCTGTTTTATTTCTGTCGGTTTTTGTTATTTACCGATTCATTTTGCGCCATGTTTTTTTTTGTCAAAACAAACACTTTTACTTTGAAATGGTGTGTGATGTCATCCTAAATATTTGGAATTGCAACATCATGATGGATTATCAAGATTTCATTTTAATTTCTAATCACTATACCGTTCATTTTTCCCGAATTGACCTCCGCCAAGGATGTATATGTTTTCACTGGGAATTTTCAGGAAATGTCCGCAATGGGGTCAGGAACAAGTGATTACATTTTGGGCGTGATCCGTAGACGCTATCACTATTTTTAGCGCTATTTTGTAGGCACTGCGCTGCCTTGGCGGAGGTCTGTGCTCTCCGAGTGCTTTTATAGTTGGACTTTTTTCACTTGACCGGTCCCTCCTGACCAGACTACACTCTTATAAATAAGGGTTCCAAAAGGGTTCTACTACAAGGGCTGAGGTTCTACCTGGAACCATTTGCTTCTGAAAAACCCTTTCCTGAAGAAAGGATTTTTCAAGAGTTCTTGGTAACACTAATGGTTCCAGTAAGAACCATTTTCATCCAGAGAACCTTTTAAAACCCATTTCCTGAGTAAAGGGTTTTAAAAGGTTCTACCTGGAGCCAAAAAGGGTTCTCCTATGAGGACAAGCCGAAGAATCTTATATGGTTAATTTAACACTTTTATTTCTAAGAGTGTAGACACTTTCACTATTTCTATTGCTATTTTGTAGGCACTGAGATTGGTGGAGGTCTGCGCTCTACAAGTGCTTTTCTAGTTGAACTTTTTTCACTTGACCGGTCCCTCCTGACCAGACTAGAAGTTCACTAGCCCCCCAGGATATTTTGAGTTGGAGGCCCCTGGCCCAAAACAACTGATGTGGTCGCTTCAGTCGAAGGACTTGTTGGTTAAATATGCTCCTTCATGCCGTAACAACCTGGTGACCACGATGACACGCAAAAATTACATAACAACTCGTGGAGAAAGGATTTCCTGGGTGCAGTCACAGTGCAGCTCGAGACATTTCTCTTGCATTTAAAGTCTTGTGACTGTAACTAATGAGTTTGACTGCGGAATCATCTGTCAGTGGTTTAGCAGAGACTTTCATGACAAACAGCGTAAAACAACACATCTCAAAGCGCTCCTGGACACATGCTTCCTCAGGCTTTGGTCACACCCACAATAATATGCATATCTTTTGTGGGGAAACGGGGAAACCTCGTACTTCGAATAATTTCTCACTGGTTCTAAAGTTAGAGCAGAATCTGTGTGAGATTATTTTAGTACGTTTTAGTATTTGCCTTTTGTCAAACGTGCCTGTTCTCGTTATTAACTCAATAAACATCATCTGTTTCCCAAAGTCGATGCTGAAGTGGTGGCACTTACCGAAGTTGACGTTGTACTCTCCTCCTCGTTCGCGGTACATTTGGTAAACAAAGAAGCAGGACACGGGCTTGAGCAGCAGGTTGAGGATGGCCATTCCCGTGCTGAAGCGGAACGTGTTCGTTCGAACTCCCGGCACCTCGTTAAAAATCGGGTAATAGACCCCAAAGTGGACGATGTCCGTCAATATTGTCACAACCATTCCGATGAGAAACTAGAAAAGAGAAATGAGAAAAGAGAGAGTTTTAATGGCTCCAAAGGTTTAGTGTCGGACTACATTTGCTGTGTATCGCAGTTGGAAAATGTGCACAATTAATAGAGCAATTAATCTTACTGCATACACACTCACCACCCCCCAATCTGTGTAATTTTACTGTGCAATATAACAACATGGTATAAAAGTAAAGTATTACTTATACTCTATGACTGCTGATAAACTACCAACATAGTGCAACATCCTCGCTGCTACTGTGAACTAAACAGTATATGTGTGTGTGGTTTTTATCCTACAATACTATTCGCTTACACAGGTAACGTAGTGTTTTGTGTACATCTATATTTGTATATTCTACTAGTTCTATTCTGTTGAATGTACACAAGAATGTATGACCCCACCCTGACAAGGAAAAACCTTTATTTTTTAAGGCAAGGTGGCCCTGGGGAAGGAAGAAGCAAGGGGAATGAGGACCGGCCAGTAGTGCATGACATCCACAGTCAATCACACTAAACCATAAAATGCCCTAAAACACTGTCTATTTTACTGATTTTTGACACCATTAACGCCTCAAGAACCAGGTAAAAAGTTAGGTCTTTTTCTCGTACACATTCATTTAAATGGCATATTATTGTAATATATATTATAATATGCAGTATGTATATATAATATATGTAATATATTGTGTTTTCCATTAAAAGTAACACTTTTTTGATGATTTTTGCCCTTTGGTCAAAGAACCAGCAAAACTGTTCAGCTGTGCTAACATCATTGCACAAGGGTTTTCAAGGGTTTTCTAATCATCCAATAGCCTTCTAACGCCGTTAGCAAACACAATGTACCATTAGAACATTGGAAATGGGCCTCTATACACCTATGTACATATTCCATTAAAAACCAGACGTTTGCAGCTAGAATAGTCGTTTACCACATTAACAATGTATAGAGTGTATTTCTGATTCATTTAATGTTATATTCATTGAAAAAAAGTGGTTTCCCTTCAAAAATAAGGACATTTCTAAGTGACTGTGGATTTCTTGACTTTCTTAGAAATAAAATCATCACCAAAGGTGTCACTGGTTGTTGGCGGCAGCTCATTTTTCTGAATGAAAAAGTTTGTCTTTATTGTTGACCTTGCTTTAGACAAAGACTGATCTGATACACTTCTTTGATGTTCACTAATGCACCACGAGAGGCATGACTGGTGCACTCTGTGCCAAATTAAGGAGAGGAAGCTATCTTCCTGAAAGAGAATCATCTTTCGCAGATTGCCCCAGATTCCACAGACAAAATGGGTTAGCGTGGAGACGCAGTTGCAGTGCCTATAGTTAGACTCCGTTGCACGTGTCACATGACGCGTTATGATCACAGCTAATGTGAAGGAGCCGAGGCAAAGACTCACCATGAGCACGGCGTCGACCGAGTCCCTCTGTGCGATGGCCCAGAGCCCGACTGCGAGAATACTGAAGTTACTCCAAGAGAAGGAGAGCGGCAGCCACTGCACCATGCAGCCCCTGAACACAACACAACATTCACAATCAAGAGGGTTTTTTTTCTGGCATAAACACTGACCTTGTCAGGACCAGTTAGTCCTCATGGAGACCAAAAACCTGGTCCTAATGAGGCAGAACCTCAGAGATTTGAATTGTGATTAGGTTAGGATTAGGGTTAGGCATTAACCGGTTATGGTTAAGGTTAGGGATAATGGTTCGTATAGGCTGCCCAAATGAATGGAGGTCAATGAGAGTCCTCAGAAGGATAGCGCCAAACCTGTGTGTGTGTGTGTGTGTGTGTGTGTGTGTGTGGGCAGGAGAGAAATTCCCCAGCTAAGTCAAAAAAGTCACACTCACCACACTGTCAGCAGCCAGTGCACCAGCACTATGGCCTAAGATGGACGACAAGAGACAAGAAGAGTTAAAGTCTGAATTAAGTGACAAGGACAGACGATAATTTTTTTACATTTTATGAGCAAACAAATCCAAACAGCTCCAGGATTTCTTCATTTTTCCTCTGTGTTTTTCAGAGACATTAATGTGACAAATAGATTATTAACTTTGCAAATGAGGTGTTTGCAAGTTCTCACACAAGCATCAGAGCAGGAAGTCAGGAGGAACCAAACGTAAAACGTGATCAGGGGCGACTGATTTCATGGCCTCGTGGATTTCAGGGAGGTTTTCGGTGCACCAGATTAGGACGCAGACAATGCGAGAGCTCTTTTGGCTTCATCTTGGTTTACAAAAGATTGCAGAGCTCTTTGAATAAGAGCAGTTCATCATAACTGCTTTTTTGAAAACAAAGGAGCCTTTAGACAAGACACGAATGCCTAATTCAATTTGAAGGCTCTCTCTTCTCTCTCTCAGCATGACACGTCAATTACGTTACTCATGTGTTCATCACAGAAATAAACCTTTTTTAAAAAAAAAAAAAAACCTCTGTTCAAATACAGAAGAGTGAATCAGATGTGTAACTATTGTTTTATTTATTTATTCACTGCAGATCAGCTTTGGGTTTGTTTATATGTTTATATAATTCAGCAATAATTATCACTATGTAATGAACTCACAATATAACAAAACATGAGTGTATATCAACATAAACTTTTATATATTTTACTGCTTTAAATGTTTTAGTCTATTATTTAAAGTTTAAAACCACTATTCACGTGTTTCTTCAACAACATTCAATGATCAATCTTTAATAATTGGACATTTATCACAATAATTACAGTTAATTCATCCATGTCTCACCTCTAACTGTGTTATTTACTCACTAAAAAACAAACATTGGAATACCTTCAATACTCATTGTAATATTATGGGATGTCTCATCCACTAAATGACTGACATTTAGCAGAATAACACACTGTGTCACGCCATTGAACCGTTACCTCACAGAGGAATTACCGGGAATTGAGCAACCAGCAAAAAGCCTGTAATTTAACACACTGGCCTCGGTTAAAATTATCATCGTTTCAGAAAAACAACAACTTTAAAATGTTGTAAACAGGAAGCGTTACCTTTAGATTAATGGGAGGGATTTCCATAGTGAGCCGTTGACAGTAAAGTGCGCTTTAATCCCTGTCAGTGCTCACTTGTGGAGTTGACGGAATACTTTTACAAAGCTTCTTCCTCTTTAAAACAAACTTCTCTGCACCAAACTCCAGCTCCTCCTCCTCCTCTGAGCTCAGCCTGCAAACAAAAACCATGTGACTTCGACCTGACTCCTTCACATGTGACTCCCACCCGCCTCCGTCTGCTCGTGCTCAAAGAATCAAAGAAACCCCATGAGCATCAGCAACACTCACAACTTCTGTTTACTGTGTTTAATTAAAATAATAATAGTTATGGAAGAGTATGAGGCCACACATGTGAAATAATAATAAATACATCAATAAAACACTTTGTATTCTGAGAAACAAAGTCAGAATTCTTAGAAGAAAATATCTCCCTGAGATTAAAGGCTGAGGAAAAGGTCAGAATTCTGATATTAAACTTAGAAGTCTGAGATTAAATCTAGAATTCTAAAATTAAAGTCAAAATTCTTAGATTAAAGTCGGGATTCTAATTTAATATCTGAGATTCTGAGATTAAAGGCTGAGGAAAAGGTCAGAATTCTGATATTAAAGTTAGAAGTCTGAGATTAAAGTTAGAAGTCTGAGATTAAATCTAGAATTCTAAAATTATAGTCAAAATTCTTTGATTAAAGTCGGGATTCTAATTTAATATCTGAGATTAAAGGCTGAGGAAAAGGTCAGAATTATGATATTAGAGGCAGAATTCTAATTTAATCTCTGTAATACTGAGTTTAATGTCTGAGGAAAAAGTCAGAATTCTGATTTAATCTCTGAGATTAAAGTATAAATCAGAATTCTGAGAAAGAAAAAAACAATCAAATTCTGGGATTAAAGTCAGAATTCTGATTTAATCTCTGAGATTCTCAGATTAAACGTAATCTCATGCAGGGTTTTTTGGCCCTGATACTCTTCCACATTAATTAACAATAAATACAATGAAATATTATCTTTTTGTGCTTCCCCACCATGGATTGAGTTAACAATCCTCCCTGAAATACATAAAAAGTTACCTCATGGTTACCTAATAATTACCTCAGTTCCAATATCAATCCAACACAACTTTATTTATAAAGCACATTTAAAACAAGTTGCAAGTTCCAAAGTGCTGTACAGTCCAAAATATGTCGTATGTGCATAAAACAGACACACAATACAACACAAACACGACTACTCCCACAAAATGAGTAAAACAGCACGAATAAAAGGTTCAGCTCACGTTGTGGTAAAATCTTCTCCCAGTGTTCTATTCAGGGTTATTGTATCAGACACTTATGGGGAGGTAGGTGTGGTTTGACACGTTAGTTTGTACAACAGTTTGAGTTTCAAATAAATCAGTTTAAAACAAAACTTTGCTGTGGCAGTGACTTTTTTTTAAAATTTGGCTTGATAATGCCTTAGAATGTTTTATATCAGAGGTTTACTGTTCGCTCACTGCTTTTGCTTTGATGGCTGTGAGATCAGGGTCATTTGTCCTGAAAATATAAAAGCACACAGAAAAGCTCTGCTGACTCTTTATTTACAATAATCCCTAAAGATGAGGAAATGAAGTCCAAAAGAGGAACAGAGAGAAGAACAGATTCCAGTGTGTGTGTGTGTGTGTGTGTGTGTGTGTGTGTGTGTGTGTGTGTATGTCATCACAGGGTATCAGATAGAAAGGATTATAAAACTACAGAACAAAAATCTAAACTGTAACACATTGGAATTTCCATGAAAGGACCTTGCCTAAGATAGTTGGTTTTTTTTCAAAGTGTGATTATTTGAGGCACAGACTGTGCTGTTAGCGCCCCCTGCCTGCACTGACGCTGACATGAACAGACTTTTGCAACAGGAAACTGAAATCTGAAACCGCTCACTCTCCCACACCAAAGACCATGGTGAAAATTTTAGGATTTTAAGATTTTAGCCATAGATTTATTCCACGTCTTTTGTTAAAGTGGACTAAAATCTGTTTTTTCTTGTGTCTCTGCAGTCGGCCATGTTTTTATTTGAAACACACACACAGAGAGCAACAAACAAAACAAAACCCAGAACTATCTCTTTAAGTTTTTCTAAGACTTAGATTTCTAAGGACTCTTTCTAAAATCATGGCACAAAATCATGAAATAATATTCCTCACTCCTGGGTCCTCTCCCTGACCTTTGCACCCGTCACTATTGCTTAGAATAAATGCCGCGCATCTCATCATCAGAGGATTTTGACCTCTGGGTGACTTTTCCCTCAGATTTAAGCTTTTATTCTTCCAAACACTTTTCAGATGCAGCCATCAGTGCGGCGCGGGTCAAAGGTGAAGTTAATCAGTGGAGTTAAAAATGAGACATCATTTTTATTTCACTTGGACTCTAACGACTCTGGCGACCACAGAGAAAGCTGTGCTTTGAGCGGGTTTATGTAATTACAAACAAATTATCCCTGACCTGCAGTGACAGACACAGAGTGCAGGAAACGACACAGTCACCATGGATCAAGTGTTTCCATCTTAGATTGCTGCAAACCACAGATGAATGTGAGCTCATGTTTCTGAACTAAAATGTACATTATTTATCTAACATGTCCACAGATATCAACTGCATGTGACAGAAATGAAGGGCGTTCACAATCATTTCCTGGTTATGATACAGCAATCTTCTAGTCTTAATGACCATTTAAAGTATTTTACATCACAGATTTTGCCATTAGCGCCTTCTCACCCATTCACATTCTACCAGCTAAATGAGCAATTTGGCGTTAAGTGATTTTCCGGCACGACGGGCAAACGGAGAGGAGGTGAGGGTTCAAACCCCAGACCCTTCTCAAAGGCATCCAGTTCTTCCTCTTGATCCCCAACCAACTCTGCTGTGAAAACGATAAATACTATATCTAAATTTCTTTACATGTCACTTTTCTCACTTCAAACTCACTGTACCATTGGTGAAGAATTAAATAGAGAAACTTCTGCCGGCCGACAAGGCTTTATTTTCGTTGCAAGGTAAAGGTCAATCTTCACAGGAGTGATCCTTGCTGGAGAAAGACCCAGAGCAAAGGGAACACTCCATATTTATACCTGAGCAACTTCCCTTTAGCATTCCTCCAATAGACAAAGACTCTACCTTTTCAGACGGAGCTATCACACCTCTTTGTCTATTGTAGGTATAGGGGAGCTGGCTCCCTGCGGGTGCTGCAGGACGGTGCAGGCTAGACACAATACACAATATGCAATACACTATACACAAAGGACCTGGTATTCTGTACTGGGTGGGTATCGGTGATGGGCAAATGTAGCTCTGAGACAGAGAAAGTGAATTTTACCATTACAACCTTTTACAGTTTTCTGTTTTTCTGCCGACATGTGCTTGATGTACCAATCGATTCATGACCTTGCACCACCATGAACACTCGAGCAATGTGTGTCACTCTGCAGGGATGATGTAAGGGTAGCCAGGGCCTCGATGAGAGGTGATTGTTCCACCAAATTTAGGAAGAAAGCTTTTGGGCAATCAGCATTTTCATTGCAAGTAACTGCAAAATGGAACTCAAACCCAATTCTCTGAAGACATGGCTGAAAGAGAATCAATCATGTGATCACTGATCTATTATACAGAAGACCAAATCTATTGTGTGTTTTGTATAATGTTTTCTCTGTAATGTTGCTGATGTTGTCTGTAATGTTTAGTATGTGTTATATTGTCTTTTAACTCTCTGCCCAGGGACCACAGATGCAAATTAGCAATTTAGCTAACTCTGGTATAGACGCGGTTCCGTACATGGTCTCTGTCAACTAAACTAATAAACTCATCGAAACTCAAGGTGACTTTCTGCTGCAACTGGAATTCAATATAAGATCAGGCACAGACATGTATGAACAACACACTGATGTGGACCCTCACCGAGTATAAAAGGAACCGTGGACATTTACATGCATGAAATAAGCAAAGCAGCTCTCTGTGGACACAGAAAGTGTGAGCCGGCCGAGATCTTGTTTACTTCATACTCCACAGACGTATGAGTGTGCACTCGGAGCTGCCACAATGGCGTTTACAGTCTGTATACAACATTTAGTGTTGTGCAAAAACAAAAACAATGCCCTGACAACTGTTAGAGGCCTTCACCGATGGAACGTCCTCTCGATAAAAACACACGCTAGCACGGTCTTGCTGTCACCGTGAGCTCCCTTGGCATAAATTAAATCAACTTTAATAGATGACTTCACACATATTATATACACCACAACTAGCACTGTTGTGACCAGTATGGCTCATGTTCTTGTTTGCAGGTGAGGACCCAGGGGTGTCTCAAAGTTGTCCCAGAGGGATAACCACAGAATCGCAATAGCGATAGATTGGAAACGGGGGGGAAACAACAAAACTGTATAGAGCCACTACAGGCTTCCTTAAAGGACTCATATTATACCCTATTTCTAGAAGTTAACCGAGTTCCCTGGTGTCCTAATGAACATGTCTGTGACATGATTTGGTCAAAAATACCATAAGGATGAAGCACCATAGCAGTTCAATCACACTGCCAAAACAGCCCTGTTCAGAACGCATCTGCATTTGGGAAAGCCATCATTTGCCGACTCTAGCCGGCCATATATAATGTATCCACTGGACACGTGAATCCTCTGAGGCTGGAAGTTTGTGTAGAACTCTGTGCTGCACTGTGCAGACAAGAATAGAACACTTCACGGACTACCGCTCTTCTGGATACTATTGCCCTCTCCTGCACTCTCGCGGTTTTTTTAGGGACATAGCGGAGCTTCGCGAGACAACAATTTCAGGAAGGCATTGCCAACAGTCAACATTGCTTGTTTTATCTCCAGTACTTAGAGTGAGGAGGACCACAAAAACATGAGCAAGTCATCTTTTTTTTGCACTTTGTTGACTGATTGGGCCTCCAGAGTCCCAAATATAAGTATTAAAAGTTAAAAGTTAAAAGTTGATTTTGCATAATATGTCCCCTTTAACTAAACCACTGCTGCTAAGCAGCTGACTCAAAACCAGAACTGTCCAGGAGACCCAGAAAACATGAAAGGAAAGGCAACGGCTGCAAGTTGCACACCGGGAAACAATAGCAATTGACATCAAACACAGCACAAAGTTCTAAGTTGGCGTTTATAGATACACCGACAACTTAAGAAGCCACAGGGAGACGCTCTCACTGCCTCTGAAGGTGAGACAGTGAGTCAGCACAGAGCACTGGAGACTCAGGGTATATGAACACTCCCCACACCTGGGCTGAATCAATGCCAATCAGTGCCACACACACACACACACACACACACACACACCTGACTGCAGTGAGTTGATTCTCCCAGCACTCTCACAGAGCCAGAAGATTGAGTGCCCTCAGACAGTCCTGAGAAATAATACTTAGAGAAATGTTGATATGATCTATAGAGTTGTGGCTACAGCACTGTTGTCTCACAGCAAGAATGTCACCAGTTGAAATCTTGGTTGAGTTTTCTCTGGTTTCTTCTCACTGTCAAAAAGCATGCAGAGGTTAACTGGAAAGTCTGTATGTGAGAGTGAATGATTGTTTGTCTCTATAATTATGTGTTGGCCCAGTGATGGACTGGAGACCTGTGCAGGGCATGACCCTGCCTTTTACCCTATATGTCAGATGGGATTGGCTTCAGCCCCACGCAATCCCCATGTGGAGGATAAAACAAGCATTTGACTTCAGAAATGTTGATATGCTACATGTGGAATTGTACAAATCGACATTTCTTAAAGAATTGTCATATCCATTTACCTGCTTTCACCATATTCATTGTCTCTAAACCTGTAGAAAACCTGCACATTATAGTTTGTCAAACGTTCCTCTCACTTGTGTTCTTTTGAGAGTTCCGTGATCTTGAAAACTGGGCTAGTTACCGACTTTGGTAATTAATTACATCAGGAAAGTCTTCAGAGAGGTTACACTTTACCTTTGTGGTGTTGTGGATGATGTGAAGCTGCAGCCGAGTGTAATCTATCACTTGTCTGGCTGTAGGCCAGCTATCCTCAGTGTGTTCCTCCACAGCACTGTCAGAGGGAAAGTGTTAAAAACTCATCACGGCTGCTGTTATTGAGCAGTCTGAGCATCACCCTCTCTCCATCTAATCAAACATTAACATGGATGGGTTTTTACACTGATCAGAGGTTGGTTGCACTTGCTTTAATGTGTTAATAGCTTAGCTTTATAAGCGTCTGACACGAGCTCGGAGATCGTAACTTTTTAATATGATCATATAGAAATATAGATGCCTTGTTACTGACTCCAGTGTTTGGAGTCACTTTAATGTGACCAAATCAAGATGGCAAAATACCTCGTAATGTTAGTGACACGAGATTATGAGATTATTATGAGATTATGTCCTGTTGTTGCCCATCAAAGAAGATTCCCCTCTTTCGTACAGCTCTCACCTATAGCAAAACCATAGACATAACACTGTTATGACCTGCATGTGGATCTGAGATACATGTCTTCCCACAACAACTGAGGAAGTTGGGACTGACAAAAATAAATAAAATTGATAAAAAGTCGATGTCAAAGTGCCTTCCTTCAAAGAAAATAAAAGCTCTTTTGTGCTACTGTGTTTCTGTCAAGTTTTATGAGGGAAAAGATGTGAAAAATTCAAATAAATCAAATAAAAAACTGGTCAAATTTTATCCAACTCTGTAATACAATTACAACACAGTAGCATCATAATGATTTTAAGATTTAAAAAACTGCCCTTTAAAGACTCAATATATGCTGTTAGGACATGATTTTTTAAATAAATGTTACCCAAAGGAAGCAAAGTGATGCAAAATGTCAGAAACTGTATCTGAGTGAGTGTTTAATCGTGAAAACAAAAGAAAGGCAGGGAAACACAATAAACGTCTTTAAGTATAGCTCATAAATAAAACATATATTAAGATATGTATACATAAGGTCAAACAGGCATCATTGTTTTATTATTCTACTCTGTGAAGTATACATGTGAAGAGAAGTTGAAAAAAGGAAAAGAACTCAAACACATTCATATTTACAGAACTGTTGAAAAAGCATTTTCTAATGTCTGTCGGGAAGCAGGTGAGCAACATGTCCAGAAACACACATTTTTAGCTGAGTTTGCAGACACACACACACACACGCGCACACACACATACATACACACAAAACTCGATGTATTTCAAAAACATTTTTGCATCTTTTCTGTGAGCGACAAACGATCAGATGAGTGGGCCTAAAAGAGCAGAGGGAACATTCTGCTTAAAATGACCTGTAAACACTATTTGACTCTGGTCAATAGAAACATTGAATGTATTCAAATGTATTAGAAGAGGTGTTTGAAAAGGGCTTTCACCTTTTTTCCAAAATGTAACTGTGTTGAATAGAAACAAATCTAAATGTTTACCACTGTGTGATCACTGATGAGCCACCATCCCCAGTGGATCATTTCTGTCAGTGAAAAAACTAAATAAAAATGTATTTCCTAGAAGAAATTGACAGAGCAAGCTTTTAAAAGTCCATATTTTTTCATGCTTAATATGACTCTGGAGTAGAGCAACCAAAACCGTTCATGTATTTTCATTTTATTTCATCAATCAAGTGCTTAAAGGTGGTGGTTTGCTGGATTAGGGTGTAGAGATCATCCCACAAAAGACTACATGTTTTGACCTGACCTGGTTTTTGGATGCTACTGTGTATAAGAAAACATCTGACTTTTAATCACTTGGTTCTGTCAGCAGGGGTCATGTGACATTTTGGCTGTGCTGTTTTTCTACGTAAAGAGAGAATTCATGGTTTTTCATTCTTCCCGTTTCTCCTCCTTTTCATCTCCTTCACCTTTTCGCAGTCAGATGGTGATGAAGCCTCCTTGGTCGCTGCTGACCGACTCTGGCACCACGCAGCGACCCCTCCTCTTGGTCACGCGCCGCTTCCGATGGAATTTGGCGTAACAACGGAATCCTTGGAAAAAAAAGACAGCACGATAAACAAAAAAAAAGATGCAAAAAAGGGTGCAAAAAAATTACAAAACCAAAAGGGTCGTCCTCGCTCACCTTCCTCACACATGCAGTCATCGTAGCATTTGTTGTTGAGGCCTCTGTTGTGAAGTTTACACTCATGTTGCCTCAGGTCACAACAAGAACCTAAAATTCAACAATCAAACACACATAGATAGATATTTCAGGGAGGGAACTCGTGTTACACCACAAAATTTGATATAAGCATTAAAATATAAATTGTAATTAAAGTATTAATTTAAATATAAAGACATGTGTGTTCCTCCTAACTTTAATTATTAAATCAAAGTATGTGTTTAGTAAGTGACCAGAGGGGAAACTGAGTACTGAATAGCTGCGAGTCAAAGCTTTTTGTTTGCAGTTAGTCTGGACATCTATCCAGGCCAAATCATGTTAGTGCTCACAACTCCTTATATGGACTTCCTGGTGGTGTCGGTTTATAGGTCACATATTCAGGCTTTAAAAAGTCTTCTTACATGTTGTTGAGACAACGTTATGATTAATATTATATTGCATTTTTAGTGGTGATATAAAGTAGCAATAATTGTGCAATAGACTTTTTTTCTTTTCTTTTTGTTCATAAAAACAAGCAAAGTAAATTTTGAACTGTGATGTGTTTCCAAATGTCATTAATTGAATCCGATTTTAAACATTTTTTATTAGAGGTGGGCACTAGGTTAACGCGCGTTAACGCATGACTCCGTTTCCATGACGACTGACCGGAAAAAGACGTGAGTGACGTCATGTTTAGTTTAGTCCAGGCACCATTTAGCGGTTAGAGCCATTAGTTGCGTTAGCTCCTTAAGCGCCAGTTAGCGCGCCTACAGTGGAACTGGAGCGGTCTGTTTATTAAAGGAAAAAAGTTTAGCGTTACTTTAGAGACTAATTTTAACAATCCGGAGTCACGTAAACATGACGTCACACGCGTCTTTTTCCAGTCAGTCATCATGGAAAGGGCATCAAGCATTAACGTGCGTTAAAGTTGACGCCGTTAACTGCCGTTAACGGGTTAACATGCCCACCACTATTTTTTATATAGTTGGTGAAAATGGGAAAAAAGATTGCCTAGATTGTGCTGAAAAAAAGGATATAAGACACTTTATATTGCACATTTTATAGCCTCTGACAAAATGCTGTGCGTTCAACGGGTTAATAAACATTATATGACAGAAAACTTTGTGGCTGAAAGAGGTGAAACCATCCAGTAATTCACTCAACAAAAAGCAAAATCATTTAAACCAGTGTCTGAGGTGTTGTAAGAACTCATTTGTTACAAAATATGTAATTTAAACCGGTGTTTCCCAATGCCTGGTCCTCTAAGACCCACTGTCCTGCATGTTCTAGACTGCTCCAACACACCTGATTCAAATAAATGGGTCGTGGATCAGGCTTCTGCAGAGCTCCATGATGAGCTGACCATTGGAATCAGGTGTGTTGGAGAAGGGAAACATCTAAAACATGGAGGACAGTGAGTCCTAGAGGGACCAGGATTGAGAAACACCGGTTTCAATGAAATATTTTGTAACAAATGAGTTCTTACAACACCTCAGAACTTGCGATTCTCTTGGAGCAAAGTTCAAGCAGTACTGATGAAGGAAGTCAAATGTAGAACTTGACAACCATACACTATCAACCTGCAACTGTTTAAACTGTAAAATGCCTTTTGTTGTTTTGTAAGATTGTGTTTGTGAGGCTCAGTGTCACCCAAACTGTTTATTACTAATGCAGCAGCAAGTAACACATGTGATTCATACTGACCTGGGAGACAGTCCAGGTGGTGATCACACGGCTCTACGGCGTCAGCGTCTACAGTCACATTTCCACTGCTGAGGTTCTTACTCCGCTTCTTGTCTGCTGCCGACACGAGAAACAAACACAAACACTTTGAGCCAACAGTTGTTACATGGTTTAAAAAAAATAAATCGCCTTTTTAAAGCAGCTACTTTTTGGTGGAACAAGACAGTTTCATCGGCATCGTTGTTTTGATGTCCCAGCTAGCTACCTCGTGCCGTCTTCTGGCGCTATTGGGCTGCTTAGCTAGCTGAGCCAACATGTAGGTATTACGGTAATTTCACTTTGTCGCCAGAGAGGAGAGAGTGTACATAGTTAGCATTTTTTGACCTGTTTTTACACATTGAGAGACAAAGACTCAGAAAATGTTAGCGTAAACATGTTTCCTACTGTTCCAATTTTCAAATTTAACACACAAAAACTGATCATTTACAACTGCAGTGTTTTGCTCAATAAATCTTTTTGTTTTTCGTCATTTTAAACTGTTAAAACAGCATATTACAACGTTGTAAAAAAAAATCTCCTTTTTAAAGCCGCTACTTTTTGGTGAAGCAAGAGCCACCATGTCTACAAGAGCGACAGTTTCATTGGCATCGTTTTGATCCCCGCTAGCTACCTGGTGTCGTCTTCGCCGCTATTGGGTGGGTTAGCTAACTGAGCTAGCTGAGAAGTTGCACATCAAAAGCCAACATGTGGGTATTACGGTAATTTCACTTTGTCGCCAGACTCTGCATCAACTGTGAAATTTTGTAGTGTGTCCCCAGTTTACGATGGTGTACAAACAAGATGTTAGCCTTGGAGCATGCAGAGAATGAATGAGAGACTTTTATTGACACGCGTTGACACAAATTCACCCTTTTGCCTGGAAGACGGCCAGTTGTCCACAGGTTTCATGTCTTCGTAGTCAGTCCAGTCAAAGAGTGCCATGTCCAGAGTAGGCATCACCTCTCCTTGTCCTTTTCCACGGCCAGACCTCTGAATAAAGAAGGGAAAACTGTTGTTTAATCACATTTCATAGGGCACAGGGCAACATCCTCATTTAGTTTCAGGACCTGTAAATTCTACCATCACTGAAAAGCATAAGAATCCCATATGACACAGACGCGTATTAAAAACCCGCTCCTGGATTTGATTGTAACCGACAACCGTGCTCGTGTAAGGGAATAAATCAGAAAAGATCAATTCTGTCTCCTCAGATGAATGTTCGGTGAAACTTCAATTATACCATTTGATTAGATTGTTCTGTTTTACAGGTGAAAGCATTCCGGTTGTTCCCTGATGAAACACACTGGATTTGTGTTGCAGCGAGCACCAGTGATGCATTATTGATTCATAAAATGAGTCGAGAAAGAGAGATAACGTTAGCAGCAGTAGCAGCAGCGGAGCTTTAAACACCAATCGATCGGTAACAGAGAACAAATTTGCCCACAACTTCACAGCTTTTGCATTGTTAATACGCATATAAATACACAGAAATAATGATTGAATGGTACGTTTATTGCACACAATACACACAATAGTGTTCTCTTTCAACACTGAACTTCACTTTACTGAGCTCAGTCATTTCTGTAAATTTCAAACCAAACAAAGGTACAAGTATAATTCATTACATCTTCTGTCATTTCTGTTTATTACATCACTTCAATTCAAAGCCCCCACTCAACAATTACCAATAGCAACACTAGCTAGCCACCGAGGGGATTAGCTAGCTGAGCTAGCTGAGAAGTTCCCACCTCAAAAGCTGATGTTGTTATTGTAATTTAGCTATGTCGCCAGAGGGAAGAGAATGTACATAGTTAGCATTTTTTGGCCTGTTTTTGCACATTGAGAGACAATGTTAGCGTAAACATGTTTCTTACTGTTCCAATTTCAAATTTAACACCAAAAACTGTTCATTTACAACTACAGTGTATTTCTCAATAAACCTTTTTGCTTTCCTTCATTTTAAACCATTAAAACAGTATATTAACATGTAGTAAATTGTAAATAACTGCCAGATAGTGGAAGTTATTCTGGAAAAATGGACAAAAGCACTCCTTTTATGGTTAAATTGGACAGATTTTGAGTGTGCACATTTTTCACTGTTCAGCTCCTCAAACCAGTCAGAAAGAAGTGATTGGTCATGTTTTATTACAACATTGCAAGTTCATAGGCACTGCTGTTTTTATTTAACTTTATTTATTGGAGGCTAGAGATAAAATTCAACAAATACATTATAAAATATAAAATGCTATAAATTAGAATGTTCCACACTAGCATCTTTGATGACTCCACTGTAGGAAAAACCCTATTCAGTTTCTCTGGTGTAACTTTCTGTGATATAACATTTCCTCTGCTCCTTTTCTTTGAAGCGATGAAACAAAAATAGAAATGTTAAACAGTATAATCAAGACCTTGGGGCCTGATCTCTTGAGGAATATTTAATCAATCAAAAACCCGACGCTCTTCCTGCAAACAGATCCATACTTGTTTCCTTTGACTCTCAGGAAATGAACCCCGTATGTAAATATCAGTCAGATTAATTGCAGGTGGTTGCCCATTACTGCTCAGCTGCTCATTAAACTATCAACAGAAGATCGAACGTTCATTAAAGAAGCCTGGCTGCTGTGCGTTTGTGCCACTGAACCTGGGTTCAGGAAAGGCAACATCTCTTTTTTTGCTTCTTCTTCTTCCTCTGTCCAATAATAATGTGACTGCTCTCACATTAAAGACATGCAGAGCGTCTCAGAATACCAAGCAGACATCACACAGGGCGGCTGACGGAGGGAGAGAGAAAAAACTTATTGTAAATGTGCGCCATGACTACAAATATCACTGCAGATTAAAGGTAAATATGACTGTTTTCAGAGTGGAAGAGTCAACTTTGGCTGGACAACGACACGTAAATGTGAGGGCTGCAGATAATCCGCTGGATTTCACTTCTTTTCAGAGCCATTTATCTTCTAAAAAAGCTGCAGTTTGGCTTGTGGTTAGCAGAGCAATATGTAGTGGTAGTCATTTAAGTATTTAAAGAGAGTCATTTAATGGTCCAATGTGTAGGATTTACAACAGACATTGAGTAGAATTATAATAATGTTTTTGTTCATGTATCTGTCTTTAAAGCAAGTTGCGTCTGTGTGTCTGTGACCGGCATATCTCGCCGACCGTTAGTCAGATTAGACTTTGGATATGGGTTGAACATGGCCCGATGTTGTGCATCCTTGATTTTCAAATTTCATGAAGAAAATTTAAATTTTTGCTGATTTACAGTATCATGCTGCACTTTTCTCATCAGCAGCAGTTGCGCTGTCTGGAGTGGGGAGATGGGAGTGAAGAGGCTGTCCTCACAGTGGGTGAGACATTTTCACACGGTTCACCACAGAACATGGTGTTATACTGAAACGACGAGGTGTCCACTCACCAATACGCGAGCACATATTTGTTTTTGCATTAGCATGCTATTACTTTGCGGCTAACTTGGCGAACCTGTTTCCAAAGGTAAGCTAGTGAGGCTACGATTAGCATTAGCGTAGGGCTAACAACTAATACAAACGCTGTGCAACCTCATTAGGCACAACGAAAATGTTTTAATTTTCGATTAGCATTAGCGTAGCTAGCTGTTGAGACTGTTAGCCACGCCAGTGGTTGCACAGTGTTTGTATTGTTAGCCTTTTACGTTACTTATCGTGCATTACCATAACTGAAAAATCTTCTTCAGCTCCCACTATAGGACTACACACTTAGAAGTGGCAAGTAGAACCATAGAATCATTGAAGGTTCTTCGGCTTGTCCTCATAGGAGAACCCTTTTTGGTACCACTAAAGGTTCCACCTCGAACCCTTAGTGTTACCAAGAATCCTCTTAAAACCCCTTATACAGGAAAGGGGTTCCAAAGGGTTCTCTGGATCAAAATGGTTCTTACTGGAACCGCCAGTGTTACCAAGAACCCTTGAAAAACAAATGGTTCCAGGTAGAACCTCAGCCCTTGCACAAGAACACTTTCGAAACCCTTATTTCTAAGAGTGTACTACCTACAGGCACTGTACTAGTCCTCTAAAAATGAAAGCTGCAGTGTAACTTGCTGTGTTTTTGTTGTTGTTGTTGTTGTTGTTGATGATGAGCATGAACCCTCGACACAGTTGGTCAATCCTGTACATATCAGATACTGGCTACAGTAATGATGCAACTAATCCCACATGACAGTCCTTAAAGTTGTAAGAGTTGTTATAATATGAACAAAAATCATAGTTGCTAGAGCAGGGTTTCTTAATCCTGGTCCTGGGGACTCACTTTCCTGCATGTTTTAGATGTTTCCCTGCTCCAACACACCTGATTCCAACAGTCAGCTCATTAACCAGCTCTGCAGACGCCTGATAACGACCAATTTATTTGAATCAGGTGCGTCGGCGCAAGGAAACGTTTAAAATATGCAGGGGCAGTGAGTCCCCAGGACCAGGATTGAGAAACAACTGCTCAAGTTTTGTTTCTTAAAGGGAATTTTTCATCATCTAAAACTAATGCCTGTGCACATGTAGTCATTATAGAGCGGGTACTCAGAGGCAAGATGGTGATTTTTGCTGCTGTGCTGAGAACAAAATGTTTCAAGTGCTCTTCAAAGTTTGTTGAATTTTAAATGTTTTAAGGCTGGCAAGGGTGGTAATTAGTGGCATTAAGATTAGCTGGGTATACATTTGATTTAGTGAACCCACATCTTTAAGGGGATAGATAAGACACTAATAAACATTTCAGAGAAAGCATGGACATTATTGTCATTGTTTCACATGCTCAGCAAAATCTCACCTCACCTGTATTCCAGCCAATGACAATTATAAATATATATACACATATATATATATACACTACCAGTCAAAAGTTTGGACACACCACAGAGTGAAGGCAAAAGGGCCAATAAGTGCTCAGAATCTCTGGGAACTCCTTCAAGACTGTTGAAAAACCTTTCAGGTGACTACCTCATGAAAACAAAGCAGTGATCAAAGAAAGTGGTGGCTACTTTGAGGAATCTAAAATATGAATTTAGGAGTTATTTCATACACGTTTGTTTACTACATAATTCTATATGTGTTCATTCATATAGATTGATGCCTTCAGTGAGAATCGACAACGTAAAAAGTTGTGAAACATTAAACATTAAAATGGTGTGTCCAAACTTTTGACTGGTAGTGTATATAAATATATATATATTCAACAAAAATATAAACGCACAAACTTGAAATGGTGAACAAAAATAGAATGTCATGACTTTTGCTCAGAATCTTGATGCATTTGTTTATGGAATGATTTGTTTTGCTCAAACCCAGTATTCCTATTGACTACAATCAAACCAGTACACAGACACTCCTTATGGTCTGGTCAATAAAAGGGCACACCAAAATGTGGACTTTTGTCACTTGTCAATATGCCACAGATGTGACAAATCATGAGGGAGCGCGTCGTTGGCAATGCCGAGTGCTGGGCTGAGCGTTACAGCTGTGGCAACACAACTGAATGTGCATCATTCCACGATCGACAACCTGGTGATGTCCATGCGTCGCTGGTGTAGCGCTCTGCGTGAGGCTAATGGTGGACACACATTATTGAAGTTTGTGAGCTTGGATCATCGACCCCCATTTTGTTCTTCCTGCCATTACTCCAGAACTTTTGTTTTGAAATTAATCCTAATGCTTGCAAATTAAAGCCGCTTTATTGATAAAGTTGTACTGTTATTTTTGGATAGTTACTCTGTTTTGTCACAATACTACAAGGTTTTCTTTGTGTGTTTATATTTTTGTTGAGTGTATTCTGTTCAACAGAGCACATCAATAGAATAACACAAAGTGTGTCATTGATGCTGTTTTTCCTCACAAACGCCACACAATCTGTTGTGCTTTGAAACAGAAGCTGTGACAAACACGACCGTGATGATGGCACTTGTTCAGTTCCATTTAGCATTTCATTTCTAACAGTTCCAAGAATGAAAGAGGTGGTGGTGGTGGTGGGGGGGTGGGGGGGGTGGAACAGTGTAATTTATGTTTCTACTTATAAATTCTGATTACATTCCACACGCAGGTGAAGCATCAATCAGAGTGGATGTGAAAGGTGGTGAGCGTTGCTCCACACACACACACACACACACACACACACACACACACACACACACACACACACACACACACACACACACACACACACACACACACACACACACACACACACACACACATACACAAACCCTCCTCATGGTCACAGATTTTGTTCTGACTTAGTTTCTAATAAAGGCAAAGGGAAAGGGCTGTCATAGAGAAATTGCTGCTGGTCTATGAACTGCGTGACTTTGATCCCAGAGGTAAACTTTCATTATCGGGAACACAATCATATCTATCACACAAACTGTGACCAGCAGCAGCACTTTCTGGGGCTTCTGCTGTAACACGGTGTAATTTCCAAAATGAACTATGAGGTTTGCGGCGGCTTTAACGGCAGTAATGGGGCCCATTTTCGCCCCTGATTCCCTTGGATCCACACTGAGGCGAAACACACAAAGCCTTCAATAAGTACCAGGGCTTCGTTGGGGTTACCTGGGGTTTGGTGGAGGCCGGGGGCACTGTTGGGGGATGCTCGTTCATCACCACAGTAACCATCGAGGAGCCAGAGCCAAAAATGGCTGGGATGGGGGAGGGGGTCTCACCGGGCGGGGTCACGCTCAGGGCGGGGGAAACGGCGGAGGGGGAGGGAGGGTCCTCGAACACATCTCTGTCCTTGAGCAGAGACCTCTCCTCAGGCTCCAGAGGAAACCCTGCGCAGAGATGATTGACAGAAAGGGAACAACAACAGACGTGTTATTATGACATTATACAGATTGGACATCACGTTAACAGAAGTGGATGTTTCGCATTAGTGGGTAAAACATGTTCTCGAAAAACAAAATCAATCATTATCAAACCGTTTCATCTCAGATTGAAGGCAATTTACTCACTGTGTCCGGAGCTTCTGATCGGATTACACGGTCATCCTGGGAAACTATGTGTTTTCATTTATGGAAAAATGAAAGTTTACACTATCTCCGTAACAACTGGACAAAACCCCAAATGAGAAAGTGTGATCTTCTGTCTGAATCTGACCCCCACCTCGATATGGAGGCCATGAACGGAGAATTATTGTCATGAGTTATGACCTCAGGGTCATACGTTCCTCGTCCTTGATTATCTCTCTCTCTCTCTTTCTGTGTGTGTTGTAGGTGTGCATGATAGACAGACTGTGTATGGATCCTGGAAACTGATTAGTCCTGAACAGGAGGTTCCAGGATAAGAGGCCAGATCATTCAAGCTACAGCAGGTTTTCTTTGAACTAGTCAAAGGTAGACTGTGCGCAGACATCATGCTTTTATATCAACCTTTAACATGGTCTGTTTAATGTGTTGCTCTAGGTTTACTGGGGCTTTGGATAGAAGTGAGTATCTTTAATCATGTTGTGCCAAGGATTTCCTGGTTTTCTGCTACTCTGGATAATCCACATAGATCATTTGTTTCATTTATTCTGCTTAAAGTAGTGTAAAACTGTTTATAACCAGGATATTATCTCAGCTAGGAAAGTGAACTGATGGTCGAGGTGGTCTACAATCAAGCTTATTTCAATCAATATCTACTAACAGATGCAACATCGTGGATGACAACCGCCACTAAACATCACTTCCAACTAAAGAGTAAAGTAAATACAGTGGATTATTTACACTTGCCCATCCATCCAGTGATACATTTTCAATAATGTTTTCAAATATGTACCAGAATCTTCCACATGGATGGATTGACATTAAAAATATGATCTGAAACGATTTGTTCGGAGATCCAGCAAAATCTCACCTTTACCATGTCGCCCCTTATCGCGTCGATGCCCCTGTCTCCTGTGTTCAAACTGCTGTCCATGTCCATGTCCCGGTCTGTGTCCTCTCCGTTTGGTCGTCCCCACCAAGTGGTTTTCTCGCACCTGGGACGGATTCCTCGCGTTCACTCGCACTCTGTCTCTGTCCCTCCCTGGCCCCGTCTCCAGTCTCACTGGGCTCAAACCCTCCAGGCCCGTCCCGTCGTCGTCGTCCTCCAGCCAGGCCAGCGGGTGCAGGGCCCGGTGCGAGTACAGCTCGGACCTGCCTTTGGTAATCCAGGCTCTCTTGCCGCCGTGCCGTCCGTGGTCCCTGCTGTTGCCGCCACCGTGGCCCTGCACACTCTGTGGACGGTGCTGTAGGACACTGCTGTCGTCTGTCGAGGTCTGCGACTGTCTCCTCTTGCCGTGAGACAGCGTCAGGGTGGAGAACAGGAACACCTGGAGCAGAATCCAGGAGAGAGCCATGGTCTGCACAACACAATGCCACCTGCCTGGGAATATAGAAAAAGTATAGTCAGCACTGCACAGATTCTGTATTAAGCTTATAACACAACATTAAACCAAGTCTGGATTCAAGAATGAAGCTTATGGACTGAATGAAACCCAAGATCTTAGCCCTTTGCAGGTAAATTGGGCTCAAATTGGGCTCACTCACAACTTAACTATAAGCAGACATTTATCCTCATGAGATAATGTGATGGAGTCACAACTCTTGTTGGTGATTTAGGAAACTATGCCAGTATAATTTTGCTGATGTTATATTTAAATTGGAGTTTTTGGAAGGATTGTTTCCACCCATTTTGTGATTTAGAAAAGTAATATAGTAATATCATTTCAGTTGTGCTGTGGTTTTCCACTTTTATATTTATTAATCTACAACTACTTTCTTATGGTTTGATTCATCATCTTGGTTTAGTAATACTTCCGTTTGTTTTGCAAATTTGATGCCTTTCTGATAGGAGCTCTTTAACACCGAAGCCCCAAAATGTCCGTCTGGACTTTTTTTTAATGCTTATTTTAACCATAAAAGCGCCAGAAAATATCCAGTGAGCACTTTTTTCCAGAATAACTTTCAATATCAGGCAGTTATTTACAATGTAATGCATGTTAAAATGGTGTATTAGCAATTTATAGTGAAGAAAGACTAAAAGTTTTGGTAACACTTTAGATTAGGGAACACACTATACTAGCCCTTTATTAGTAATCATTAAGCACGTATTAACACTTCTACATAACCTCATTCTACCTCTATTATGACATGAATTAAGAGTTTTTACTATATAACGTGTTAATACGTGCTTAATACTTACTATTAAAGGGCTAGTATGCTACTTGTATGTTAGTAAGCACCTTGTTAATGGTGAAAATGTGTTTTGTATTTATAGTTGTAAATGAACACCAGATTTTGCATTTTGCACAAAATCTGTCAAAATGAAATAACAAATAATGAAATAATAAAACAGACTAAAAAAGCACTGCCCTCTCCTCTGCAGCATTCATTCTCTTATCCCCTCCACTCTCAGCTCACACTCTCCATCTTTCTCAAACCTCCTCATCTGGACTGGGTAGGTTTGAGAAGACCATAAATATTAAGGACAGACACCTGTGACTCATCTTCATCTTCCTGCCTTTGCCGCCGTTAGATAACGCACGTGTGCGCGTCTTTCATCGCTCAAAGGTCTCTCAAGCTTACCTTTCATTAATAAAGTCAACATATCTGTGAGGCGGCACTGAACTGAAATATGAGGCTGTGTGTGTGTGTGTGTGGGTCTGCATTTACACAGCAACCTTGTCCAAACATGAGTAAAATGATGGTGTTGAGGCAAAAAAAAAAGATTAACTGGAGAGGGAACACTTTTCCATCTTTTATTCTACATGTGAGTCTACTTCAATACAAATTTAATGCATTTTATATATTCATGATTACATTTAGTGGGCTGTCCATTTTAAGCTTTTAAAGCTACATAATGACAATATTTGCAAACCTCTTTAGGGTTCATTTTAATGAATTGTTGAAATTCAGGAAATGATCCATTTGCCCTGATGCACTTTGACAGTGAGGTCATCATTTGACATCACCCTGAACAAGGATCCGTTGAAAATAACTGTGACACAGTTTTTTACCACATTATATCTATTTTACTCATGTGTCATTTGAGTTACAAACAATTTATAGACTATTATGTATAGACAATATTCGACAAAATGGTTTTATTTCAAGCTGAACCTGCATTGAAGCTCACGCTGATCCACAACTCACTTTTGTTTTCGTTCAGAAATCAGCAAGTCCACTATTCTGGCATTATTATTATCACCACTGCAGAGAGAGAAAGGAACACCAATTCAAAAAAGATGACGAACGTTTGGGTAAGTATCATTTGTTGGTTTTTTTTTGTCCATCCATTATAATAGGTTGAGAAAATCCATTGCGACAAGCACATGCGGCGTCATTATGGCACGATGGAGACTCTTTTGTGTTAAAAGACAAACGACAGCGCGAGGCGTACAGAAAATCAATGAGGGAGAAGTATTGAGCTGCTAGTGATAACGTGTGTGTGTGTGTGTGTGTGTGTGTGTGTGTGTGTGTGTGTGTGTGGGTGTGTGTGTGTGTGTGTGTGTGTGTGTGTGTGTGCGTACGTGTGTGTGTGTGAGGTGGTGTTATGGAGGGAGTTTATCAGGTTTATCATACTGGCACTCGAGATGGTGAAAACAGACAATCTTGAGTTTACAGTGGCTTATTTAGGTGTGTCTTCAAATGTGTGTGTGTGTGTGTCAGAGGATGCTGGCGGTGTCAGAGCAGGAGGCTGCACCCGCCCCCCCCGGGGGGATTTCAAGGCAGACTGCGTCGGCTGGCCTTTGGGAACTCGACCAGCTGTGCAGTTTGGCAAACAAGAGCGTGCAGCTGGCCGCTGAGGTGAGATCTTTTTTTCTACAAATAGGCCTCAGAGTGTCAGTGGGCCAGGAAATTGACCGTGTCATGCACAAAGTGTGTAGCCAAGGTTTACACTCCTGCCTGTTTGACACTGGAGGTGATGCCAGTGTCGTGTGCTCTGGATCCTGCTTGAGCAAAAGTTTGATTTGCGTAGGAAAACATCCAAAAAGTGAGCGTTTTCTTCTTTTATGTATGTACTTGACCTCTTATTTACATCTTTAAATCATTAACGTGCATTATCCCTACATAATAAACACGTATTCCGTGGTAATCAGATTGTTGGTGTTCCTTTATTCAGTCGTTCCTCTATCTGTGCCACAACAGCATGACCTTTCAAAAACTCATTCTCCCAACATGAAAACAGATGTTACGCCTCCACAGTAACACAGGGCACCATGTGCAACGCTCCATCAAACCTCAGGCCTGAATAGAGCTGTCATGTGAAAAGTGATGGAGAAAAAAAAAAAAAAAAAAAGGGCAAGCATCTCGGGCACAGCAATGCCTCACTTTCTTTCAGACTCTCATCACCGCTAACAGGTGGTCCTTTGAGGAAACACAGGACGGGACGATAATGGAGAACCCTGGGTGGTATTTCCTGGGTCTTATAAGCACAAGGTCTCTGGAGTGTGATAAACAGCCACAAACAGAACCACACACAGTCCTCCGCCACAGAGCCACTGACACTCATGACTGTGTGTTGTGGGTAAAGCACAGCAGGTAATCTGTCCGCTGCTGAGGAGACGGGAGGCCCAACAAGCCAGATGACGAGCGCCACTCGCACATTTTGAGAATCCACTCAACTGAGGGGGCAGCGTTCACACAGTAACTGAAACTTTTCACAGCATAAAGCATTCACAGCATTTCATAAATTGCTATAATTAACATCTAAGTGAGTGACTAGGATTTCTAAAAAATGTGATGTTTTAATTTGAACCCCTCTTTCAAGTTTTAGAACAAACTAAAAACACAGTGTCCTGTATTTACAAGCATATATTAGGATTTAGCAGCATGTAAAAAAACACAGACACTGTGTTGTTTTATAAAGTGATATCTGAGGATGTTTGTCTTCTTTATTTCTATTTAATTTTGCCTGATTTGACATCAAGGTACGGAAAGATATCAATGTTTAGATTTGCAAAGTTTGCTTTTTCTTGTCTTTTTTCAATAGATATTTTGAAAAAAACAAATGTGATCACATGATGATTTGAGGACTAACATTAGATGATGGTTCCTTTTGAGTTTAACCAATTAATTTATTCTTAAAATCCAGAAGTACGAACACAATCTTAAAATGACACAAACACTTTAGCTTTAGCTCCACTAGCTTCAGCTCCATTTTTGCTCCACTAGCTTTAGTGCCACTAGCTTCAGCTCCAATAGCTTCAGCTCCACTATAGATTTAGCTCCACTAGCTTCAGCGCCACTAGCTTTAGCGCCACTAGCTTCAGCTTCACTAGCTTTAGCTCCACTATAGCTTCAGCTCCACTAACTTCTGCTCCACTACAGCTTTAGCTCCACTAGCTTTAGCTCTAATAGCTTCAGCTCCAATAGATTTAGCTCCACTAGCTTCAGCTCCACTTTAGCTCCACTAGTTTTAGCTCCACTTTACACATTTCATCAACAACAAAACAGTGTTCAGTCCTGAAAATGATGCATCTGTTCCCTTATCGCCGTTAATGCAGCACCGACCGCTGGCAAATCCAAAGGAAATTGGCACAAAAAGGGTGTAAATAATGTAGTTTACCAAAATAATAACGAGACAGCACGTCAATCTAATGTGCTGTACATGTTCAGAGAGTTGTTTAGTTGTGTGTCTTAAATCAGTATGGGGAGGATGTTTGTGATATCAGGGGAAATTCTCGCGTAAAAAGGCAACAGAAAACACACAAACTGCCTGTGATCTGATCCTCTGAGTTCATCTGAGTGCACCGATGTAAAGTGAGAACGCTGTCTATGTTAAACATATCAAATGCTTTAAAAAAAAAAAAATCAATACTACATTTTGAGAGAGCCGACGTGCAGGGAAGTTAAAATTGGATTATTATGGTTAACATTTTATAGAAAACACGACCGAGAGCTTTTTATAAGTGCAGCGAAAACAGTTAGAGAAATGCATGAGAGCAGAGCAGGGTAAGTATGAGGTAATCTTGCAAGAAATTGCAAAGAGGGTAAGCAGCACTATGACTATTAGAGGCTGGGTGATTAAGCTGTGATGAGATCAGAGACCTCTGTGTGGTCAGCAACACGAAAAAAAATATACTTAACAGGGAGTGGGGGCCCAGATCTGTGATGAGCAAGGTGAGCAGGGAAAAGCAGCAAGGCATGGAGGCCACCCTCGAATTAAACTGTGTGTGTGTGTGTGTGCGTGTGCTTCACCTGCTGTGACACCAAACCTCCAGGAGCCATCTGCTCCTGTTGTTTTATCTCTCATAGCAACCAGCGGGGCCATAAGGATCCAGCAAACAAAGGCTGCAGAAACAGACAGCTGAAGCAGAACTATGATGTCAGGCAGAGGCCACACGCAGAGATTCATATCAGGAATGCTCTCCTGTCCATGACTGACACATTTACTTGATCTATATCATGAAACACAAAGTCATCGCTCGAGCCGCTTTTTGGAACAAATATGCTAAATATATGCTATTTGCAAAATCAACAACAGGACGTCAAAAGGCGTGCATGACCTCACAGGCTGCACGGATCAATATACTATCAGTCACAAAGGACAACAAACGTATTCGTCAAAAAACCCACTGCTCCCTGTCGTGAAGTAAAAACCACCGAATATGTGATGCCTTGTTTTTACGCATTTGGATTTTCATAAACATCAACTCAATATAACAAGCCTCCGAATAACAGCCTCTGCATAATAAACAACACCTCTCCCAAACTGCAGTTAACGCCATTAAACTTAATTTCCTCAAAGGCCAATACCACTGACTTCAGCGTTTTAAAAGTGCTTTGTCTCTCAGAACCCCCCCCCCCCCAGCAAACAATGTTCGCTGAAATTCCCCAATTGATTAGAAAGGCTCTTTGCAGCTTTTTGAGGTGGGTATTGGATGGTGAAGGCCCCCAGGATGCAACACGGGGTGATAAACAGACAAAAAAAAAAAAACAAGAGCCATAAGGAGGGTCCATCTGTCATCAAGTGAGATGAGCAGGAGAGCAGGAAGACACCGAGTGATTCACTGCTAATTTGGTCACAGGTACAACAGATGTGTGGCGAGAGACCACGGCGTTGTCACCGACGCACTGTAACGTCGTTGACATTCGACAACGCGGCCCTGATCGGCCTTTTTATGAGAGCACACACACACACACACACACAGATTCTCCCTGTGTTGCAATCAGTGCACGCACACACACTCACACACAGCGGGGAAACCTCCTGCAAACACTCACATATAGGCATGTTCCAAAAATGTGTGAGACACAAACAGCACCAGAAGCACAGAAAGAGGCATCCCACAGAGAGGAGGGAGAATGAAAGAGACAAAAGATAGAAGGAGGAGGAGGATGGGGATGAGGAAAAAGAGGTGTGGGGGGGGGGGTGGCTGAGAAGAAAGAAGAAAAAAATAAGATGTAATGCTGAGAGAGAGAGGGTGAAAGAACCAAGTGAGACGCAAACAAGGAGGCAGGAAACAGGAATCAAAGTGGTGGAGAGAGACAGAGAGAAAGAAAGAGGGAGGATTTATCCCGTCTTAATTATCACAAAGTGTCACTGGCATCTTTTTCCTTTTGTGGCAGATAATGACACCAGCTGAATCGACCACAAACCCTGCAAAGCTTTGGCTTCTGAAAAAAAAACAAAAAAACAAAAAAAAAACAACAACAAAACTTGTCCTTTTTCAAAGGATGTGAAATGTGGACACCTGGCTCTGTGTGTGTGGACGCTGTGCATGGGAACACTTTGACCGGTCAGAGAGGGCAAAACACTGTTTTGCAGACGATGAAGTGAAGCATGCAAACATGTTATATGAACCCAAACTCCCTCCTCCTCTTCATCCTCCTCCTCCACCCTGTTAGTGGAAGTGAGCAGCATTGAGTGCCTGCCAATGTTGAAAAAGAGTCTCGATCAAACACATGCAGCCACGCTTTGGCAGTGACGTCCGAAGGCAAGTTTCTCACCACTAGCGGGTGGAGACGGGGTGATGGACGCTCTGCATTTTTTTTGGCCGCAACTCAAAAACGGGGCACAAAAGGAAAAAAAAGAGATTTGCTTGTGTAATGACCGAAAGAAACAAAGTGGAACTCTTTTCAAAAATGTGTTCAAATCCTTGTTTGATACTTTTGGATGAGATCATCATCTGCTGCTGCTGTCATTCCCAGCAGAGACTGGGGTCAGGATCCACAGAGGGGTTTGCAAGGGGATTTATTTTGGGTTTGCCGAATATATTTGGTGAATTTAATATCTTTCAAAAGGGAGTCCCCACAAAGTTTGTAAAACACTGTTGTGTTGTATATTTTACAGGAAGAGATTCATGTTTTCACTCCAAAATCCATACAGGTATTAGAAGACAACAAAATTCACTTCTGCTCAACTATTAAATGGTGCACTTTTCCACCAACACCCAAACAAAGAATTATTCCTCAACAGTTAATGTCCAACCCAGGATTTCTCACTCCTGGTCCCATGGGAGGACCAGGAATCGGGTGTGTTGGAGCACATAAACACCTAAAACATGCAGAAACCCTGGTCTAACCCTAACCTTACACTAACCACAGTTCCAATCTTTGCCCCAAAATGTAACCAGTTCCTCAGAAATTAGGTTCTGACAAGGTCAAGATTTATACCAGTAAAAATATAAAAATGTCGCAAAGAGGCTACAAGTACAAATACAAAGTACACACACTCCTGTTCAGTGATGATCAACACTGGGCTGTAAAAGAAGAGATAATGGCTGTTATCATTTCGGCTTTTCCTCTCTGTTCATGCGCCAAAATTCCTGATGTTAATCTGGTTTAAACGCACGGTGACAGCAACCACCAACAGCACAGCACTTACACTGGCTTTAATGGATTTACTCCCTCAGTACAAAACTAAGTCGAATTCACTGTTTGAAAACAACGAGTCTTCGCAGCTTCTTTATTTAATTTAGGTATTTGGTACTTTTGTGACATTATTGGTGCGCTTTTACGCACAGATGGGACTCACGGTACAGTCAGGCAGGGGTGATGAGCCACAGCTCAGTCTTTATTCATCCATCACCTGCCACATACAGTGTCACACACTGATGATGAGGACTTTATGTATGAATTATTACACATTATAAACTGCATTATGACTGCAAACTCACAGGAAATACCACACAAAGCAGGTTAACGGATACACCGAAACCCCGCAAAAGGGTATTAAGCGACTCCTGCACGTGTAAGAATAACACACCGCGCATACATCTCCCTCCTTTCCTTCCAATAAAGACATCTCCTTACCTCAGTGCTGTTCAACGTCTTCTTGTATATGCTGCTCAAGGATCAGTCATATAGCTGTAGAGAGACAGCGAGCACCGACGCAGCGCAGTCGACTGTAGTCGCTCAGAGAGCACAGAGAGAGTTACTGGCTCCGTGTGTGTGTGTGTGTGTGTGCGCGCCTCACCAAGTGCGCGTCCACGCCAGGACCACAGGGCTGTATCTTGGATGGGGCTTGTCCCAGCAGGTGAAGTCAAGGAAGGGTGTGGGGGGGGGGGGGATGGGTTATGGGTTTATTTACTCCCACTGCAAACATCAAACATGGCTGCCAGTAGGGACACAAAACTGACACTAAAGTAGATTAGTTTGGGAAAAACAGCTTCTAGACACTAGTCCATCCATCCATTGTCTAACCCCCTTTATCCTCCACATGAGGGTCACTGGAGCCAATCCGAGAACAACCATTCACTCTCACATTTACAATACGAGCAGTTTAGGGTGTTCAGTTTAGGTTCTGCCCTGCTCCAACATACCTGATTCCAATGAACGGGTTGTTATCAGGCTTTTGCAGAGATGATGATGAGTTGAATCAGGTGTGTTGGAAACACTGGATTAACCTCTGCATGTTTTTGCACCGAGAAACACACACACACACACACACACAGGGGGAGAACATGCAAAATCCATGCAGAAAGACCCTTGTTCCGACCAGGTCGTGAACCCAGCTCTAATCAACAATGCTGTATAACAGCGGTGGAGAAAGTACTAAAATATTTTCTCAAGTAAAAGTACCAAAACGGATGAAATATTACTCAAGCAGAAGTAAAAGTAGTTATCTGAAAATGTACTCAAGTAGAAGTAAAAAGTAAGTATGTACTAAGTATGTACTTTAAGTAAAAGTTACTCAGTTACTTGGGGTGTGAGGGTAGTAGAAATATGACAAAGGCTCAGAATTCCAAAACCTTTTTGGGCTCACGCGCCCGTCGCGACACAGGATATTACGTCACTTTTGTCACCTCTATGTTCACGCGCCAGTGCTGCTGCTCATCATCATCATTCGTCTGGTTGTGGTGTACATTTTCCCCCTGTAGGTCTTCATTGTGCTGAATTTTTATTTTTACTCAGTAACGGATAGGATTTATAAAGTAACTAAGTACAATACTTGAGTCAATACGTACTCAAGTAAAATACAAAATCCTGATTTTAAATTGTACTTAAAAAATACAAAATACACACAAAAAAAGTATTCAATACAGTAACTTGAGTAAATGTATTTCGTTACTTTCCACCTCTGCTGTATAATGATCCAAGTGACTATATGCACGGGTCGTCACTTAAAACTTTCTCTACAGCCAGCTCCTTACCGTCCTGATCAGCAGTGAGCTGTTGGCACACACACACACACACACACACACACACACACACACACACACACACACACACACACACACACACACACACACACACACACACACACACACACACACACACACACACACACACACACACACACACACACACACACACACACACACACACACAGGTGGTGGTGGCAGCAGAAGATGAACAACACCTGTGTGCCATTATGTAAAACCACAACACACACACAGGTGTTGCTGATCCACGGCTGCCTCCATCACTAAGTTCATTCATTCATCTTCTACCGATTTATCCTCTACATGAGGGTCACGGGGGGGGGGGCGCAGGGGGGCCCGCTGGTGACAATCCCAGCTGACATATAGAGCGATAGGTGGGGACAGTTCGCCAGTCCTATCACATAGAGACAAACAACCATACACTCTCACATCTACGGTCAATTTAGATTTTAATCCAATTTGCTTCATTCCCAAAATCTGCATGTTTTTGGACATTTGGAAAGCGGAGAGAACCTGGAGAAAACACAGAGTTTCTCCATGGACAGACTTCCGTTAGCAGACTCTTAAGTCATCATTCACTGGTGTCCCTGCTGGTATGCAGGTGTCCCAGGTGAGCATCCATGACTATTCATGGTGTCAGTATTCTTCATATACAGTAGTCACACCTCTGAAATATACCTATAATAAGTGTCACTTTAAATGTAATGAAACTGCAATGACAGCATAGAAGGAAACCAGGTCCAGTGCCATGAGTGTGCTTCGATTTCTGTTTGTTAAAGGTTCCCCCAGGTCCATTTTTTTTTACTGACGGCCCATTAACCCTTTAAGGTTCTACTCAACCATTTGGTCGAGCACACTTTAAGTCACTATATCTCATTGAAAAATGCATCAAGCTGAACTCACTAACACTGAATGTCACTTGTTCTGAATGTTGTAACATTTATGAATTATGCAAACAAGGTTTATTATGAACAGACGTCTCAACCGTTTGGTAGAGGCCTGTATCTGAAATACTGTAGGGTCTAATTTAAAAATAATAAATAGTGATTGTCGTCATTGTTGTCATAAGTAAATAAAATAAAATATTAAAAAATGCAAAACAAATTATTTTTCCTTTGCTTTTTTTCTTGCTGAATACCTTAAAGGGTGGAAACCAAAGTTTCTTAACATGAAGGTTTGGATCTTTTCCTCATTGCAAGCAGCAAAAGATTGATTGAACCTGATTGAACCTTGTGTCTCAGGTTGAATCTCTGCAGCCTGGGTGTAGAATCTAGTGGAAAGTCACAGACTAGCGCTTTTACAGCAGCAGATCAATACCCATGGTTTTGGAATAATAAAAAAAAAAGGGCTCACAAATCACATATGGGTACAAGTGGTCAGGTGTTTGAATATTTGTTTGTGTTTGGCTTCAGCTTGCAAGAAATCAGGCTGCTTTCAAAGAATCCTGCAGCAGCAGCGTCAGTAATAAGCTGTCAGGAGTTTGGCTCTTATTTGATGGATCTCCTCCGCAGTGAAAAGCCTGTAAATGCCTGTTTCGTCGACAGTCTTACAGAACTCGGCTGACTGCAGAGCACCGGCATAACTAATTCTAAAAAATCTCCTCGATGAGCTCGTTTCTGTGTGCGTCAACAGATTTTTTAGTGTCGTATATGTGGAGAATTACTGCGTTTAAATCACTTAAGGGAACTGGTTGACATTTAGAATTCCAGCCCCGTTATTTTTGTTTTGTGTGCCCCCCGAAACCTGAAAATGAAGCCATTGAACAGGCTTTATATTCATTTGGTATGAATACAAACAATGCTGACAAGCCACTTAGGGGAGTGCAAGTGCAACACAGCGGCACTTGAGTCTGCTGAAGGAAGATAACAGGCGAACGCTCAAAATGCCTTCAGACATTTGTATTGAGAGCTCAAACATCCACTCAGTGAGGGGTCCACTCGTGACTCTCGGGGTGAATTCATGAATAAAACATCACAAAACAATAAAGTAGCACCTAGGTCGAGGTGTTGACTGCACAGAGGCAAAACCCCACCGACTACTGCAAGTTGAAACACCCTTTAAATGCAGCTTTTGCCATGTGACCGAATTGAATTTAAAAAAAATCCAATAATCACACGAGTGTAACATTTTCAGTTATTATAGAACATAACAGGGGTTCTCAAAGTTTTGATACCGGAAGGCCAATTTAGGAACCCAGGATTCTTCTAACTCAAAAACAGCGACACATGGCTTACGTGACTGTTAGTCGTAGGTCACCTGACCAATCAAATTGATGTTATTGTTACTCGGAATTCACACAAAGTCGCATTATTGTGTGCTAAATCCAAAGCTCAAGCACAAACATAAAAGAAAGTATTTTTTTTTAAATTGCTGTTTTGTATTCTGACTGCGCTAATGTAGTGTGCAAACATTTCTAGTCAATGCTCCACTGTTGTCTCCGTGTTTTTGGTATCAGCGTAATGAGTCTTGTCTTTACTTAGAGAAGTTACACGGTAAATGTGATTTTAGTCCCATATACTGGAATATCAGTTAGCCCTTTTTAGACTGTTTTATACCACTTACACCGTTTTAGTTGTGTATGGAAGGCCAATTCTGAGAATATAAGAGAGAAAAATGAAGATGAAGGAGCCTTAAGCGTTAAAAGTAAAAGCTAAGTCATGGTAATTTAGCTAGTAGCTAATTCTGGTAAGGCTGAGAGCCTTGCATTGTCCCTGTTAAATGAACAAACAAACAAAAAAAATTGTACATGAGAATAAATGTCAAAATATGAAATGATGTAACTATCTTGAAATTATTATTATATAATTTAGAGCAGGTTAATTTTTCATCTTTTAGGCCAGGGGTTTCTGCATGTTTTAGGTGTTTCCCTGCTATAGACTTGAACATCACCTAACATTAGCGTCAGAACGCTAGCTAGTAGAACTAGTAGTAGAAGCAGTGCTTAAAAGGTGCTCATGAGGAATTTCCTTCTGTGGGGTTTAGTGGTTTAGTACCCCCAAGAAAACTATTTAACTTTTATACTTTACATTTTGTTTCTAAGTTTATAATGTGAGTTATTTACACTGTAATGTATACTTTTTCACTAATTTAAGATGAAAATGTTTAAGTTATTTATAGTATTCTATTGTTCTATATTTATAATGTGGGTTATTTACAGTGTAATGTATATTTCTTTACTAAGTTTATATAGCTTTTTTTTAAAAAAAAACGCTGGTCGGAAGGGCCCCCTGGGAATTTTTGCTTAGGGCCCCAACAGACTTTAGAATCACCTCTGGCGATTCTGGCGAAATAAATGGGTCGTTATCAGGCTTCAGAAGAGCTTACTGACAAGTAAGACCATTTGAATCAGGTGTGTTTGGGCAGGGAAACATCTAAAACATGGAGGACAGTAGCTCCCCAGGACCAGGAGTGAGAAACCAGTTATAGGCAAATGGGTTTCCGTAATTAAGCTCGTTAATAATAAAGTACAAACAGATATGTAAACTGCAAAAAATCTGATGAAAATGTATCAGAAATCATCCTGAGGGAAAAAAAAGCATGCGTAACAAGTGCCATGTCATTCATCCACAGCAGGGTTTCTCACTCCTGGTCCTGGGGAGTTTTGGTTTGTTTTTGTTTTTTTTTGCTTTGAGCAAGTGCTGTATCCAAAATGTTGCACTGGACCTTTAAATAGTGATGTGTCTGTGTAATGTCCACATTAGATCATATCAAAACAGACTGGAAAAACAAAAACATGTATGCTTCAACATAACAAAGTAGCCCCTAAATGTAGATATCAGTGAATCCTCCTGTGAGTGCGGAGTGCGTCTTGTTCAGTTAGAGCCATGAGCAAAGGGGGGAAGAAAAAAAGCAGGGCGACCCCCTGCTAATTCTCTTGGTGCATTACGTGCTTCCAGCTCCCAGCAGGCATCAAACACTACATACCAGGGTGTCAGGCTTTTATACTGCCAGGGGCGGGTTCTTCTGTTTTCTGTTTTTAATATCGGGCAGTTCTCAACTCTGCCTGGTTCTCCACACGACTGCAAACTCCTCTGACACACAAAGAAAGAAAGAAAGAAAGAAAGAAAGAAACTGAGGAGGGGAGGAGACGAGGTTTAGAACAGTTTTAATTACAATTGATTGTCAGGAGAATATTACAATTCAAATTGTGCTTGGTGTGCTCAAGAGATGCAGATGAATTATATCTACATACATATACTGTATACACAGGCTTGTATATCACATATGTACAAATAACATACAGCATTGTAGTGTCAAGCAGCTACTTTGACGGGGGAGGGATGCAAGTAACGTATACTCCTGCCTTGATTTCAGGTGTTTTTATGATAACCAGGTGCAGTATTATTGCCTTCCAACAGTTGCATGTTTGTTTTTTTTGGGAGAGGGATGGACTACAGCGTAATTGATCATTTACAGAGGACGCATGGACGGATCGCGGTGACAAAACGTTCCATGGTGACGCGTCGATCTGACACGGTTGAAGCGTTTTAACCTGAAATGTGCAGTGTTTTACATTGACACCAAGCACTTTTGGGTAAGACTCCAAACGTGTTTAAAAACATACAACACAGTAGAATACTGCCACCTTGTGGAGGAACGCGGCCAGAGGCTTCCTCGAGTGCTCTATGTGTCTGTAATAAAGTGCAGATTTGATGCGATTATTTTCCCTGATGCCACCTCAACAGCAAAACACCAATGACAGTGACCATTTCTTCATTTCAAACTCATTCACTGGCAGTCATGGGAAAAACAGCGTTTTCCATGGATTCTTCCTCGTCTACAAGGCTTGAGATCGCTGGGAAAACAAAAGCAGATAAGTAAGTGTAGTGCTGTACGACTCAGCGGGGATTTAAAAAGCAGTCTGAGAGTTATGTTTATCACATCCAACTCATGACACATTAATTACACTTAATGTAAAATATGAAACCACTAAAAGCAGTGATTACGTCTGCATCTCTCTCTCTCTCTGGTTGCACATTTACTGAATCGAGCCAGTGATGGAAGGTAAAACTCCAGGTGCTGAGCGATGACGGCAGCAAACAAAAGAAGCGAGTGCAGATGATAATGGACAGAAACCAAATGAAGCAATATGAAAACTGCAGTAAAATCAATAATGCTTTAAAACAAAAATCTCCCTGTAAATCATTTGCTTTTAAAATCAACTTTACACAATCAGTCGCTCGCGCAGAGGCAGTATACAACCACCATCCTTACACACAGCGCTCCAGCTAATTATCTCTGGTTGGTCGACTCCAGCGTCCCTGTCCTTGTGACTATCAGGTCAAGTCTCTCTCTCTCTCTCTCTCTCACGAGGGAGTCAGCTCTGCAGAGTCCAGGCTCAGTTTTCCTGCCGGTACCTCATACTTGAAAACCACGCTGAACAGCTTTCCTCCCAGCCGGTCGGCCAGCCACGAGTTCTTGATGACGGCCATCTTGAGGCTCTCGCAGCTGAGCATGGCGTAGTAGTTGGTGTGAATGGCTCGGCCCATCCCCTCGATGATCACTAGGTCGGTCTTCCTCTCTCGCACCACCATCGCCAGCACTTTGTCCAGACGGCTGGTAAATTAAAACAAAACACGTTAGCGTCTTTAACGCTACTTCTAACATCTAAGAAACGGTTCTCCAATGTGTGGCTTTGTGTGAGTTTTACATTTGGTATTTTGTTTTGTGCTGGGTTTCTGTTGTTGTGAGAAAGTGAAAATCGAGTTTCTATGAATGTATTCATTTCAGTTTCAGGACACTTTTCAGGTAGAAAATATGAAAGTCAAAGAAGTAAGAAGGAATAGTAATCAGGACTCCATGCAGGACTCCATGCAGGACTCCATGCAGGACTCCATGCAGGACTCCATGCAGGACTCCATGCAGGACTCCATGCAGGACTCCATGCAGGACTCCATGCAGGACTCCATGCAGGACTCCATGCAGGACTCCATGCAGGACTCCATGCAGGACTCCTTTCTCTACCGGTTGTTATTTACCCAGTGATATTTTGGTAAATTAAGAGATGTACAAATGAACAAACTCTGCACTATACTGTGGCTATCTCTCAGATTGTTGTCTTTTTCATGTTTCCCATAGTTAAGTATATTAAACATCTATTTCTTCAGGTTGAATCCAATCCAATCCAACTTCATTTATAAAGCACTTTAAAAACAACAGCTGAAACAAAGTGCTGTACATCAGAGATACATGAATAAAACAAATAAAAATGTGTGACCTAATAGACCTAAGAAAAAACAATGAAATGATAAAATACTGTAGAAAATATAAAAACAACTTAAATAAACAGGTCATAAACAGGCTCTCTTAAGGCATGTCAAATGTGAAAATACCAAATAACTCACCTCAAATCAAGGCAAGGAGAACTTGAACCACTCTGGACCAACGTCAGCCTGTCCTCCCTCAGACCAGCCCTGCAACAACAACAACTCACAGTTCACTCACAACACACACTTATTTTTTTATTAGGTGTGACTCAGATCAGACATAAAGTGGTAAAATAATAGCTTAGAGTCTAGCTTGACTTTTTTTTTGCAAATATTAATCACCATGTTGTTACATTTGTTTTTTGTTTTTTTACTTTTCTCAACCATGTCTCTCTTCAATACTCACTGGATCACCGGATCCATAGCAGCGATTCTTTCGGTCAGTATTTGCAGCTCGCCGTTGGTTACGTCGTTCAAAGCTGGACCAGAATTGCTGGCCAACACGACCTATAGTCAGACGGGGATAGTAGAGCTGAAGCGACATTATATCAAGGATGAGACATCTCATGTTGTCGCAGTTTGTTCTTACCTCTGTTCCTCGAGAGAGAAGTTCTCGGACAAAAGGCATCACGCCTAAAATAATGTCTACTCCGCTATTATCTACGAAAAACAAGGCACACTTATGTGGAGGCCCCTGCAAGAGAAAACCAAGGTGAGAAAAACACAACACAGAAACAACTTTGTAGGTATGTGAAATATTAAGAATTAGCTACCCTGACCCTTTGTGTTTAATTAAAACATGGTTGTGTACATTTGTTATGAGGTTACATTCCAAAGTGCTGTCAAGTACGTCTGATAAAAACCTCCCAACACTATCGCCCCCACAATGTGTAACTAGATCTGACCTTCATTCTCTCCAGCCACTGGTCATACGAATCAACAAGCCATGGCCGCTCTGACAGAGGGAAAACACAAAAAGAACACACTATCAGACAGAGTGAGCAACCAAACTCTTATTACTGTTCAAAAACAAAAAAGACATGGGCATTTTACAGAACACTTCACCTCATGTTTTATAAAGCATAGTTGATCAGCTACCAATAACAGCATCTTGGGTCCTGACCAACACTCAATGATGTGACAAAATGCCTCATGAGTAAGGAAAAATGCAAATGTATTTCTATTATTTAGGTATTTGCTATTTCTAATATTAATTAATATGAAAAAACAGTGCTGAATAAGTCTATTCCGACATAAACATTCTAAAATGAACGGGATGACTTTAAAGGGGAAGTAATCTGCAGTGAAAAGAAAAACATTGATTAAAAAAGCTGAAAAATTAGTGTAAAGCATTCTTTCTTGAACTAAGAGGGGGAGGCAGAATTAAACTAACTTCACTATTAGGTTTGCAATTCAAATTATTTTACTTATTTTAATATGACACTTTCTTACTTTACACTTTTTTTTCCCAATTGTGGTAAAAGACGTAGCATGACATGTTTGCTCTGACTGACTTGCATAAAATTGCGTGTAAATGTGCACATGGAGATGTCAGTGCTTAATAATATCTGTATTGCACAGTCCTTCCCATGAGTAAATGGCATCAGGATCACTGAAAACTGCTTCTGAAACTTCCCACACAGATGTACTTTCATACCTTCCAACTGCCGTTTTGCCTCTTCAAACCCAAACTCTGGATCAGACTCCAGGACACTGCATGATAGACGATACAGAAAACATGATAAAACAGCTAAGCCAAGACAGACATCCAAAGGTGTGTTTCTGATTGATGGTGTAGAAAGCAAAGAAACAATATTATATATTGTACAGTTCTATCTCCCATTGAAGAAGGTGTTGTCTTGTGCTCCCAATAAGATCCAGATACATAAGTTACCAGGGCAGTTCTGTCCAAGAAAGATGAAAATGCCTCTCTAAGCAACTGGATAGACCTAAAAACACATCAGACCAATGATACTGATGACACATGCAGAGCTGTTGCTTAAAATGGAAGCAGGAGCCAAATCGAAATACAGCAGTTTGTTGCCATGTTGAATTTATGCAAAAGCTGCAAGAAGTTGCTCCCTCTGTCGTCATCGACTTTAAACCCAGAGGTTTGTGATTGGTTCCAACTTTTAAGAGATTCTGAAGTTGGCCAAAAGGAGGTGTCTGCAGAGGGGAATCAAATTGCTGACTCGCTCGGCAGAGTACATCCACGCGATAAATCTATACTGTATAAATTGACCCCAAAGTAGGTGTAGTGTAGTGTAATGATGCACCATGTTAGAGATTACCATTTGCAACATTATCTTTGTGAAAATATATTTCATAACCAAGCAAAAGTTGGTTTGGAATCTTAAATATCTCAAATTGTATTTCTGAATCAAATCAGGAAATGGAATTTGATTGATTGAGGAAATCCTGAACTATAAAAGATTCCATTCTTAAACTATACTAATTCGATCCCAACTTTTCCTTCGGACTAACCCCACCTTACCCCTTTTTCACTTATTTACCAGTTTATTGAGTTATGTTTTTATTTTATTTTTTTTACGTATGTGTGTATGTATGTATATGTGTATATGTATATATATATATATATATATATATATATGTATATATACATATATATGTATGTGTGTGTATATGTGTGTATATGTATATATATGTATTCTATTTCTCCACTAATTTATCTGTTTCCTTAGATCCTACAGCCAGACTGTGTCCATGTGATAGTCTATTGTATCGTCTTACTTCTTGGAAAATATTTACACTTTATAATTTTTTTTATTTGTTTATTTTATTTTATATAATTGTTATTCTTTTATTATTTAAATGCAGAGACAATGTTCAATGTTAATATTATGTTAAAAACAAAAAACAATAGGGCCACGCCTATATTTTTGAACTGCGCTATGCAATTTGTTCCTAAGAAAAAAAAGAAAAGAAAAAAATTCCATCCTGGATATTAAGTCCCTGTGCTTTAACTTATTAAAACAATATAACACCCAACAAAACTCCCTGCTGTTAGCTGCAGCAACATTAAAACAGAAGATATGCACAACTAAAGCCTCTCCTACTAACCACAATCAACCAGAACAGAACTCACAGAGGATGAAAGGCCACTCACTCTGACACGGCCTTGGCTCCCCAGTCAAACACATTCCCAGCCAGAACGCCTCGCACCAGGGCAAACTGTCTCTGCTCCCAGCTCAACTCCTCCAGGGACTTCACTGCCTTCTGATAGTACTTTAGAGCCGAGTCATTCTCTCCCTGTTTAATCTGCAACACAACAGAGGAAGGATACGGCTGACATGTGTCTTTAAAAACAAAAAGCAGGTGCAAACAGAAATGTTAAAAAAATATATATTATTATTGTGCTATAACTGCTTAAAAATGTGTTGTCTTAATGAACACAATTGTGGAAACAAATTGCTTGAGATGAATTGGTAACAAATTCACAAAACAGAACAGTGAGAGCCAAAACCACGAGTGAAGCTCAGGAAAAGAACACACACAAAATAAAAAAAGGGTTGATAGATTTCACTCAGACCTTAGAGTAGGGATCAGGAAAGTTGAACTCGTTTAAACAGTGTTCCCTTGTGTCTAAAAGACTTCTGACAGTGAGGGATCCATAAGCACTAGGTGAGAGAAGAAGCACTCTACATTAGCCAGAGAGAAACACATACACACAAATGCGGTTTGGCGATTTGTCATTGTCGTTTCTATTTATGTTTACAGCAGATGCATTTTGGCTCGACACAGTGTCATAAAAACCACGTCAGTGACCTCTACAACTTCATAACTGCACGTTGTTATTTTCTTCTTGATCACTTGTTAATCGACAAAGCATGTTGGCACCTTACAGCAGGTATGAAGACATGACACTAATGCAGACAATGAAAAAACTGAGTTAAGTTGTATTCTACTAAAAAAAAAAGCAACCTGTGACTTTAACAGAAAAGGTGTGCAAGCAAAACAGAAGGAGAGGCAGTTCTTACAACGGCTGGTGGCGGAGCGTCTGAAGCTTGTGTCTGTATTTCTGACGGAACTTCTCGGCTCGTTCCGTTGCCTCTGGTATGTCAGGCTGACTCGCGACAGCTCTCTTAGCCACCTGCTCAAATACATTATTTTAAAAGAAACAGGTTTTTAAAAGTCTGCGATAAAACATGTTCACAACCTTCATGAGTGGAGTTTCCCAAAATCAAACCAGTTCATGTCATGTGAAAATCTGACTCAAGTATCAAGTCCATTTATTTCAGAATAAAATATGATGCAATGTAACTGTGACAGTTACTACCTCACATTTTGAAGCTGTCTAAGATGTCAGTGGGACATGTTAAAGGAGACGTGTTATGCAATATCAACAATTTAATCATTTTAATATTTATATTTGGGTCTCTGGAGCCGCTATCGGTCAGCGAAGTGTGAAAGAAAGACGACTCTGTCATGTTTTTGTGGTCCGCCTCAGAGATAAAACATGCGATGTTGACTTCCGTAGGGTATCTGACATCAGACTGAGACATTCCTAGAATTGTTGACACACAGAGCTCCACTTTTTACCTAAAAAACGCGAAAGTGCAGGCGAGGGCAACAGTATCCGGAAGAGCGGAAGTCAGCAAAGTGTTCTATTCTTGGCTGCACAGTGCAGCACAGAGTTCTACACAAACTTCCAGCCTCCGATGATTTACGTGTCCAGTGGATACATTTTATATATGACAGCAATGTGCCGGCTAGAGTTGGCAAATGATGGCTTTTCCAAATGCTAACTGTTGTTAGCTGCCGGAGCTGACTTGGTTTCCTGCGTCTCATTTGCATTTAAAGAGACAGGCACTCAAAACCGAGCGTTCTGAACGCTGGTGCTTCATCCTTAAGGTATTTTGACCAAAGCATGTCACAGACACCAGGGAACTGGGTTAACTTGAAGAAATAGGGTATGTCTACTTTTGTTTGCTGGGTTTGCTGGGAGCCATATACGTCTTTCTGGCAATCACATAACCAGTCAGACGACCATGCCTCTTTTTCATTATAGCATTCAACTCCCAACAAAGATGTACCAAATATTTTATACAGAATTCGCTATGACACATCTTAAATTTCACATTCTGAAACAACAACAGCTGCCCTACCCCATCTAGAGCCTCCTCAAAGCAGTAGAGCCAGTACTCGCGAGCCAGAGCGTCCTCCGTGAGATCCACAGTGTCAGGGATGTAAGAGGAAGGGTCCTGCAGCAGAGGCAGATTCACCAGCTGCCTCTCCAGACGGTCCATCTCCAACATGTCAAACTAGACGACAAAGACACAGAGAGAATACATGCCGTTTGTTTTGTTCATCCACACATGTTCAGTTCAACAGTTGCAACTTTCCTCTGAAGCCTCTCCTGAAATCCCTAAGCTTGTTCCAGCTCTCACTATTTAAACTTTTATGCATGAAGGTTTTGGCAAGATATTTATGTTCCTTAGCAATACTGTGGTCACCGTGTCTGTATATTTTCCTTTTATAAGTGCGGTGCAAAGAAGATACAGCAATGAAAAAAACATGAAAGAATGTTAAGCAGTATTCAGTCCTAAGAGTCAGTGGAATGCAGTGAATTTATTAACTGAGAGCAGAACCATTAGGGAGAGTCAGTTGTTTTGAGAGGAAACTCTGCAGCTATACTTGTCTTTTGTGGAGCCTCGCCAAAGGAAGCCAATATGATGGATTACTGAAAAACAGCTAAAGCTTGAAAACAAAGCAAGACTGTACAGGGTGAATTTGCAGGGAACAACTCCTGATGTACTACGGAGGACTGAAGGCTCAATGTATCACAACAAGAAACCAAAAAGCATAATGCACACTGTTGAGGGCACTCAGCAAATAAATTAGTCTCCATTTCCAACTTCATATCATACGATTTGACCAAAAATGATCAAATATGTAACAAGACATGAGCAGGATCCAAAACGTAACTCCTGGGGCCTTATTTACAAAGGCGTACACCACTTTATGACTTTACAAAACTGAATATTTAATTTCTGCGTTTTGCACATTAAGCCAACTCAAATAGTGCGCACATTTTTATAAAGGAGGCCCCTGGTCTGTGCACTTATATTAAGTGAAAGCCTGACATAAGTCGAGTGTTCACAGCTACAAAGAGCACTGTAAGCAGGAGAGAAATGTCATCAAACCAATGCACAAAAGCCAAGCAGGCGGCGGTACTTACGGAAAACTGAAGGGGAGGGTTTGGTAGACAAAACAATGTGTGGGGAGGAAATGAAAAGAAAGATTACGAGATTGTAAAGACCGACATGAGAAACGTCTTTATGCGATGCATGTTGTATCCGTAGGGACAGAGGCGAAAAGAAATTATAAAAAATTAAATCCGAAATGAAGGTCAAATTTAACAGGACTAAAATGAACATAATGGAAATGGGTAATGAGTGACACACTGCGGTACAGAGCTCTGCTACCCGTCTTCACACATGACCACTCTTCCTGTTCCTCTGTAGACTCACCGTTCCACTGCGAGCACGTTGCATGGGATTCATATCTGGAGAAACGCTCATCAGGCCAGAGCTTCCAGCATAGTTCTCACCCCAACTGTACTGATTTGGATCTACAAGAGTCAGAGAGGTGACAGGTGCAAGACGGTACATGCACATTTTATTTAGAGGTAAGGTTTGTGTTTTAAAAGATTATGTGACATACAGGTTTTAATAATTGCAATGAAAAAAATTGGTTTTAGTCCTCTACCACAGTTGCCTACTGTAAAAGTGCATTTATATCAAAGCTTGACTTGCCATTAAAACAAGAGTTACAGTAGTTTCACAGCCCTTAAAGCAACACAATGAAGGATTTTAAGCTTCAAACAAGTTCTCGCTCCCCCCTTATGTATTACAAGAGTTGTAACAAACAATACCATTTACCACCTGTGGGGGGACCCCCGAGAGCAAATCCTACATTGTGTTACTTTAAGTACAAGATCGTAATGCATGTGAAAGAGATGGAGGATATTTTCCATTTCTTTTTCTTACTGTCCTCCTCCGCTCCTTTAAGAAAGGCTCCGATTGCTCCAAGATATCCTTCATGTCTCAGGAACAAAGCCTGAACTTCACCCTACAACCACAAAACAAGAAGACGGCAACATTAAACCAACGCCGGTTTGTCGGTGAAAGTTCAGCTCGAGACAAAACAAGATCAGGAATTAACAGAGATCTAACACTGAGAAATATAAAACAAAACAAAACAATTTAATGTGGCAGCAGATTTTGGAGGATTTTCTTGTTTGTCTTTGTGTCCGAATAGAGGAAGAGGCCTTGCCTTTGTGAAGAAGTTGATGCTATAGGTGATTGTGTGCATGGTGACAGGGTGTCCTCGAATGAAGAAGCCCCCAAAGTAGACTCTGGACAGATTGTGGAGCTTTGCATACAGACAGGCCAGCTGTCCAATGTCATTGCTGATCATATGGAGTAAACTCTTGGCCATGTCTTCTTTAGAAAACTCTGTAATTTAGAACAGATGAATATATTAACACGCAGGGTAAATATCCTTATTAACAAAAAAATAAACAGAGGTGATAAAACGCAACAGCAACAAAATCATCCATAATGGACGGCATTTATGCTGCATTTTTCTCGCCTTGACAACCATTCAAAGCAAACAACTGCCCAGTCACAAACATTCACAATGTGGCCACACCGTCGAGAGCAATTTCTGGGGTTCAGCATCTTGCAACGATTCCAAAATACAGACTGGGGGGAAGCAAGGGTCTGAATTTTAGTTACGACCCACTCTGAGCCTCCTGAACCACATTAACATGTTTCGCTTCAACGAGTCAGCAAAGGCTGTATATTTCTCTGCAGTTGCACCATCTGTTCATTTCTCAAGAGTTGTAAATGCAGCACTTGGAGGAAAGCTGCAGTCCAACAGGGTAAAAGGTCATCAGTTTATTCTAATCCAACATATATCATTAGTCTAAACATGCAGAAGAGACATCACATCAAATACTGTATCAGCTTGGCTGGTGACGCATGAGAACTAAAATGAAGTACTATGTTTTGTCATCTATCAGAGACAGTTTGCCATATTCTGAGTTCATTGATGAATGAAATTCATTTTATGCACCGTGAAACCAAGCTGCACTTTGAAGGAAAACAGGGTAGTATTTTAATGCTTTTTTTGTTTTATATCAACTGAATGAAATGCAGATACAATAAATCACCTTTGTCAGCAGTGGCAGACTTCCCAAAACTGCTCGCAATAAGATCTCCAGTCAAGCCCAAAGACCCATAAGATCCTCCGTAGATATCTTTGACAAGCATATCTACATTTGTGTGCTGGCCTTTTGAGGCCAACTGGAGCAACTCGTCAAATCTCTACAGGAGAAAAAAAAAAAGGTCAAGTTCACAATAAGTAGCATTTAATGTTGACTCTGAAGAAGTAAATGTTACAGTCTGATTTAAGATACCTTTGTTTTGGTGAGCAGGGCTCCAAGGCCCCAGAAGGTCCCTCCGCCTATTGAGCTTCCACCAATTCGCTCAAATTTGTCCTCTGATTCAACCTGTTGAAGACAAACTGTGTGCTTTATATTGCTTTATGTGCAATCAAATACAGTCAGAGCAAAGTTAAAAAGACACAAAACTGTGTGCCCTAACCCACAAAGCAGGAGCAAACATGGTGTATATGCACACAACCACAAAAGATATGCAAAAGAAACTTCTATAACGCATACATTATGCTGCACATGTGTTGAAATTATAATGATGTCCTGTATCAAACATAAGTCTTTCACATACTGGCCAGTGTGATTTGAAATAAGTAGTCAATGTCACTACGTAATGAAACCGTTAATGACATTCCCTAACTCATTCAGTGTGAACACATTAAATATTAAACAAAAATTTGTCGAACAGGTAAATCCAACTTTCATAGCCATGCACAAAACTTTATTACCTTGACTATGGAGACCCCAGACCCGATGTTTACAAGCAGGTAAGGGAAGATATCTGGATGAGTCGTCTGAAAGCGGAACTCTGAGTCAGCATGCTTAGCATAGACAAAAGCCTCATGGGGAATGTTCCTCAGCACAAAATTACAACCCTTGATTAGGCAGGTCATCTCATCTTCTTTGTCCACCCTGCCACAGTGCAACACATCAAGAGTCAATTAGCTTGAATCATCTGAATCTCAGCCAAATGTGAAATACAATCAAAGTAAGAGAGAAGCTTTTTTTTGTCCACAGGCAGGAAATCATTAAATATAATGTGCAGTATCCTCTTAACAATATTACTAGACATTACTCTTTTACCACAGCCATCTGCAGTCATGAGGTGAGAGCTTCATAGGCAGATTTTAATGCTAAACAAACCTCCATCTGATTTCACAATTTACATTTTCATCACCTTTGTTTTCACTTGAGTATTTCTTTCAAAATACAGTCTTTAAAAAATCTTTACACAACAATAAATCATGTCTTTATATTACGTCCATTTCACAAGAAGACAGCACAATGTTAATTTGAGTCTGGATAAACTGAACTTTTGTCATTTCAAATGTGCTGGATATTTGACTTCTTTTCTGTTCTTGTTCATGCAGCAGTGAACAACATTTTCAACAAATATTATGTGGCACATTATGGGTCATACACAAATAATATTTCTTGTAAAGATGGGGCAAACACTCACTTGAGTCCAATTTTCCTCTCGATAAGTTCCTTGAACTTGTGCGCCCCTCCACCAGTGGCCTTGATCACTTTGGTTTCCGTGTTGACCAGATGGTCTCGGATGAAGTCCAAGCATGTCTCAATGTAAGCATTTTCAAACTTGATAAAGTGCAGGCGTGCAGTGACCTCCTCCTGCACTGAGATCTCATACAGCTTGTTGTCACTGGCAGCTTCCTGGGACACATAGGATACCAAAACACAGAGAGTGGATATTAAATTAAATCCAGCTAGTTTGGTTGCCTAGAGTGGAAGACCATCCAACTTCTACCACTTTATTCTCCACATGAGGGTTGCAGGGGGGCGCTGGTGCCAATAGCTGCTGACATAGGGCGAAAGGCAGGGTACACCCTGGACAGGTTGCCAGTCCATCACAGGGCTAATTTGAGACAACCATCCACTCACACCTACTATCACTGTCCAGTTTACCGAATCCACAAATCGGAATGTTTATGGACTGTGGCAGGAAACCGGAGAACCCAGAGACAACCCATGCACACACAAGGAGAACATGCAAACTCGGACATACAGAAAAACAACCATCCACTCTCGCACTTTCCATCATTCATATTAGATTATATGTTGATTGTTGCATAACTAACAAGAGGAACATGCAGTTTGGACTACGGCACTAGAACATTAACGACATTGAATGCCAAGACCTCAAAAGAGTACCAGCAGTAATCATTACCTCTGTGTTGTGCTCGAAGGATCGTACTTTGGCCACTTTGTGTTGCACAGTTGAGTAGTAAGCGAGCTTTGTCAGCGATCCACCTGTTAGAGGAGATCAACAGTTACAATGAGCGATAAGAAACCCAGTGCATCGCAGAAGCTAAACGGGTAATTAGTCTGTTCACGATGCCGTTCACTGACTGCAAGTTTATAACAGTCCAGATAATTAGCACAGGTTAGCTAGCAGAGCAGCTAACGCCTACGTTGCTGTTGTCAAAGTTGTGTAGCATGTCTGAACACATCAACTCTATCCACCCGACGGCAGAACAAACAACTTAGTGACTCACTTAACATATAAACGTACTTGCTATCTTAACAATCCAAACCGCAGACTGGTTAATTTAGATAAGCTTCGTCTTATTTACTTCCACTTAAAGTCATGTGTTGTCACAGTTCCAGGCTGCGGCACCGCTGCTCCACAAACACGCAGATAACTACGTGAGCGCAACAGTGGCTGAAGAAAACAAGAAAACCTATACTGGTACCTATATCTATTGCGAACCGTTTTGCGTTTTCCAAATTGCGGAATATTTCGTCAGGCGGGAGAGTAATGCTTTTATCCATGGTGTGACTACTTGTGCCGCTGACACCTCGACCACATTCCGCCATGGTCCGGACTGATTTTGACGCTGCGTGCGTGACGTCCGTGCGTAACCTCCATCGTTCAATCAGCAGCCACGCAAAGGGTGGGCGTGGTTTAGTAAACGTCAACAACATCAGTAAAATTGATTTTTACTTGCTGAAGAGTGATAACTGCTCCTGCCTTTAAACTAAACGATCGTTTCTGCTGCGTAAACGACACGATATTTAACATGTTAGATTATATTTGACATGGCATTGCCTTTTAACTGTTGATATAATTTGACCATAGAGGATCACGACCAGTAACTTACAGTTGTTTCACTTGCAGGTCCTTCGTTGCGTCTCAAAGGCTTTCTTTACGTAGAAAAAATCAGTTGAAAAATCTCATTAATGTGGGATATATTTGACATTTTCCACCAACCTATTACCGTTTACTGTAATGTAGTAAAATCATGTGTATGTCATGTAGGTCTAAGAAGAAGAATACGTTGAAAAGTGTAAATGAAGCACAGTTTCTGGTTCACGAAGGTTGTCATGACCCTGCATGCATAGGGATGACGTACGTGATGACGTGTCACGCTCGCTCATCACCGGGACGTCCTTACGCTCCTCCTGCTGCTAAGCTAAATTATGCTAAGCTGTGCTGAGTGGGTACTACTGTTTTTGTTGTTCGGAGAGGGAGCATACATGCGAACGAACAGTGTAATTGTTTAGAAAAGCGTGAACCCACAGCGTCTGAGTGTGTCGGGCCATTGTCATGGCTCTACAGGGCCCGGAGGAGCTGGGGGAGCGGGTCGAAGAGCCGGAGGACATGGACGACCAGGACGCTAGCAGCATCTCTCCGGCCGAGGAGATAACGTTGCCCCCGGGGGCCGGAGGCGACGAGGAGGCTGAAAAAACTTTCCTCCTACCCTGGGACCGCTTCTCCTCCTGGCTGCACTGCATATGTGTGGTCGGCTTCGACCTGGAGCTAGGACAGGCGGTGGAGGTGAGGACAGAAGCCGGGGACATATGGGTCATGTGAAACTACTCTACACTGTGGCCAAAACCCTTAACTTAGTGGTTGTCCATGGCACAGGCTATTTCCTGGACGAGAGCACACAAAGAGTTGCACTTTGTGTTTGCTTATTCCAGAAAACGTCAGTTTTAGGACATATAAACTCTGACCTTGTCAGGACTTATAGTCCTCATGAGGTCCACTTCTTAAGGCTGGGGCTAGGTGTTGGTTCTTGTATAGTTTAGAGGTAAGGTTTTGGTTTGGCTGTCTAAATGAATGTAAATTAAAGCAGTGTCCTAACAAGAATAGCTGCACAAATGTATGTGTATACATCCCTGGAGTGAGAGTCCCTGGACTCTACCTCTCTCTCTCACACACATACACACACGTTACCCCTCAACAAGAGATTTGAAGGCGTTGCATCAAATCACCACTTTTTCTCAGAGTTGTGAATGCATTGTCGACAGTGTTAAGCGTTTTGTATGAATTCAGTAAAGTCCATGTGAGTTCTATGTGAGGGCTGGTTAACGTTCTCTCTCCAGAGGGGCTACACTGACACTGATAAAGGAAGCAAATGCCACACGGAATTATGTCAACACATCACATTTCTAATGTCAAACAGAGAATTCATTCTACCCTTGATCGTGATATGATTAAATTACCAATCTATTCATTTCTTATTATAGAGAAGTTACAGCAAGATCGGATACAGAGCTCAAGAAGTTTGACAAACTTTTAAGAAAGAGCTGATGTTTTTGATGTAGAGCTGGCACGTTTTGATGTACTTGTGTTGTGTAGTAACTCTTTCTCTCCAACTCTTTCTTTAAGGTCATTTATCCTCATCATTCCAAACTGTCAGAGAAAGAGGTAGGTTAAGAAATGACTTCATAAACGATAGGATTATTTTGAAGATATTCAATACTATTTGAAAAAAAAAAAAAAGTCACCATAAAGTGTGATTGATCAAATGATGAAAATGACAAAAACAAATCATTGTATTGTTGTTTTCTTTCAGAAAACAAGCATCTGCTACCTTTCCTTTCCTGACTCAAACTCAGGTGAGTCCCTGTTTCAGCTGTGTTTCACACCTCACTGCGATGTATGAATGCAGCAGAAAAAGACTGGCTTAACTTCTTAGTCTACCACCTGCAATAACACGGCAGTGAGAAGGTGGCTCCATAACAGCTGAAAGTTCACAGGGTGTTGCTTTCACTTTTGTTCTCTATTGTTTTTAAATCCTGTTTATGCTGTCTAATTTGAGAGCGAGCCGCTGCCACATCAGCTAGATTTGGTAAACCACGTATTACTCTGCACAAAAGCTCATAGAGAAAAGCATTGACTTTGCACACAGGAGTTGTTGATCCACAGATGTGTTATTTTATGACTTTGGTACTTGAAATTCTTCATTTGGAGTTACCGAAGTACAGTTACATGAACTTAGAGACTGTAGACCAGCAGCCCCTGTCCTGTGTCCTCTTGAGCTAAGTTGAATTTGGTGGTAAGCAACTGCCAAAGAGACACAAACTTCACAATTCTGGTCAAATGTTGTGTCACGGTTTGCTCTATTAAATGAGACTGAAAAGTGTACACCTGGCAGTGTGTAAACATCGTCATCACCACTCTACTTCTTTTCAGGTTGCCTTGGTGACACCCAGTTCTGCTTCCGCTTCCGCCAGGGTTCCAACAGGAAGTCGTCGCTCAGCTGCTTCTTGGAAACCACTGACAGGGACGCACCACCGTGTCTGAAGGTTTAAAGCAGAGACACTATCCCTTTAATATTTGACTTAATTTTCCTTTTACACTTTGCCTTCACATTTGCTCATTTTTTGTCTGTATTGCAGAAGGAGCACGGCCATTACTACGGCTATGTGTACTTCCGTCAGGTGCGAGATAAATCTCTGAAGAGAGGATACTTCCAGAAGGTCAGTGTCACACTCCAGGAACACTATACCAATGTAGTCGTCTCCAATTGAAAACTTTCAGTCCCTTCTACTTTTATTAAAATTAACCAAATACCTGACACCACTTTAGTTAATGCTGAGGAGAATTCATATTAGTTCAGCTTCAGTGATACTGATGTGTTTTTATATGAAAGTATTGTGAATATTTCTCTGTCTCTGTCCCTCTACCAGTCTCTGGTCCTGATCAGTAAGCTGCCTTATGTGACCTTCTTCCACTCACTGTTAAAGATCATGGCTCCAGAATACTTTGAGAAACAGGAGCCTTGTCTGGAGGCCGGTCAGTCTCATTACCTGTCCATCTATCAATCTGCTTCTGTCTGTCCGTCCATGCCTATATTTTGTGTAATATTATGCTCCTTTGTGTATTTCAATGACAGCTTGTAATGACATGGACCGCTGGCCAACGCCCCATCCTGGACGAATCCTGACTCTGCCTATTATGGGTGTGGTCATCAAGGTACTTTTGCACACACACACAAACACACACTCCAACATATCTACTACATATCTATGAAAAATCTTACTCGGGGTAAGAGAAATACCTTTGTGACAAAGCAGTTTCCATCAAATCTAATCTGTTTCTTCATCTTGATAAGTTGAATATTTATACTTGCCCGTTACTAAGAACTCTTCAAGCTTCACTTCATTTGTACTGAAGCACAAAGTCAGTAAATATTGTTTTTCTTTAATATCTGAAGCTATATTTGTTCTTGATTTGAATCTACATTACTGTACAACAATGATTCATCCATTCAGTTGGAGCAGATGTATTGGTTTTGTTACTTTTTTCTGTTTTTTTAGAAGAAATAACGTGTCTGTGTTATACTGGTTTTTGACCAGTGTTGTAACTGTGACTGTGCTACTGCAGGTTCGTATCCCGACCTGTTATGACAAACCGGGAACCTCACAGCTGGTCCAGTCTGCCCAGGTGACGACAAACAATATGACACTCTAACGTCCCTTTAAACTTACAGCAACAGGTGTTCGATGTTTCAGTTGTCGATGTTTCTGCTAAAACAGAGCGTGTTGCTTGTTTTTCAGAGTGACAGTCTGGTGTCCATTGTTCTTCCAACCATCCACGAGGTCGACCTCTTCAGGTGAGAACGCCAGGTCATCATGTTGTTGTCCCTCTCCCTGATTCACATTATGTTCAGTGTTGGTACTGCAGCTGTAGCCGGGTTAAACGAAACACAATCTTCAAGTTTTTGTATAGCAATATAAAGCATCTGCATTTTGCAATATCCTCTTTGGATTCATACATTTTACATTTTACATTTTACAGGTTTATGTGACTCCGGATTATTAAAATCATTTTCTAAAGTAACTCTAAACTTCAAAAACAGAGGCACACATACACATTACACAGGTACGCTGGTTATTTGTAGCGCTGCTCTTTTCGTTTAATAAACAGACCGCTCCTGTTCGACTGCTAGGTGCGCTAACCAGCGCTAAAGGAGCTAACTGGTAAACGGTGCCTGGACTCTGGTGCCACGGCACGTAACATGCCTTGCGGAAACGTGTCACGCGTTAACATGCGCAGCACTAATTTGGATTACTCCCTTCTAAAGAAATCACACAAGACAAAAGTGAATGTGACCCCAAGAATAGTCCGAGTAATTATTATAAGGTTGCTTTATTGTTTTTGTTGTAACACCGTCACCCTATTGTGTTGATTTTCACAAAACTGACTCCTGTATTACAGGCAGTAATTTACATACAGCCCCTAAATGTAATGTCACCATTTTGCCTGGTAATTAAATTGTTCTATGTGAATACTCTTAACGATTTTTTTGTATCCATGTTTTTCATCTCTCTCCAGGTGTTTCCATCCGGTCTTCTTCCACATTCAGATGCTGTGGGAGTTGGTGCTGTTGGGGGAGGCGCTGGTCGTGATGGCGCCGTCACCAGCAGAGTCATCAGAAACAGTACTGGCATTGGTCAGGTGAGTTAGTCACAAGTCTTTGTGCCAGCAGACATGAAATACACCTGGTAAACCTGCAAATAACAGCTTGACATTTTCAAACAAGCTTGAGGTCAAATTTGATATATTATAAATGTATTTAAAGCATACAAAACTCTCTTAATGTCTAGGAATATAAGTTGTTCTTTTAAATTCATAGTTTCTGTAGTTTGGTGGCTGACATATGTCTTTAAATGTTAGATTTATTTGTTTCTATTACGACAGTTAAACGTTTTATTTGATTTACTTCACAGGTATCTGATATGTGATATTGTTATGGCCATACGTGTCACTCTTGCATAAGCGGCTGTGTTGTTAAGGCAGGTTCCAGTCCAGTTTTCTGAGACAGAAAGGAAATTCAGTGATAGGGAGGTTTTCAGATCTCACGCTCATGTATTCAAGTGGTAAGTAATAATGTCTCCTCATCTTTTTTTTTTCTTTTTTTTTTAACAACTTTTACATGTCATTTCACTGAAGCTTTTATCCAAAGTGACTTACATTGATCAATTCTCACATCTGAGAATGGCAAGTAGCATTAAGGGCCCACACGGGGTATTAGCTGACCTGTCCACCTGACCCCAGCCCTCCACACCAAGGTCTGTGGACTATACCACTGAGCTGTGCCAGCTGTCCAAATCTGGCCCATATCTCTCTGTATAGGCCATTACATACCATACACTTGATTTCACATGGAACTCCACACCATGACTTATTGTGTCGCCCCGCCTCCCCTCCCCTTGTCTCTGTGCAGCTGCATCGCTCCTCTGCGTTACTGCAGTGACTTCCGACCGTACTTCACCATCCACGACAATGAATTCAAGGAGTACACCACTAGGACACAGGCTCCGTGAGTATAGATGAACCAACCACAGCAGCTCCCATTTTCCTTATCGTCATGATCCGCTAATATTCTTGTGTGTCTGGAACATATAAACGACACAAGATAGTTGTAAGTCTGTCACCGTATTAGTGATCTTCTCTCCATTACAGGCCATCGGTTATTCTCGGAGTGACCAATCCTTTTTTTGCTAAAACTCTGCAACACTGGCCACACATCATCCGCATCGGAGACATGAAGCATGCAGGTAGATGCTTACATCAAAATTCTGATTCATGTTCTTCCATTGCACAGGACTGTCATTGAACAAGGGGTACAAGGGTTATTGATATGGCAAGAGGGAGGTTCAGTCAGTGGGGGTGTGAGTTAATTGAGGTTATGGCTTTTGGTTATCCCTGTACTCGCGTGTCCTGGTTCTGATTGACCTGCTGAACAGGTGGAAGCCATGATGAGTACTGTCCCTGATGAGGTGTAAATGTCCTTCTGGGAGAGGAGGGGTTAGTCAACTTTAGTCCGTAATTAAATAAAAGAAACATGCAATGCAGCGCCCTTGTGTGTGCAATTTATCAATAACTTCAGCCGAAGAAACTGAACAATATGAGCACTAAATCGTGGACACTGTTCTTCTCAGGTGAGATGGCCAAACAGATGAAAGTGAAGAAACTGAAAAACCTGAAAACTCTGGATTCTAAACCTGGTAAGTGCCTTTTTTGTTTCTCTTTTTATATATATCTATATTCTGTAGTATTTTTGGAGCAGCTCATCATAACATTTGCAAAGCAGAAGATTGTACGCCAGGGGGCGTTAGATCATCTTATTTTTCTGATCTGTGTGTACAGGTGTGTACACTGCATATAAGCCATATCTTAACAAAGATGAAGAAATAATCAAACAGCTTCAGAAGGTAAGAACAGGTTTATATAGACTATGGAATGGGGGTTTCGTGGAAAAATTCTGACTTGATTGATCTAGTTTTTTTTTTTTTTACTGTCATTACTCTCAGGGCGTTCAACAAAAGAGACCCTCCGCTGCCCAAAATGCAATTCTTCGACGCTACTTCTTAGAACTGACACAGAGCTTCATCATTCCACTGGTAACGATGCTTCTTACTTTCTGGTTTTGTTTCTTTACCTTACATCTGTTTAAAGTGAAATAACGTAACTGTGTGTGTGTCAGGAGCGGTATGTGGCGAGTTTAATGCCTCTCCAGAAGTCCATCAGTCCCTGGAAGAGTCCTCCTCAGTTACGACCGTTTATCCAGCAAGACTTCATGAAGACACTCGAGAAAGCTGGACCTCAGCTCACATCCAGACTGAAAGGAGATTGGATAGGACTCTACAGGTACAAACACACACACACAAATCTACTTGAGAGCTTCACCTCCCTGGAAGTAGCAATTCAGTATTTTCTGTAAAAAAAAAAAAAGTTTCTCAATTGTCATCAAGATAAATTAACCTTTGACTTTTTTTAACTTTTTTTCTGCATCCTAAGACTTTTCCTTAAGTCTCCCAACTTTGACGGCTGGTTCCGCAACAGGAGGAGAGAGATGACTCAAAAACTAGAAGCTCTGCACCTCGAGGCGCTCTGTGAGGAGGTGAGGGAAGGGCGGACAGAGGGTACCATGATGTAACCCTAAGATACATTAATATAAGACTTAAAAAATATATTTCTTAAGGCCTTGTATTGTCTCTGTAGGATCTGCAGCAGAGAATCCAGAAGCACACAGAGGTGGAGACGGTTGATCTGGTTCTGAAGCTTAAGGATAAACTGGTCAGTGATGAAGATATATTTAAGGGCTGTCACTTATTATCCATAATTATAAATAGTATCAGCTCAGCTCAAGTCCTGCAAAGACTGGAGATTAACAGAGTGCGTCATGTGTGCGCCTGTGTAAACCAGTGATCGTCGCTGATCTGCTTCTCTGTTGCAGATTCAGGCGGAGAAAGAGCACCTGCCCGTGCACCCGGGGACTCTGGCCAAACTGAGGTCCCACATTGACGCCGTCATCCTGGCTTTACCAGAGGACCTGCAGGGCATCCTCCACAAGCCCTCCACACCTTGACCTAAGTCTGGGTCTGCAACGTCAACCTTCCCCCCAGTTTATGCTTGTTTTAAAGTTTGGGGGCTGGGGCAGTGGGTCTCTTCTCAGGTGGAGGAGCCCTGGTTTACAGTGTCCCAGTTTAAGGACGTCTACATGCAAAGTCCCAGCACTCAAACTGACACTGGTCCACTGGTGACTGTGGACCAATCATGGCCCTTTTAAAAAAAAAAATAACAATCACAGAGTGCTTGTTAAGCAAAGAAAGGAGAGATTGGTCCTAATTCATCAGACTTTTAACTCATTAACAGGATTTGTCATCACCGTGGAACTAAAAGCAGGAAGTCAACCACAGTTGAACTTTGACCCACAGCATTTTTTTTAACCACCTTTTGATGTTTTGTTGTTTTTGAATTTTACTTTTTAAATTTGAGGATGGAGTGCTGCAGGCAGAACTGACTTGGGAGTTCTTCCATCTATTAAAAAAAACGTTTTTTTTTTTTTAAAGAAGTGCACTTCATCACTTGACTTTGACTTTGACCCTTTCACACATTTCCATTTTTATGCAAACAAACTGAAGCGAGCAGAGCCATGTTGTAAAACACACAGCATCAACCAGCAGCCACAAAATAATAACTGTCAGTGCAGGAAATCATCAGGAAATCTCAAGTGATCATGAGCAAAAATATAATACGGAAATATTCAGAATTGGTTTTCATGTAGGCAGCTTTTAACTGTGAAACTGGAGAATCGAATACACTTTATACTAATTCAATTGTATTTAACAAAATTCGGGTTCCAGGCACATATGCAGGATGCTATTTAATTCTCCATTTCAAGTTTATTATCTTAAAAACCTCTCGCTCTGAGTCAGCTGACCCGAAGCCGGGCTGCTGTGGTCGCTGCGCGATCTCCCGCCACTCTTGAGGCGACAGCGATGTTCTGCTGTGTCCAGTTGGTGGCGTCTGTGAGACAGGATTGAGGTGGTCTGCCCCTTCTTCTCTTGTTTCAGGGGTTAGGCCTGCTTTTCTGATAGTATCACCATTTTTGACAATTTTTTCAGTTGATGATGCATAAAATGACTCTAAAAGTCTTGTTTTACCACTAAGGATTTCTTTTATCAAAAAGTAAGTGAATTTTTTCCCCTTGGAGGAAAAGCAAATGCCTATAATGACAAAGACAAATACCAGCACTCATTAGGCCTGACTTAATGAGTTACCAGACAATGGTCCTTGGTGCAGGGCCATGCAAAACTAAATCTAAACTCTTGTGCTAAAGGCCTACCATTTGTCTTCATTCTTAAACTAAACTAAATTAATTTTGACTAATGAGCTACTTTCGACAGACGTTGAACTCCTAACCTCAGAAATGTCGTGTATACGCACAAAGTCAATAAATGAACCCAAACTCTGAATAAAAGTTTGAGTTAACATTCAGCCTGTGATTCTTGTCCTTTTAAAAACTTAAAAGTCCACTTGTGTGTGTTTTGGATAACAAAGACCTGGATGAATGAGAATCTACACATACTAAATAGACAAAAATAATAAAACAGCTGGCCAAAATAGAGTACAACTTTTATTTTAATGAGCAAAGCCATTAGAATTTTCGAAAACTGATTAATTCACCCCCTGTGATTCTTTCAAACCGTCCTGGAACCATAACATATACTAGAACAATAGCTAAGCCATAAACAATAAAATGACAGCAATAACATTTTTACAGGTTATATATTATCATTTAACATGTGGATTTAAACAGATGTTACACAGACTTAGTGGCAGATAATATTTGTGTGTACCTGGTTGTTATTTGTATGCATTTAAAAAATATCACTGGGTTCAAAATAAGATGATTGTAAAGTTTAAATAAACTAAAAAAAACAAAGACCCTGTGGCGTCTGGTTGTTGGACAACCATGTACGTTTTATATTTGTTAAAAGAAAACCTATTTTAACAAATGATTATTATTATTTTTGTTTAATTGTACCACTCTGTAGCGACTGAGAATGAAGACTTTTGTAATGGTCTCCTGACTATGCGCTTGTACAATAATTATTTTGATATAACTTTAGATGTGTCGTAAAAACAAAAAAAAGAAAAGAAAAAAAGAATGTCTTTATACAATGTTTACCTATCTTAGCATTAGTGTTGTCGCCTGTTGATCGCCTGTTTGCTAACCAACACTGAGAATGTCACGTTTTTATGACGTGTTGATGAATAATAACTGTTTTGCTAAGGTCCACCTATTTATTGGTGTCTCTGCTGATGTTTGAGTACAAGAAAAAGGAAAATTTCATAGATATTTAATCAAACTCCAGATGAGTTAAAAACAAACAAAAAAAAAAGATCTGAGGTTTAACTGCAACAAAGAACCTGTACATCTGCACAAATGATTGTATCACGACGACTGATATGAAGTCATACATTGTACTCGATATCAAAAAAACTATTCACATTTGTGTTTTAATGTGCATGTGATTGGGTAATTAACCTGAAAACAGCTTCATCTCCAGCTCTTAATGACTATGAATGAATATTTAATATTGTTAAAATTGGGCAAAAATTAAGTTATAAGGTAAACCGAGATTAATACGAGCTTACAATATTGCACTATTGTTTAAAGCCTTGTACAACCACTACACTAAAGCACTATGGCTATATGATTTTAGTGTGTATGGACCTTATATTAACTTTGTTTGAATCTACTCACTCTTGACACGGCTTTTCATTTATGATACAGTATTATATTTAAGTAACAGCAGCCTCCAATCAAATTAAATCAATATTTTAATGTCACGTCCTTTGTTTATGTGTGTTTTTACAAGAAGCTGCAAGAATAACCTGGAATATATCATATCATTTGAATGTTTTGGCCACAATAGCTTCAGAGTTTCTCTAATGTCGAAAAATAAAATCTAAGTACAGTTTCTGAGCAAATTCTAAATAATACTTCTGTGACAACATGACCGAAAAATACTTTTTCCACATACAGTAATTCGTAATCTGGTGAGTCCGCTGTCATTTTCTGTCACTTTTATGTGCTTTCATTCATTTTAATACATTCTTTTTAACTGTCTTCCATACGAAGATTCCCGTGTTATCTGTGCATACACACTTCAGCAGAACAAAAAAAACAAGCATTATAAATCATGATTAATGTGTCAAAGGTGAAGTTGTGGCCACATGGAGGACAAACAGTGACAGTTACCCTGAAGTCTGAACCTGGACATTAAAAAAATTAAACTTTAAAGAGAGTTAGAGTTGTTTTTTTAAAGGTGCCATATGTAAGAATGTGGCCAAAAACGGTTACTACATTCAAATTCAAAATACCTTTTGTCTTTTAGGTTTCGTTTTCTGACGTAACTGGCAACCCGTGGTTGCTCGGCAGCTGAGACTCTACTGACTGCAATGATTGGTAGACGGCGGTAGGTGGCGCCACATGCCAAAACATGATGTCAAAATTTTTTTTTTGCAGTTTTGCAAAATATTTTTTTCAATGCAAATATTTTGTCTGTACTGTTGTTGGTGGTGAGTTCAGTTTGTTATATGAACATTATTCCTGAGTCTCTGAGACATATTAGGAGGATTTTATGGCCAGTTGCTTTAGATTTATTACATAATGTACAACTCATTATTCAAGACAAACATATTCATTTCCTTCATTTCATTATGGCCTGCAAGATGATCGTAGAGGGGACAGTTGTGATTTATCTATATATTTAAGAGGCTATATGGAGTAATTAAAGATTTCTTAACAAGTATTGATGAATTACTGATTTTTGATGAAATAGTGATTTAGCAGAGGATGCAGCTTATATGTATATATGTTTGTATGTTTCCTCAAAGCTTTAAAGCACACTGTCACCCACAGTGAAATCCATGGACATCTTCCCTCCCCTGCGACGTTGGCCCTTCCCCTTCTTGCTGATTGGCTCGCTCGCCTGATATTCATAGATGTTCTCCAACAGCACGGTGTTCCCGTCCCCAGAGTAGCTGATGTCAGACCAGGTGAGAATGGAGCCGGTGTAACTTCTGAAAACAAACACGAAACTTCATTTGTTTTTTTGTAAATGATGATATTTCAATCTACTATTACTAAGGTTGAGATAACATAATATGAGTATATATGAAAACAGGGTAACACTTAAGATTAGAGAACATATATTCACCACTAACTAGGTGCTTACTAACATGCATATAAGTAGCGTACTAGCCCTTTATTAGTAAAAATTGAGCATGTATTAACACCTTATTTAACCAGACAAGAAAGGTCTCATTGAGATTAAAGTAAAATATCTCTTTTTCCAAGAGAGACAGCAGCATAAACGTTGCATCATGAAAACGGACAATTCAGAAAACAACCACCACAACGCTCTTATTACAGTTTTATGGTCAAATTTAAGAAAATAGTGTTTAATGTTATTTAATATATAGAATAAAGTCGTAATAATATTAGAATACAATCTTAATATTATGAGAATAAAGTTGTAAAAATATGAGAATAAAGTATTAATATTATAAGAATAAAGTTGTAATATTATGAGAATAAAGTTGTAATATTATGAGAATAAAGTCTTAATATTATGAGAATAAAATTGTAATATTATCAGAACAAAGTCTTAATATTATGAGAATAAAGTTGTAATATTATGAGAATTAAGTTGTAATATATGACAGTAAAGTCTTAATATTATGAGAATAAAGTCTTAATATTATGAGAATAAAATTGTAATATTATCAGAACAAAGTCTTAATATTATGAGAATAAAGTTGTAATATTATGAGAATTAAGTTGTAATATATGACAGTAAAGTCTTAATATTATGAGAATAAAGTTGTAATATTATGAGAATAAAGTTGTAATATTATGAGAATAAAGTTGTAATATTATGAGAATAAAGTCTTAAAGTCTGCCAGGCCCCGCCCACCTCGTCAGGTGACTCAGTTCACCTGTGAACACACCTGCTCCTCATCCTCTGTAATCAGCCTAGCATAATTATATTCAGCAGCTCCACAGTTGCCGCAGAGCTTTGCCCGATTATTCTTTTGCCATGATGCGAGACTTTCACTGTTGTGCAGAGCTGGTACTGACCCTGGTTCACCTGCTTCATCTCCTAACAGGTGTCCTAACAAAACATCCTCCCCATAGTGACGTCTTACTGAGAGACGCACGTAATTCTGTCTTTCTCTTAATCCAAGTGTTTTGGAAAAGCGGTGAGTACGAATTGTTTTCCACTTTATTTAGGTTAATACTTAATTTTATAAACTACATACTAATGAGCATTCATGCATATAACTAATAGTGTGTCTTATATTATATAGTATATAGTGTTTCCGTGAATGGATGTCGTTTTCATACCTGGAGTTCATGAAGTTGCTGACGTCTTCGAAGTGTAGAGGATAATCCCACATCTGAACGTCTGTCACCTGACCATCAAAACCTGAAATTCTAATCGTAGGCTCACCTGTAAATGAACGCTGAAGACACACACACACACACACACACACACACACACACACACACACACACACACACACACACACACACACACACACACACACACACACCGAGTAAATCATTTTAGATCTACAGAGCATTTAAGTAATTTTCAAACTTTACATGTAAAGAAAGCACTGTGTAACTGAAGTGACAAATTCTTAGTAGGGGGTGAGAGATAAGAGCTTACAATTATGTCATGAATTATCTCCCAAATTTCAAAATAAAGGCGTTTGTTTTGATTATGGAACGATCTACAGTTCACAATAAAAGTACCTCTGATGCTCAATAAATCAATGTAAACGAATACAGAAATGTCATAGGTCAGGTGTTGGATTAACCCTAATTTAGTTTTTCTATCATGGTCTGCTGACTGTTTATCATTTTGTATATGATTTTCTGAAAGCAAGGGCAGGACAACTAATAGACGCAATGTGACACAATTTTAAATAAATAAACAAACTGAAACTAAATAAATGAATTAAATTACATTTTAAAAATACATTAGGCCCTTTTCCACCGCAGGAACTTTTCTCATTTACCCAGACTTAAAAAAAAAAAGAAAAAGTTTCCACTGAAATTACTCGGGTAAAAGAAGTACCTATCCATGACTGGGCACTTTTCATATTACCACAAAATTTGGAGGGGCGGGGCTATGCAGAAAGTGTACTTGGTTACGTTTCTAGCAACTTTTACATTTACTCCACTCTTGATGAGCTGCTTTACACTATAGTTTTGCCATTCACACGCTGCAACATGGGGTTAAGTGTCTTGCTCAAGGACACACATAGACTATCAGAGGCAGGAATTGAACCCACAGCCTTCCAGTTGAAAGACAACTCGCCCTCCCACTGAGCCACAATGGCTCAATCACTGCTCATCACTTTTTTAATACTTTTCCAGTAAACGCCATATACTTTAAAGGTCCCTTATTATACCCTATAGTTCAATCACCCTGCCAAAACAGCCCTGTTCAGAACGCTCGGTTTAGTAGAATAACAGCAGTTAGCATTTGAAAAAGTGATCATTTGCAGGTTCTAGCAGGCACATTGCCATTATATATAACATGTATCCACGGGACAGATAAATCCTCTGAGGCTGGAAGTTTGTGTAGAACTCTGTGCTGCACTGTGGAGCCAAGAATATAACTTTTTTGCGGACTTCGCTGACTTCCGGTTTTCGAATACCGTTGCCCTCGCCTGCACTCTCGCGTGTTTTACGGACAAAGTATAGCTCAACAATTTCAGGAATTTAGCGCATTGTTGTTTTTTTAAAGGATGAAGAATTCGGAGCTTATCAGTCATTTAAAAATATGTCATGAGCCTGATGTTCTGGAACTTTGAGGTGCGGTGGAATGTCAAAGCACACAGATTTCCAGTAAATAACTTCCTGGTACTCTGAAAAGTCCCTAGTTGTGAGTTAATACTTCTTGGTGCCTTTCTGGTGGAAAAGGGTCTATTGTGTCATCATAAATACATAAATATTCAGCTGCAGACAGGAAATCAAGTGTCCATTATATTTATTGTAAAACAAACCAATGCTTTGCTCTCACCTTCCTAAGCACCATCTTCCTGATGCTCATGTTTGAGCCGCTGAACACCTGGGCCACATTCTTCACGTCGTCCACAGTAAGACAGACTTTCGTCCATATGTCCGGTTCAATTACTGACAGAAAATTAATGTTGGGCTCGAAACTGTAACCATTATAACCGTAGGACAGACGAAAAGTTTTAGACGCAGCTCTCAGAGTTATAGGATTAGAGCAGGATGGACAGATGCTGAAGATACTGTGGTAATCTGCGTCAGTGAGGTAACGCAGACACACAGACCAACCTGTGGGATTCAAAAGAGTCTTGATTTACACGTGATGACAAAATGAAACGCAATGATTGAATGACTTAACATTTGTATTTCACATTTTCCACTGCAATTCTGTTTGATTTTGCGGTTTGTGTATGTACTCGCCTGTAACCACCGTAGGCGGTGTTGTCCGAGTGCGGTGTCTGGTGGTGGCTGGTCGTGGAGAGGAATAATATGGTGGAGAGAAGTTTATTCCTCCCCCATTTACAGATAATGTGAACATCTTCCCATTTAAATTTGCTCTTTGATGACCTAAAGAAGAGAAAAGATGTCACACAAACGAGCATCATTTATAACAAACTCATTTTCACTGAGGGCCACATCAGCATAATGGTTACCCTCAAAGGGCCAGATGTAACTGTCATACAGAATAAGTGTTACCAAATATAATGTAAAATCAAGGTAACTACTCTGTAACATATTGCTAAATAACTTTCTGTATTTATTACTTATTCAATTTCACTCGACGCATGATGCATATACACTGCAATCTAGTGGCGTTGCCGCCACTTTACGTGTAAAGCAATCGCCATTTATTGTGGGAAATGTAGTTTATGGTCAACGCATGCCTTAAAGCAGCATAGACCTATTTTAACACAGATTTTGAAGACCAATTAATCACTTGCGGTCCACATAAAAACTACGTGGCGGGCCACATCTGGCCCTCGGGCCTTGAGTTTGAAACATGTGATTTAAGATCATCTGTTGACAATACAGAATATTACCATTTCTCTGAACACAGACTACACAGTACAGTATATTTTGCTAAAAGTGGTCTTTAAAAGATACTGTGGGCTGGATGTTTTGATCAATGATTTTATTGTTAGTTATTAATCAATAATTCAAAGATTAGGTAAAAAAAATATCAAGTCCCCCATATCGTGAATTACTTCATCTTAAGGCGAAGAAGGTTAGCATAAGTAAGTCTCCAGGAAATGAATATAAGACAATGCAATGTCCTCTGAAGTCATGGAAACCAGTGTGTGTGTCTGTGTGTACTTACCTGGAGTAGTTCTTGGTGTAGTAGTAGTAGTGTTTGGTGTAGTAGTAGTAGTAGTTTTTGGTGTAGTAGTAGTAGTGTTTGGTTTAATAGTAGTAGTTTTTGGTGTAGTAGTAGTAGTTTTTGGTGTAGTAGTAGTAGTGTTTGGTTTACTAATACTAGTTTTTGGTGTAGTAGTAGTTCTTCGTCTAGGATGTCTAGTAGTTGTGGCCGATGATAGCATGATGACCATCACCATCAGAGCGAAAAGCACCTTGTTCTTCATTGTTGACCTCAGCTGAAAAGCGTCTGTCCCTACAGAGAAGCGGCCGTGTTTGCAGTGTCCGTGTGATCAGATTTTGTGTCGCAGCGCTCTTACTTCCTTGATTAGGCGTGGACTGCTGTTGGAGTTTCATTTCCCTGATAATGTTATTGTCAACAAAGGTTATTGTCACAGCCTTGAACCATGGCCAGAAAATAGTCACGTGCATTCAAAGATCCAGTGTGCAATTGTTTGATTTCGTTTGTTTCTGAATTGCATGATTAAGTCCTCTATCTATAGAAAGCTGTCAATAAATACAGTTTTGAAAAATATTACAGACTCGGGCTGTAAGGCACGAGATCATTTGGAACAAGTGCCACGAGGGGTTGAATTAATGGAACCAGATTGCATGTATTATAATGTACAGTACTGTGCTAAAGTCAGCTTGGTTGTTCTCACGTCTTTAAAATGATGTGATCATTGTCATTTGGATTGACACTGTTGCCTCACAGCATGTAAAAAAAAAAAAAAAAAAAGCATTTTATCAGCGGTTTACCAGTTCACTCGTGAGTAACTGCTTGTACCGCTCATCGAGAAAGAGGGAGAGACAGAAGGAATGTAGATAAACCAGTGGTGTGGTTGTGTTAGAGCAGGTCATTAAACTGAGACCAAGACAATCGAAATGTCCATTCTCTTTGTTTAATATAGGAGTGGTTTGATTTACAGTCATATTATGGATACTTCCTCATGGAGAAAAAAACATATCCTTATGTCCTTAGGTTTAGCCCAACAAGTCAGGTGTGTGAATTACAGAGTAGAAACCAGACTCAGATTTTGTATTTTATTGTTTAAACCAAAGTTTTTTTGTTTTTTTTTAATCAACTCAAATTGTGAAAGAATGGTTCAGGGATAATGAGATATAATGTTCCTGCATGATGTCCAGACCTTAACCCTGTTGGGAATCTTTTTGGGTTGGATGAAAGTCATTTTTCATCAAGATCTTCCATCGACGATGACATGGCAAATAATATGCGTGCCATAATCTGAGCTAAAGGCTTAACCAACAAAATAGTATGTGACTTTTTTGGGGCCTGGCAATGTGTAAACATGTTTTCAGTAATGTAAAATCCTTTTTTTTTTCTCCTGCTATCCAACATCTCAAGCTTATTTACTTTTGGGCACCAAGCATAATATGGTGCGAAGAACCTATTGAAAGTCTATTACTATGATGTTTTCTTATAAATTAATGAGTCATTTTGATGGTGGGAACATAACATTTGCACATTTCTCTCTCTCTCTCTCTTGCACATTTAAGTTGTATTTGACTTTGATGGTGTCATTTATGTGACAGGAAGTGACATCACAAGTTTTAAAGCAATGACAGTTGGTTAAGAATAGAATAGGTTTTCAAATCTTTGATTAAAAACCATATCTTGAGGAACATCTGTCTCCTTCTTTTCAGTCTTCTTCCTCCTCCTTGAGGCGATAAAGCATTAACATTAAAGGCCACAGTTCCACTTATCATTGTGATGTAATAAAGGTTTAGTTCCAGGGTTAAGGTTAAAGGAAAGAAGGCGATGGTGCAACTTCGGGGCTGTCAACTGCCTTCACAATTTAGGATGAGATACCAAAGCAAAGCCCTCCTAAATTCATTCATACAGTTTACGGACTATTGGCTGGACCATACCAAATTTGAGGATTGGCTGGAAGATCGCAAATCTTTTGACGCCCTCATCAGAGTTAAGGATGTTGAATATAAAATCCACAAGGTCATGCTCTACAAATGCAGTCCTTACTTCAGGTGAGTTGCTTATCTGGTTTCAGGGTATCTAATTGGGTCACGAAACAACAGATCACGAACAAAAATGGAAATTTCAACTTGATTGGTTTGAATGTGAGGACACAAGGGATTGGACGAGCATGATGGTCCTCTGTCGGTGTGAAAAGTTTGAATTTGAATTTTCTCTCCTCTGCTGTGTCTCTATCCCTTAGAGCTCTCTTCAAGTGCAGGTTGACTGCAGATACGGTTTTCGACATCTACGGCCTGTCTCCTGACACCATGCAGCTCGTCATTGAGTTTGCCTACACGGACTATGTTAACGTGACCGAGGACAACGTCCAGGAATTGATGGTCGCGGCCGATATGCTCAACATAATGGCTATCATACAAGCCTGCTCTGACTTTCTCTGCGAGCGGCTCTGCGAGAACAACTGCATCGGCATCTGGCAGTTCACAAACATCTACTACAGCCCCACACTGCAGCACAAGGCCCTGCGCTACATCACTGACCATTTTGAGGAGGTCTCTACGTGTGAAGAGTTCCTGCAGCTCTCTGTGCAGGAGCTCGCTGAAATCCTCGGTCGAGATGACCTCTATGTGAGCGTGGAGAGGAGTCTCTTTCTCGCCATCTGTAATTGGATTGCCCACAAACCCGAAGAGCGAGAACGGCACATTGCTCTGCTTTTGTCTAAGGTAGTATCAGTTTCAAGGGGTTTTGGGCCGAGTCACACCTGGTTCACACTGTGTCATGGCCGTGTTGTGTCTTGCTCGCTTGTCCTCGAGATTGGTCTTTTTTTCTGGGAACTGTGTGTGAGACGTGTGTCACTACAGGGCGTTAAAAACATGAAAGAATGCACACGTGATGTGTCCAGTGTGAACCCGGCCATTGGGGAATAAAGGGGTTTCTCAATAAATTCTTGTTGCTATGAACTAAAGTAGTCGCCCATTCTCAGGGGCCCCTCTGAGCCTGGGGCCACAATCCTGCCTGCCTGATCTGCCTACTAAGTTGCTCACTTGTACTTAACTCGTTGGCTGCCATTTTCCAAGACCCACAAAACACCAAAACTACCAAAAGAAAGAAAGAGTAGAGACTCTTCTTTCATCAGACTTCATTGGCAATGAACGGTTGTATTTGAATTGACGTCTATAGACGTCACTGGCAGCCAATGAGTTAATTAGACTTCTGCCATTGTCCCAGTTTACAAACACTATTGAATGTTTGACTCCAAGTCTTCTTACCATTAACATATTTTGGTCAAGGCTTTGTGGCATACTGTATGAAGATCTCCTTATCTGTTCAAAACATGTACCGACCTTGACATCGTCATATTCAGTTCTGGTCGTACTGTTTCCCAACCTTTCTGTGTGGAGTTTGCATGCATGTTTTCTCCAGCTACTCTGACTTCCTCCCACTTTTACGTCCTCCTGGACAGGCGATCGTAGGTGAACTGCAGGATTGAGTTAATGCATCCTGTCCTCTTCTCTTCCTGTAGTTCCGGATGGCTTTGACAACCTTGCAGTACATCTTCACCGACGTGATGTCCAGTAAGTTGGTGAAGAGCAGCGTCGAGTGTCAGCAAATGACCGTCGATGCCATCCAAACCATACAGTACTTGCTCAGACAAAGACCCTCGAAGCCTGTTTTCCGCAACCCTCTCATTCGCCCTCGTCTGCCCAAAGCCATCCTGTTTGCCATCGGAGGCATGAATGGTGAAGGCATTATGGCGTATGACGTCTCTGTTGACCGCTGGGTCAGCGTGGCGGTCAAAATGCAGCGTCAGTGGGCTTTTCATGGCACCGTCTTCCACGACGGGTACGTCTACTGTCTTGGTGGCTCCGATCGATCAGGGTTGTTTAACAGAGTGAGCAGGCTGGACCTGAGCACACACATCTGGCACGAAATGTCACCGTTGCTTTACAGCCGCTGCTACTTGAGCGTAACGGTGTTGAACGGGTCCATCTATGCCATCGGGGGCTTTAACGGCTTCAGTCGACTCAAAAGTGCCGAGTACTACCGGTCCGAAATCAACCAGTGGATCTGTATTGCGTCCATGCACCATTCGAGGAGCGACGCCAGCTGCACAACACTACACAACAAGGTTTGTGTGAAGTGAGAGATGCACCAGACGCCAGGAAAAAAAAAAAAGTGTGAGCTCATTACAGCCTGTCCTTTTCTTATCAGATTTACATCTGCGGTGGATACGATGGTAACGTGATCCAGCAGACGGCTGAATGTTACAACCCAGAGACCAACCAATGGACACTCATCGCCCCCATGTCCAACAGGCGCGCTGGGATAGGAGTCATTGGACTTGCTGACCATGTCTATGCTGTATGTACATGACACACACTGCCTGACTCAATGGTAGCACTGACTTAGGGGGCCCGTTCAAAAGTTTGGGGTCATCTATCCAATTTTTTTGTTTTCCATTAAAACTCACACTTTTATTTATCAAAAGAGTTGCAAAATGATTAGGAAATATAATCAAGACATTGACAAGATTAGAAATAATGATTTTTATTCAAAATAATCATTTTGCCCTTTCGTCAAAGAACCAGCAAAACTGTTTTCAGCTGTGCCAACATCATTGCACAAGGGTTTTCAAGGGTTTTCTAATCATCCAATAGCCTTCTAACACCATTAGCAAACACAATGTACCATTAGAACACTGGAGAGATGGTTACTGGAAATGGGCCTCTATACACCTATGTACATATTCTATTAAAAACCAGACGTTTGCTGCTAGAATAGTCGTTTACCACATTAACAATGTATAGACTGTATTTCTGATTCATTTAATGTTATATTCACTGAAAAAAAGGTTTTCAAAAATAAGGACATTTCTAAGTGACCCCAAACTTTTGAACGGTAGTGTATACTTTATATGTCAATGCAATGTGGCCAGTACCGTGTCTCTGACGTCGTCGGTACAATAACAAAGGGCCCAACACTTATATTACGACTTTATTCTCTAAAGATTAGATTTTTTTTCTATGTTGTTTTACCCTAATACTCTGTCGTAGTACTCTTATTGTTCCGTCTCCATTTTAACATGAAGCCTTTCCTCCCACAGATTGGTGGCTCAAACAGTAACCACCTGAGAAGTGTTGAGGAATACAACCCCAGGACCAACACCTGGCGATGGGTCACCTCCATGAACACAGCGCGCAGCAACTTTGGCCTCGAAGTCATCAATGACAGAATCTATGTCATCGGTGGTTCCAACGGTAAACAAACCACCAGTTCAGTCGAGTACTTTGACAGTACAACGTACGAGTGGACTGAGGCCTGCAACCTGGAGAAACAATGTGGTGCCTTGAGCTGCTGCGTGGTGTTTGGGATCCCCAACATGGCTGAGTATGCTGTCCCTCGTGACTCGCTGCCGTTATTAGACTTGAGGGGCAAGATAGTGGGAGACGCCCCATGACACTATCCACTAAAAAGAAAAATGACGCACTCCACTCAATTAAACTACATTCTCAGTTAAATCCTGTGAGTAACTCATTTTTAACTATTTGAGCTACTTATTTACTCGTCTTCAGATGGGCATAATAACAATGTGATCTTGTTTTTATGTTCATGTGTGGTGCTTTTGGCTGAAATGAGGAAATAGTCATTTCCTGTTTATGAATGTGGTTAAGTCTAGACACCGTGTACGGTTAGGTTTATGACAAGATCAGGTTACAATAGTCACTCGGTCACATTGGATGATCGCAGAGCCATAAATTTGACTGATTACACAGTGGTACCTGACTAAAAATGTTAAGAGGAAGTTGGGCTGGACCTTGGGGCAAACTTGAGTAGATCTGGAAAGACTGAACCATTGCATCGCTGTGTTGGGTTGTGAGACGAGGCCAGTTTGGACAGTCACTCAAAGAGAGCATGAGGTTCATCCATCGTCATATGCCTTGCCATTTTTGATGGTCACCTACATTGGTCAACGTAAAAGGCAGGAAAATTAATCAAACACAGACTAATAATAATAATAATAATGCATTATATTTGGAGGCGCCTTTCATGACACTCAAGGTCACCTCAGACTGTCTGTTTGGAGGTGTTGGATCGCATTATAATTGTGCTTAAAATGTGCAGTTTGACCTCAGCATTAGGCAGATGACCTGGCACCATCCTCTCAATAAAAATGCCTATATGGGAATTTTTAAAATGCATCCGAATTCAGCATAATATACCCTATGATTGTTATGTGTGCCTATTATTCAATTAACATAAACTATATAAACACACCGGAGCAAAACGTACTAAAAATGTTTCAAATCAGATTGAATTTGTGAAATTTTGATATGTCACAGTTAAAAATTCAGTTTTCATGAACAAAAACTAAAGCAATAATAGACTTCTGCACAATTATTCCTTCTTTATATCACAAAAATGTGATTTAAAATTAATCCTAACTTTAACTCAACACATAAAAAAAACCACACATTTTTTAAAGCCTGAATATGTGAACTATAAACACGCACACCCAGGATGTCCATATAAGGAGTTGTGTATTATTCCCACGGCAATTTACCATGGATGCACCTGTGGCAAAGATCTGAATCATCGCTATGACCATTCGATAATCTATTTACAATATCTATAACTTCAAAAGCCTGTTCTATTTTCTGAGAATCTGTTAGCTCCATGTATAAAAGACAAATAATATAATTTTAATTTAATTATACTTTGTTGAAACGACAATAAAATGAACATAAAATAATTTTTCTAAACTAAAATATTCTTGCAGTTTAAAATAATTGCTTTCACCTGAAGAAGACTGTATTCAGTTGACTGACTCAGGTGCAGGTGGAGTTAGTGTTTTATTTATTTCTGAAAAGCCTTTTTTATTAATCATGACACTGGAACATCAACAATCACTTGAATTCTATTTACAGTCCAACAATATCAATCCCGTCTTATTTTGTTGGATGTTAAAGTGCAGCTCCATCAAACGCCAGTCCTTCACCTGCAGTTACATCAAGACATCGTCCCATCCCCCAAAAGAAAATAAAAAATAAATTCACTAGTAACAGTTGATTTAGGCTCTTCACCGTGTTAACGTCTAACCTCAGCTCACCGTGGAGGTTTGTCTGTTATACATGCAACATCTTTGACCTCGAAACTGAAGCTTGTTCAGTCGATTTCCTTCAGGTCGCTCACATCACTCCGACTGATTAATGAATAAACATTTCTAAAAGAATAAAAAAGCATTAAAGGCCTCAAACAATGACCCCAGATAATTGCGTGTAAAAGCACAAACAGATATTGTGATGTCAGAGAAATGCAAGAACTTGGCTGAATATCCAGCAGAGAGGGTGAATCATCGGTTTCCCAGCTGGGACTTTCTACTCTTTCAATAGAGAACATTGCAGTATCTCTATTAAACCGTTAATAAAAACTGCACAATTAGGAAATTGATATTAAGGTGAACAAAAGAATAAGCATAAAGTCCAGAAATGTCATCTTTTCAAACAACTTTAGCCCAGCTTTGACCTGAATGTTCTCATATGAGATCATTACACTTCATATTTGCTCTCAGTTTTTCATTTTCTTCGTAAATTTGTTCTAAAAAAAAAAATGCTACAAGATCTCATGACTTTTAAATTTTTAAAATAAAACATATTTACAGAGCGACTTCACCTCAAGTCGCTCTGTTTATTAGTGGTTTGTTTTCTGCAAAAATTAGACATCACAGAAGGAAACTCAAGTTATTTTAGAAGCCAATGAGTTAAAACCATGAGATCTTTGGTATTTTTGCTTAAAAATTACAACCAAATTATTTTTTTAATTTCTCGATTAAACGCATGAATGAGTCTGCAAGTTTCAAGACTCGGCAAAAGATTTGTTTTCATATTGGAGGGAAATGAAAGTAATTGAGTAACTTTCACTTCCTGTTGTGGACGACTGTTTTTCGTGATTTGAGAGAAAACGGCTGAGTTGGCGGTGTTGCCCTTTGGGACCTCCTAGTGGCCAAAGTGCCATTGGGCAACTGGTTAATTATTCCTCACATATCATTCAGATGTATATCCTCTGTCATTATTCTTACCTCTTTTTAAAAAAAATATAAAATAAACGTATAAAACAAAAAAACGTACAAGTTAATCTATATGTTTAAGTCCTTATGTGGAGTGGCAGACCATTTGCATTCACCTGTTTGTTCAACTTAACAATCTCGCATTTTAGAGCAGAGCCGGTACAAAAAGCGGCAAATTTACACACACAAAGTCCATTATGAAACGTATTCTCGTCCACTCCTCTCCTCCTCTTATAGCGAGGGTGCGTTTAGCTTGACTTCTGATTTCAGAGTTGAAGGGCTTCACGGCGAGACCCCGCACAAACAGGTGGGGCGGTGCACGTGTTTTTCAACAGCAGGCAGCGCAGGTGGGGCGGATGTTGTTCCCCTCCTCCGATTCCTGAGCTGTTGCCTCCACAGTTCCAGGGTGGGACTTGCCTCTACGCATCGTTAGGCTTCAGACTCGCCTTTCTTCTTCACCTCGTCACCGGCGTCGCTGTCTTCCGACTGGCTGTTGCTCAGCACGAGGACGTGTCCGTCAGAGGCGGCAGGCGGGTTGGCGGGACGACTCGAGGCTGCGATCAAACGGCTCTGCTCTTCCAGATCCTGAAAAGACAACACTTGAACGCTTAGTCCAATATCTATGATTTAAAAACGTCACTTACAGATCATCCACTTTATGTATAAATTAGGCTTTCGAGGAAATTACTATCTAATGAGGCTGCACATTGTGACAGATGACGTACTACGAAGTACTACGAGACTATTGCTATTCTTCATTTGCGTAGTGAGTCTTCTTCAAAAACACTTACACAAACTGTGCTTATAGGTAGAAGAATCTTCAATTTCAACCAATAAACCCTCTTAAATGTTACACACTGGACCGTTAACCCTTCTGTTACCAATCCTGTCGTCGCTGTAACTCCTAGACCAGGGTTCTTCAATTCTGGTCCTGGAGACCCACTGCCCTGATTGATTTACAAGTTACCTTGCTCCAACACACCTGTTTCAAATGTTCAGCTCATCAAAAAGCTCTGCAGAAGCTTGATAATCAGGTTTGTTGGAGCAAGGAAACTTGTAAAACATGCAGGGCAGTGGGTCCCCAGGAACAGGATTGAAGAATGCTGTCCAAGACCGTTTGTGATATCTAGAAAATTGGCTGAGATTGGCACAGCACCGCCCAGCAACACTCATGTGGAGGATAAAGCGCTAAAAGAGGGACGGATGGATATACTTGACATTTCGGTAGCCCTCTGGACTTCCACGTCCAATCACAGACGAGATTCACCAGCGTTTGTGACGTCAGCTTCTCAGTATCATAATTCCTCAACGGCTGAATAACTGCCATATATTGTAAGTGAGAGTTATCTTGGTAAAGGCGGCAGAACGGCCATAAATTACAGCCTAAAATCAATATAAATCCAGGTGGCCTGATTATCATGACGGTTATAAGAGGATTAAGTTCACCTTCTCTATCTGTCTCTGTTTGCTGAGTTCCTCCTGCTGTTTCTCTTTGGCCTTGTCCTGCTCCTTCTGCTTCTCCACCGCCTTACGGTCCTGCACGAGAAAAACACGTCAAGATCAAATGTCCAAATGAGAAAATCCAGAGGAATCGTTACCTTCACCGAAATCAATCTCACCATCTCAGAGTGGAAGGCGATCTGTTTGGCCAGACCAATACTGTCCGAGATCTAAAGGACAAACGAGAGACAGACAGGTCAGACTAAAACTGAGGCACAGAGTGTTGGGACAGCGAGACCAGGAGATGGACACTGAGACGACCTTCTCTCCATCGTTGTTGGACTCGAAGATGTAGCAGATGGCTCGGCCGTCACCGCGCCCGCTCGCCGACTGCAAAACGAAGCCAAACAGCCTCTTGTTGTCCTGATGGGACGAACACTGGACTATGCTGGACAGAGAAAACTGCAGCAGCAGAGAGAAAGAAAGGGAGTGAGGACAAAGACGACGGGGAGATGAGAAAGATATGGGACATGTCAGGAAGTTTTAGTATCTCATTTTATTAATCAGGATGTCTTACCCTGAGTCGAGTGACTTGTGTTTGAGGATCAATTAGCCTGAAAAAAATAAACACATATACAGGAGAAAAATATTAAAATAAGACATTTTTAAATTTCAGAATTATTAAGATTTTTTGGGCGCATTTTACACTGTATTTAACAGTCAACAAGTGATGAGGAAACGCATATCTAACAGGATATTCCCCTCTTATTTTATTGTCTGGGTCTCTCTCTCTCTCTCAGTCTCACACACACAGTGTTTCATACTTGAGGCAGTCGCAGGTGACCAGCAGGTGAGACTCGGTCATCCTGAAGATGTTGTGGATGGCTCTGGCGGCCAAGATTTGCCTCATGGTCTCGGAGATGACATCGGCTGAGTCGGCAGCCCTCACTTCCATGGAGCCCAGGAAGCGGACGATGAAGAGCTGGTGGAGGATCGATTCTTGGGGGGGGAAAGAAACGGCGTACGTCAGGTACAGGAAACATACATTAGATTCATTAGTTTCTCTCATATCATTTTGTCTTATTGAATACATGTATGCATCCTGGTTGTTGAACAGTGTACCCTGGCCTCACCACTGCCCCCTGTGGCTGAAGGGAGAACGGAGTTTGTGCCTGAGCAGGGAGTGAGTTGGGCGGTGAGTAACGATCTTATGGTCACATTTGGCCACAGTACTACACTCCACAATAAAAATGGCAGTTCACAAACTGACATAAGGGGTTGTGACAAAAACATGCAATTTAATTTTAACACATTGGAAAAAAGACCAGCTGGTACCTTCACTGTCTTCTGATGCTGTGCTGTCTCCACACTCTCCAAATGGATTACTCCTTCTGTAGGAGACGCACACAATTTCAGGCAATCTGGCTAATCTGCTAGTTTGCAATACTTTTCCTAATTTGGGTGAAAACAAGATCTAAATGAAATTGACGCCACACACCTGCCAGACTGTGCCGCTGCCTTGCTTTGTCCTGAGTTTTCCTCACTGACGGGGGAGATGATATCAAATTGAATGGGCGTTTCGGGGGCAACCAGCGCGTCCAGAGAGAGAACAGAAATAGCAGGCGATGGCTCAGACCCCACGGAGCTAATACTGCTCGCTCGGCCCACGCGTCCTTTACTAGTATGATAGAAAGAGAGACTTTGTTGAAATTAAATTTCAAAGCTGTAATAACCTTGCTGTTGTTGATCACATTGTATCAGAACTACCTGCTCGGTCTCATGCTCTCGTGTCTCTGCTGGAAGGACGGCGACGGCGTCACAGCTTCGATGGCCGATTGGTTCACTCGAGCTGCCAACTCCTGCCAATTAATGCACAATTAGCATCAAACAAAAGGACAATTTGTACTCTGTCTTCTGTCTTGCTACAGTATTTACACTGTAGATCTATGCCTACTAATTCAGGTAGGACATCTACCTAAACTATCTCTAAGACCTGCATAGTATACATCAAAATGTTCTCTATAACCTGTGACAAGCACACAGACCTCTGCGTTCTCGCTCAGGTAGATCCTCTTGGAGATGTTGTTTATGGTGGCGATCCACTGGTGGAAGAAGCAGCAGAAAGGTGGACATGAGAGATGAAATCAATAGACGACAGTCAACGATAGCAGCTCGCAAGACAAAACAAAACAAGTCACCTCCTCGCAGTCCTTCCTGCTCTCCGCTTGCAGCGTCACCACTCTGATGGGGACACACAACGAGGAAAAGGGGTGCGATTAATACTGAAGATTTCACAAGCGTGACAGAATGTAGGGAATAAAGAACTCTCACTTCTTGCCATCGAACGATGTGACTTGAAAGCAGAAGCGGCGGTCGTCGCTGTCGACCGCCATGACAGAGCAGTTGTCCAGGTCTGTGACCAGGCCGCCCGCCACCTCGCCCCGACCCTGCTGCATCAGGTTACCACCCTGAGTGAAGAAGTACTGCCGCTCCCAGGACGATGACACTAAACCTGTCTTACTGAGAGACACCCAGAAGGGCTATTTTAGCAAAATATACAACTGAAAACATGATCTATACAAGGGATTTGTAGGTGTGTGTGTGAGACCCCTACTTCCGGATGAACAGGTAGCCCTGTTTTCTGGTCAGGTTGCGACAGACAGGCGAGTGGACAGGGTCAGAGTCACATGGAGCATACAGCGGGTCACAAGATACCTCCATCTGCTGAATGGACTGTTGCATCTGCCGCACCTCCTCCTCCATCTCCCGACGGACACTAAACGCGCAGGCAAAAACATTACAATCTGTATTTTGAATAAATTAAAAAAAAAAAAAAAGTAAACAAAAGTGGGCGTTCTTACTTCTGTACACTGGTTCCTATGGTTCCCAGGAAGTCCTCCCACTGCTGGGTGAGATTCTCTGATCCCAGCTTAAAGAAACTAATCTGCACAGAGAAAACACAGATTTTACTAAAAAATCCAAAATTAATCTGTAATTTGATTTCTTTGTGTTGACAGTGACACATGCAGATTGTGTGATGAATATCTATAGAAATGTCAAATAAAAAGTTATATAAGCATTATAATGTAGTGTAGTGTATAATATAGTGACTCTGACTCTTGAGTAAGACCACATCAGCAGGATAATGGAGAATCCAGGTGAGGAGGTGGGGCCTGGCTTTAGCATGCAGGAGGCAGGACATTAGCTCATTTGTTCACTTTAGATCGTGGAGTCTCCTCCTGCTGCTCAGCAGGTATTTTCCAGAGACTATATTAAGGAGCTGGCAGAACAATCTCCACATCTGGAATGCATTTTGCAGACAATTTTGTTCGCATACACAGCCCCTCCAGACTCCCTCTCTAAACTGACCATGGAGATGTCTTAAGGCCACATTATACTTCTCCGACTGCGTATGCGTTATCCGTCTGCGTCACCACGGAGACGCCTCGAGCATTTATACTTCTGCGTCGTGGTGACGGACACTCGCTGCAATTTCCCGCCCGATCAGTAGGGGTCGCTGCGCAAGGTTGTTGTGCTTCTGGCTACAGTGAGCAATGGCGTCCGAGAAAGAAAGAGAGAGAAAGACTGTTGTTGTTGAAAAAGTGGCCGTTTCTCACTTTTCTGTGTCACGGAACGCAGTTTTAAGATAATTTGAGGCGAGAAATTGGCCATTTAGAGTCTAAACATGTGCTGTGTGTGTTAAGATATGACGTATTTATAGTTCGGCAGCGGCGTTATCGGCGGGGATCAGCTCCGCCTCTGTCAGGACGCCCGGAGCGCACTGAGAGCCGGCACAGAGCAGCTTAGCTCGGCCTGTCCTGAGGACCAATCGCAGCTCTTGCCGTCTCCGTAGTCCCTTGACGGAGTGACGGACACTTAAAAAATATTCCGTGCACCCGGAGACGACGCAGAGGCTCTTCGACAGGTTCTGCGTCGACGCAGAGGACTCTGCGTAGCTACGCAGAGCACTTTACGCAGGAGTATAAATTGGGCTTAAGTCGTAGGAATCTAGGGTCACCATTTTGGAAGGCTGACCAAAGATTTTGCCTCATGACTACAAACTTTCATCAGGAAAATCCAAAAGATACACCCATGTTAAAGGATCCGTGTGTGTTTGTGTACCTGGGCCTGCATGTATCCCAGCAGTGGCTCCAGAAGAGCAGTTTTCTTCTTGTACTGTAGTGTGTTCAGTGAGCAAAAGTAGTGCATCATGGTCTGGTGCTGTTTCTTTCGGGAGGTGTAGACATCCTCCACAACCTCTGTGCGCACCTGCAGCACACAAAACTCTACCTTTATTACCTCAGTATTAAGATATAACAGATAATCACATTTTGAAATGTTTAAATTTTTGGTCCCACACATAAGCTCAGAAAACACACCCCCCAAATACAGCTGCATATTGACTACTACTATGCATTTACAAAATTTCAATTTAATTCCCATTTCCATTGCTCTTCTCTGCACAGAAGCTGAACAGACATTTTACTCAAACGTTAAAATCTTCAGTTCAAACGCCATCGTGTCCAACATGGCCGCCAAAACAAGCGTCGATCTTATTGTACTCACCTTGTCGTTGTCCCTTCTTTTGGATAATCGGCTGTATCGGTTAATGGCTGTGTCATGATCTGCACACATAAACAGCCAAAGGTTGGACATTATGCGGTGGTCAAACACATTATTTCACTTCACTTTTGTTATTTCCTTCTTTGAAGTTTGAAACATTAAGCAGTAATGAAGATGCCTGTAAGCAATTAAAGTAGGGTGCCATCTTCATTTAAGTGCAAAAATAAAGAGGAAGTGAAAGGTGACTTTGACTGGTGCAGGCCATCTGAAATCAAATGAGTCAGACTGACTGTTATTTCAGAAAAATGTTAAAATAGTAATTAAATCATATTTAGCCTGTAGTCAACCTTTCAATCATTTAATCCTATCAAGATAATTAACACAACTGTTGTGTGATTTTGCGAGGAAAGCAATTCCTTGGAGAAAAAAAACAGACAGTCAAACATTAAGAGAACACTAACAGACATACAAGCCTGGATGACGATTGGGCTCTTGGGATGAGAAGGCAAAAAATTAATGGCAGGCTTTGGCAGCAGTGCTAACTTACCGTCACTGGATATCTGGAAAACTTCTTTAAGAGTGAGGATCTCTGGAGAGAGACAACGACAGCTAAAAGTTATTGTGCAAACATTATTGAATAGTTTCCTTATTTTAGACAACTCTAAAGTGATTGGAAGTGAATCCTCGGTGGTCTAGTCAATTCCATACAGTTGTGGTTTTAAAGTTTGGTAGAGAAGATGTCGACAAGCCTGCACACAGAGCTGTGCTTCATTCCAACATCTCTGTGATGAACTTGAACCCTTACTGCGAGTGTGTATGTATACGTGTGTGCGTCATACCCTTCAGGTCTCTTTCCTTGAACTGTGTGATGGGAAACATCATTGCGTCTGCAAGTTGTGTGGACAGGACAGCGTGACAAGAACTTAGCTAGAAAGAGGAAAAAGAAGGGAGACAAATCAGCCGAAATACATTTGAGTCGTGAATGTCCATACTCTAATTATTAAGACTTATTCATTCTACAAGTACACAATGCTGCTGCAGTCAAATTGGCCAAAAAATTTGAGCGTGTAATTCCCATATTGCTTTGAAGGCAGCAAAATTTTCAATTTAAGTCAGCCGAGTTAATTAGGCAAGAGTTGTTTTGTTGAATAAGTGAAGACATAATGTTGCTATCACCATTTTTAATATCCCACTCAGATGTGAACAGTGACTGAATGTGATGTCATGGAGCGCTGTTGTGTTGGTGTCTTTTCTCACCTCGTCAATGACTTTTGCAAACTGCTGTAAGGTGGAGCTCATAACCTCATCGTCGCCCCCTAGAGGAAAACGCTGCACACAACAAAAACAACATCAACATATTATGAATGTTCCAGATTCTTAGTGTGTGCAATATAGAGTGGGTTTTGTATGTGCAGCATGCTAATCAATGAATACATTTAATTTGTACATTTAACACATGTGCATGTATTCTGTCATCTTGATAAGTGAAGTGAGTCCAAAGCATCTTCCAACCTCTTTATTGCAGAAGCAGGACTGAGGACTGAGTCATCTGTCACACAGCCAAGGAAATACTGCTGTCATCGATGATGAGGAGCTTAGAAAACACATGCAATCATTTTGACTGCTGTGCTTCATTGTTATGTTTCACTTTAATGAGGACTCGCATGAACTGTATCTAAAGGAAAATCCCACTAATGTGTGAAAGTGTGTGCGTTATCTTGAAAAGAGTAGACATTGGAAAAACAGAAATGCAAATATTGCACTCTCTGTTTTGTGTGACTTTGTGTCAGTGCTGGCTGCTCTTATAAAGTGTCCCACCTGTTTGTCATACTCTTTCAGCAGCCGTGAGGTCAGGTGTGTTGCAGCACTGAGCTCATTCTGGAAACAAAACAGCAAACTGAGCAGCAGGAAACCATATATTCATGTTATTAATGCAAATTCTAGCCTAACTGAGTATGTACCTGTGCATCATAAATCCTCTGCATTGCCTGGTAGAGCTGTGTGCAGTAGTTGGACATGGCTGCAGTGTCCTCCTCAAACACTGCCAGCAGAGAGCGGGTCTACAAACACAAAACACACGTAGAAAGCAATAAAAAATGAAGTCCGCTTTAACCGTGTGACTCATCCATAAAACTTCAGGAACAAACGACTTGAAATGGCCCCTTGTGTAACTGACCCCATGACTGTTTGTGTAAATCCACACCTGCTACAAACTGTCTCTGCAGTACAACCTGCTACGCAGGTGTGTCCCGAGTCCCGAGGAATATTTTGTTGCCTCTGTAACCCCAGCATGCTCATTTGTCACGACCCTGCCCTTTGCTGTATGTCAGCTGAGATTCATGTGGAGGATAAAGCCATAGAAGATGGATGGGAACAGGACATCTATAATATATATTATTTACATTGTCAACCAAGTGAGCTAAAACTGAATTTTTTTTTTCTTTTTCTTTTTTGAACTTAGCTTCACCAGAGGTCTCCATTTTATGTATGACTGACTTCTAATGATGACATCTAGTGGGAGAGTGAGTCGTCTTTCAACTCGAAGGTTGTGTGTTTGATTCCTGGCTCCGCTAGCCGATGTGTCCTTGCAAAAGGCGGCTTGTAGACTAAACGGCTGTGCCATATGAAAGATGAGTGACATAAAAATGTATGAAAGTGTGGGTGAATGGGAAATGTAGTGTACAGCAGCTTTGAGTGGTCATCAAGACTGGAAAAGCGCTATATAAATACAAAACCATTTACCAAAAAACAAACCATTTCCCAAGCCTGTCGCGGAACTCTGGCAACCACATAGCTATACGCTTGTTTTTTCATTCAGGCTAGGGTCAGCTTACCATAGCAATTACACCCTTACAAACATACTGGGGGGTAATATATTCAAGATCTGTTTATAAACCTTCCAAAATGTTACACACTGGACCTTTACATCCAAACTGGACTGACCCCCTGGCCACACCCTATTCAGTGATGTCACAGCAGCAGGTGCTCTGGCCTGACTGGACGGTGTGTCTGCTCGTCTAAAGCAGAGCAGCTGCAGCTTTCAATCCTATGCTGTATGTCACTTTCACATCTCGCACTCACACACGCAGGGAAATAGGATGACACTTCCGCTCACGAGACGAGCAGTTGTCACTGGAAGGGGAAACATGTAGCTTAGTGGCTAAGGAAGTAGCGGACTGTTTGTTTTTTATCGTGTTTATTTCATAACACAACAACTTTGGCTAGTGTTAAAACATTTTCATTTCCGTCTGTTGACCAAAAACTCCCTACATTTGTCTTAATTTGATGTCGAAAGACAGCTGGCAGATGCCATTGAAGCTGTCCGGTTGACAGCCTTAGTTAGCGGGGCCGTTAGCGGCATCCCTCCGTTGCTTGTTGGCAAACACTGAGCCTACAAAGACAGCTAGCCTAGCCGAGAAAGTGGCTAACGTTAGCGGACTGCAGGAAGGATTCGTGGAGAAGATCTGTTACCTGGGGACTATCCTCCAGAGTCTCTTCTATCGGCAGCGTCTCTATACCGGGCATGGCTGCGGCTGGTGCGATGGAAATGAGAAACAATCCAAGGGTAAAAAACAACAACACAACAAATCGCTTCGACAACTCCCACTCAAGATTTCTTTGCAACACGAATCCCCAACACCCAAAACAGATCCGCCCAGTTGCGCCGTGTCCCGCCCGCACGACTACTTTGATTGGGTAGAAAATAACTTCAAAGGACGTCATTGGTTCATGGTTTAAAGGGGAATTCGCGCCATTTTGGTTCTAACAGGGGACGCCGTTTCACTCTGCGTCCACGTAGAAATCAGAGCCATAATGGCGGATAGACTGCATTTCATGATAATTGACCAGTGTGGGACTGACAAAAGATACTGTGAAAATTAGGCTACATGCTTATCACATACATTGTGTGTATCAATCAAGATCAGATAAGTGATGTTTACATTTTCATTTCACAAAAAAAATGACAACAAATGAGTGACAAGAAACACACCTGCTCTGTCAAAGATGGTGCTGTTACATGAATAACAGTAATCCTATAAACAGTTATTGAGTGCATCTATTTTCTGATGCTTTTGCAGTAGTTCATCAACTGATATTTTTTTCCAGTTTGCAAATGTTTATTGGACTGTTTGCAGACTGCAGCTAATTAGATCTTGTGGACACTGAACGCAACACCATCCATGTTGATCACAACGAAATAAAGTGCAAACATTAAAGTAGAAAAGAAAAAATATATAATGTACATTAGAAATTGCAGAGGTGTTGGTGGTATAGTGTAGGAGCTATTGCACAGCCCCATGCTTAGAGAAACAAAACTGTGCAGTTGTACAGTTTACACTTTTTAATCGATGCCTGCTGTATCTTTTTTCACACTGTCCTCCACACACGTTTGTTTCTGCAGACATTTGTTTGGTGTCAAAATTCTAAACCTACGATGACCTTGTGACCTGATCCTAGAAAGACATTGCTAAATTTAAAACTATTAATAATCAAAGTTTGATGTGGGTTTATGTGTCGACGCTGCTGCTCTTCCATCATTTGAAACCAGGGTCTTTGTTGTATTAGTATTGTATTACTTTGTAGTGACCAGTTTTATTGCAACATCATGGCGTTATGTATGCTTTAGTTCATATTTGTGTGACGGCTGGCTTTGAACACTTGTTTGACTCATGTCTGTGTGATCATTGCTAATATTATATTTTCCAGTTCCCTGCACACAAAGACATAATGCACTGTGAAGTCAAGAGAAAAAGAAATGTGGTCTTACTAACTTTTCACCACAAGAGGGTGACACGTTGTAGTGCTGAAGGATGGGCAGACACATGTTCTAATGTATTTTTCCATGTATTTTTGCAGGAAATAAAAATTAACAATGAGTCTGTGTTGAAGTGTGCCTTGTAATGTCTCAACATTAATATTTTTGATGGTTGACACAGATTTGGATTTTTGGAAAGTTTTGAAAACTATAAATACATCTCAAAATGTACACACCTCTCCATGGGAATAATGCACTAAATCAGACATTATTACTTATATTAGCACTCATAACTTTCACAATAGATGCTCCTGCAAAATATACGCGTTGACTAGGGTTACAAGTGATGCATCAAATGTTTTATTCATGGTTACCTTATTTTATTTATATAGCTACTAAACTGGCAACACTATCCCTAACCTCACACTAACATTAACCAGTTCCTCAGAAATTAGGGTTAGGTTAGGGTTTCTGCCTCAGCAGGACCAGGTTTTTGTCTCCAGGGTATGAGGACTACTGGTCCTGACAAGAACAGTGTTTATGCTAGAAAGTTCAGAGGACATTGCGTTGACTTCCATCGTTTCCTGGAGGCTCGAACCTTAACCATAATTACTACTGGCCTAATCCTAATTCTGACCCCTTAATTTAACCCTAACCTCAGGCTAACTTGTTTTCAGTTAAAAATTTAGTAATTTACATAGTGGGATTTGATTTTTGTCCCCATAATGTGACACACACACACACACGCGCACGCACGCCTACACACACAAACACACACACACACACACGCACGCACGCACGCACACACACACACACACACACACACACACACACACACACACACACACACACACACACACACACACACACACCTACCTCCTCCTCCTCCTCCTCCTGTGTCCCTCTCCTCTCCGTCTCTCCTCCTCAGTCGCTCAGAGTTGCTCAGAGTTGAGGGAGGAATGGCGGCCCCTCGGAGTTTCTTCATATCTCTCTCCGGGTTGTTTCTGGCTTTATCTTCCACGTGTGGATCTCCCACGTCAGGCAGCAAAAAGTCAAACCAGGAGCGATGCGGTTTCAAGGTAAGGAAACTCAAAGTTTGACTTTTTTTGACTGCGTTGATAACGTCGAGAAACGGCTGCTGCCCCCCGCGTCACCTCCAGTCCCCCCCAGATAAAGTCTCGTTTTATGGTCGTTGGCTCGGTTTAGTGCGTCTCTGTGACTTGTTCTGGTTTTTATTACAGAAGTAGCTTCAAAGAGCTGTTGTTTGAAGTCACTCCCGTGTCTCGTGTGTTTGTAGTCCGCGGTGCACTGCGCCACTCACGCTACCTTGCTTACCTGTCTGTGCGGAGCTGAAAGCTCACTTTCACGTACAGACCAAACTCCGTGAGAAAAAGGTGCCAATTTAAATATAACCCGTTTTGCATAAAAACTGTAGACATTAGAAAGTCACCTGTACATATGTACTGATGAAACCAAGTTCTTTACTCAGTTCGGCAACAGTCTAATATGCTATTCAGGAATTAAACCCTATAAAAAAAAAAAACCTTTTCTAACTTGCACACTGTCAATGCCTTCATCAGAGACGACGGCAAGTGAGTGTTGTAAACTTAACAAAAATGTGAATGATATTTCGTTTTTTCGGCCCTGTGCAGAGTTTATATAAAAAAATAACGAAGCCGGTTTAAAGATAACTTGATTTAGGAAACCTATGGTTGATGCTGAATTACAGGATTTCAGAGGATTGAACTCAGGAATAATTATGTGAAGTGACCCACAGACTTCACAACACCTTTTGTTTCTGACCAAAGGAACCTTTTGGTCATTTTATTTCTCTGAATACACACCTGTTTTTTAAAATAATCTTTGAAACTAGATCTCAGATTGATAGATTGTGAAATGTCATACAATGATGAATAATACCTCTTGTATTTGAGATGTTTTGGTCAGAAAACCAAACAACATTTGTTTATTATAATCAGTGTCAAATCCCAACATCTCAGCCTCAATGTGAATATTGGTAATTGCTCATTATGAGCTACTGTCACAGTTTAACTTCTTTGTTTTTCCTCCCTGTGACCCTCGGTCCACTCACCACAGACTGGGATAGATGCATGAATGTCTTCCAAACATCTTCATCTCTAAGACGAGTTCAGTTGCTGTAGCTGCCAGTTGTTACCCATTATGCAAATGTCTAATATAGGGCTGGGCGATATATCGAAAATTTATCGTTACCGATACATTTGATAATTCAAAAAAAGAAAGAAAACAAAACAAAATAAAAGTTGATTTTGGCTGTGTGTGTAGGTAGGCAGGCTACCTGTATGTCTATGTCCCTTTAAGACACTCGGACACTTATATCAGGCAAATGGTCAATAATGCAAATTAAGCGATGACGTCATTTAGCAACTTCGAACTTATCGTTCATTTATCGTTTTCGAGGTGAGCTGCTCAATATATCGTGATATCGATTTGGGGCCATATCGCCCAGCCCTTGTCTAATAGTACAAATACTCAAGGAAGTTTAAGGCTTGTGTCTTTGTCATTGTTTTTAAGTGGCTTGGTTAATCACAGCAGGAATATGATTAAAAGAAACACACCATTATTTATTTTTGACAATGATGCAGTGTTTGATAATTTGTGTGTGTGTGCAGTCAAATGTGTGTATTAAGTGTGTGATACAACTTCCTTTTCCTTGTCATTAATATGGGAAGCAGAATAATCGGAGTGGACGAGTGATTGTATGTGTGAAAGCGCACACATTCTGCAGGTTTTAATTTTCCTGCGTTGATTGACGACTCCTACCTGCCTTTGAGTTGCTCTTGTGTGTGTGTGTGTGTGTGTGTGTGTTATCCCAGCTTCCTCTCGGTGGCTTTGAAGTGTTTTCTACAGGAAGCTTCACACTGTTTACTTTGAAGAAACATTCCTTCCCTCCCTCCCCTCTCCTACCCCCCCCACCACACACACACACACACACACACACACACACACACACACACACACACACACACACACACACACACACACACACACACACACACACACCTCCCCCCTCATTCTCTCCCTGCTTCCCTTCTCTTTTCAGAAACACACACATCAAAGACTGCTTGATGGGGGTGTGAGGGCCTGCTATTCTACAGGTGTGAAGTTATTAGAGTTCTGTGTGTGTGCCGGTGAAAGAAATAACCCATTCCCACTAGTTTTTCCACCAGTGATTTTGTCACCATGCATTCACCCTTAGTTCAATGACTCTGCGACACTGGTTTTTTAAAGTTGTCTTCTGATTGGCATCAGTGGGAATGTATGAGTCAGGTTCTTTGTCAACTCTCTGCCAGAGATTTTCTGAAGCATTTTCAACTTCTGGCCCGCAGCATAGCTGTATGTGTTTTCGTCGGAGTTTGTTAGTATGTCTGTCTGTTGGCAACATAACTTGAAAAGTCGCAGACGGATTTGGATGAAATTTTCAGGAAATGTCCTCAACTGGACCAGGAACAAGTGATAAAACAAAAAGTATCTTGAAATTACTTGAAATTTGCCACCGTAATAGTCGGCATCACCCTGAACAAGGATTCGTTGGAAATATTTGCAAACCTCTTGAGGAATAATTTTAATGAATTTTTGCAATTCAGGAAATTATCCATTTGCCCTGATGTTTATGCCGGAGTTTGTTTGTCTGTCTGTCTGTTGGCAACATAACTGGAAAAGTCATGGATCTGGATGAAATTTTCAGGAAATGTCCGCAATGAGACCAGGAACAAGTGATTAAATTTTGGTCGTGATCCGTACACGCTGCACACCGGCAGGGTGTATTTTGTAGGCACTGAGCTGCCTTGGTGGAGGTCTGCGCTCTCTGAGTGCTTTTCTAGTTCTGTCTGTTTCTGTGATTGTATACATGGTAATGTATACTTGGTTCAAATAAAGTTTTAAAAGAAATGCACTTGTGCCTGGACCTGGTGTACGGTTATACTTCAGCATTTAGATTCATTTTGGGGGTTTAGTGAAAAATAAAGACATTTCTTCTCTTGTTTCTGGAAAACGTTTTAAGAATGAAAAAGGAAAACGATCACTCTGGGGTTAGTTCTGTGTCCGCACCCACAGATTTTTCATTTTCAAAGTTCTAGTCTTCAGTCAGGCCCGGTTCTAAATCAAATCACTTGATGGCTTTGTCAGACTTCGTACATCTCCCGCTGGAGCCACAAAAGACTTTATTCAACTCTTTGTTTTCAACACATGTACTCGTCCTCCCCCAGACCTGTGAGTGGACTGTAATGTGTAGAATGAGTGAAATTCACCTTCAAGTGTCTACATGGACAAATAATCATGTTTTTGTGGTGTTTTGGAAACTGAGGAAACTGTCTTTTTTTTTTTTTTGCTGGATGTTTCAGGTTGATGCTTAAGGACGTTATAAACTTTTTCGTTCTCTCTGGTCAAACACATCTGCTGAAGTCATCACATCTGTCTCAGCGGAGGAAGACGCACCAGGAAATTATTCAGCATCCCCCTCTCTCTCGCTCTCTCTCTCTGTTCTCTTCAGTATTCCTCATCCTTCTTTCACAGGGTTCCTCTCTCTCTGTGACTGTGTCACATATCCCATCGCTCCGGACGTCTCCGGTGTGTTTTTGGCATCAGAGAACCTCAGAGGGCGTCACGGCTGGGTGGGCGTCCCGATGTGAAACACGTGTGTTCTTCCTGGTGACTGAATTAAGCTGAAGGATCGATGCCTGACTTTCACCTCTTACATGAAATATATCCAGGAAATATTTCTTCATCTTAAGTCCGCTGAGGCTTGAAGTGAAGGAGTGAAACTTAGGCTCAAAAATATGCCAAATAACTCCTCAAACTTTGGCCCTAAAGTAACAAAATGAAGATGTAAGGTGCCTTCTTCGAGCCTGATGTTTTATTTCATGAAAGGCTGAACACAAATTATGACATGAAGTTATACCATCACACATGTGAGGACTTTTTGACTCGTCTCTCGGAGCAAATCTACCTGGAGTTGCTTCAGCTCCATCCTCACTACTGCTTTTTATCGTGACAATGCTTCTGCTTCTTTTAAGTCAGGCGTCCACACGACTCTGGGGATTTCTGGGGAAGCCCCTGAAACAAAGAGCTGCTGGCCTCATTTCAGCTGTGTGTCAGTCTGGACACACAGAAACGCACACCTTTTGAAATTGGTGACGCAGTTTCCCACATTCACTTATGCACTTAGACCGGTCCATCTCGTTGGATTGAGAGATTTGAGCTTTCTTCTAAGTCTTGAGTCTTTTTTTATGGAGCCAGTACAGCACTTTATTCTTGCTTCGATGCTTTTACTCTTGGGAAATGATCACGTCAGTGCCCGACCTTTCTCCTGCTCTTGCATTTGCTGTCGCTTATCTTTGTCATCATCTTGTGTTTAGAGATTGTTTGGTCTTATTTGCTTTTGCGATAACCTGTTTTCTTTCCGTACTCCCCCTGGCTTAGTTCATTCAAACCGAAATGAGTCAGTTTTAATGGCGCAAAGAAACTAGAAGACATTCATATTCAAGAAGTCATTTTTAATTATTGAAAAATACACAAAAAAAACTTTATTCTATACACTCTAGTGCAGTGATCTCAAACTGGCGGCCCCCAAATCAATTTCATGTGGCCCGCCACTTAATGGTGCCATATGTAAGAATGTGGCCAAAAACTGTTATTACATTCAAATTCAAAATACCAAGGTCTTTTAGGTTTCGTTTTTCTGATGTAACTGGCAACCCGTGGTTGCTCAGCAGCTGAGACTCTACTGACTGCAATGATTGGTAGACAGCGGTAGGTGGCGCCACATGCCAAAACATGATTTGCAGTCTGCAAAATATTTTTTGTAATGCAAATATTTTGGCTGTACTGTTGTTGTTGGTGAGTTCAGTTTGTTATATGAACATTATTCCTGAGTCTCTGTGACATATTAGGAGGATTTTATGGCCAGTTTCTTTAGATTTATTACATAATGCACCTTTAATATCAACTTCTTCTTTATGACTATATTCAATTTGCATCATAAATACATTTATATTGTGAACCTTTTATCGTTCTATGTCGACACTTTTATTGTGAAATTATGTGAAATATCATCATAAATATTATTATTTCGATGTATTTTTCCTCAAAGTTGGGACTTTTTTCCCCCACTTCACCGGCCCTCCAGTGACCAAACTAGACACTCAGTGGCCCCTAGATCATTTGAGTTTGAGACCCCTGCTCTAATGTATACTTAATAATAATAATAATAAATAAACTAATAAACTAAAATAAAGCTTAATTTTTCATTTTATAGGAATAAATATATAGCGGTTGTAGCAGAAACAGGCCTGGCACATGTATTACAGTCTAATAAGGACGTTTCTTGAAACAATGCCGTCTTTATGGAGAGCCTTTTTAAGAATGTAAAAGGAAAAGACTGTAGAGGATCTGTTGTGTTTCTCGTGTGGATAAGGCCAGAGGAGGAGGAGAGAGGACAAAGTGCCACAGTAGGAGTGGAGGAGCTCCTCCTGGATGAGGAGGAGGAGTTGTGATGAAGAAGAGCGGTGGTAGAGGGGGGTCATTGAAGAGCAGTCATGCAGGAGGAGGAAGCTGCAGGTTTTGTTCCTGCGGTGGGAAATCTCTGGTTGGCTGCTCCCAAACACACACACATTTTCTCAGTTTGCATTGTGTTACCTCACTTTTTCCAGCTTTTGTTTCGTACTGAATGTTTTCCTCTGGAGCTAAAGAGCTGATATGTATTTTTATTTTGTAAATGAATCAACAAATCGAATGAAACTATCTACTATCTCTGTGTGTTAGATGTGATCACTTGTGATCACTGAAGTATGTTTACACATTTGAAATTCACACAAGAGCAGGAATGACAAAATAACATTTCATTCATAATTCATAAGGGTTTACTCGCTGTTATTGAAGATGTGTTGGCTGAAAATCGGTCTTGGAGGAAAGGATTATGATTCATGGCAAAGTCAGAGTCAAAGGGGAATGTCAAGAGAGTAATTGTGAATGACTGGTGGAAATCTCATATCCGTTGTTGGAGTGAGGTGTGCTCGGGCTCACATGCTGAACAGCTCCTTCAGCTCTCTGTGTCTTTTTTTTACATTATCTGTTTTTACCATCAGTGAGCTTCTTGGGTGATTTATAGATGGGCCGGAACGTTGAGAGGAAGCTCACCGTATTCTGTACAGACTTTCTGTCTCGAGTAAAAGTCCAGCGCTACCCAAACTAATGCTCACTCGGTTCAATATTTCACATGCAGGCTTAAAGAATACACTACCGCTCAAAAGTTTGGGCTCACCTATACAATTTTTTGATGTTTTCCATTAAAAGTCACACTTTTATTCATCAAAAGAGTTGCAGAATGAGTAGAAAATAAAGTCAAGACATTGACAAGATTAGAAATAATAATTACATTTTGTTCTTTCGTCAAAGAACCAGCAAAACTCTTTTAACATAATTGCACAAGGGTTTTCTAATCATCCAATAGCCTTCTAGCACGATTAGCAAACACAGTGTACCATTAGAACACTGGAGAGATGGTTGCTGGAAATGGGCCTCTATACTAGGGGTGGTGGAAAAAAACGATTCACATAGGAATCATCCACGATTCTGAATCGATTCAAAAACTTAAAAAATCGATTTTTGAAAAAACACAAAAAACAACAGTTTGTGTTATTTGTGTACAGTTTATTTTTGTTACTTCTGGGAGAAAAAGGCAGCTAGTCAAAGCTTTAATTTATGCAAGTTATCTTTTTGTACAGTAAGTTTTTATTTGTTTTGAATGAATAAATGTTAACTTATGTCTCAAGTTTGCGTTTGTGTGATCACATTATCTTATACAAACTGTATTGTTTTGATCCCAAAGATTCACATCCCTACTCTATACACCTTTGTACATATTCCATTAAAAACCAGACATTTACAGCTGGAATAGTCGTTTACCAGTATATTCTGATTCATTTAATGTTATATTCATTGAAAAAAGTGCTTTTCCTTCAAAAAATAAGGAGATTTCTAAGTGACCCCAAACCTTTGAGCGGTAGTGTAGGGAAAAAATGGAGGTAATTCAGATATTAGAGTGTCTTGACAGACAGGAAACTCTGAAAAGTCTTTCGGTTAATTTTATTGGAGCTCACACTGGTTTCATTTGATCACAAACTGCTATTAACCGTGCGTTAACCGCCCTTGTTCTGTATGTAAATCATCATAAAGACATGATTGTTGATCTGGTTTTTCTTGTTTCTGTGCAGATGTTGTCACGGATGTTGCCAGGTAACAGGCTCTGTTCGTGAGAGTGCTTTTTGTGTCTTGTCACGTTATGCACTTCTCATTGACTGAATTTTTTTTAATCACAGTCGACTAGTTAACGATCACAAGTTTGTTTGTTTGATTAGGGAATCGGTGAAGGGGACAGAGAGTCAAAAACACAGTCAGTTCAACATCACCTTAAAACCATGTTTTCACACACAGACCAGAGACATACAGCAACACAACAAGACCTGATCTGAGCTGCTGTTGTTGTGCAGCAGAAAAATATACACATTGTGTAGATGCTACACTGCGGCCATGTTGTGCCATATGGTAGTGTTTGGAGGCATGTGTGCGTGTTTGTAAGAGACAGGAAGACATTAAGAGGAGCAGGCCAGAGTTTTTTAGCCTCGAGGCCTTAGTTAGAAAAAGACTCTCATCAAGTTCACACACAACCACACAAGAGTTTAGTTTAGTGCGGCTCTTATGTTTTTCAAGATAACTTTTTGAGTTCCCTTTGACAACGTTCATTCCTCAGCAGGTGCCCTTTACTGTGTTATTATAGAAGCTTTGTAACTTGTGGGCCTTGTCCGTCTGAGTGATGACATAAAACATCTTATTTAAGGCTTTTTTTGCAGTGAAACTGAGACGAAGCTTTTAAAAAAAAATTTTTTTTTACCACGTTTTTACTAGGATACAACAGCATTTTCAATTTAAAACACATTGCATCTGCCATGTTTATGCCCTCCATCCACTCTCATCTAGAGTTTTAGAGTTTGACAACACTGCCGAAAAGTTTTACCTCACATGGACACTTTTATTCATTCTGATTCAGAGGTGAAATGCTTGCCCGGAGAATTGTTTCAAAATTCCAATTTGTTGCTTAACTTCTTCTGAACTATCTCTTTATCCAAATCCAAGGTTATTCCAAGAAGTGACCTCTTGATCATTTATTTTCACTCAATCCAAACACACATGTACTTTGCATAACATCTCAGTATAATGGCAGAGCTTAGATGTAAATGTGTTACTATCTCATCAATCAATCCATCATTGTGAATGTTTGGATTGTGTTAAATTTTTTTTATGTTCAGGCAATTTCTGTGGAATAACACCGCTCTGATCCCACTTATCCAGAGAGAACCATTCTAGCCGCTCGTACTCGGGCTCATATAAGAGTGTGTTGATCAAAGGTCAACTGTGCGTGTGTGTCCCATGTTCTCTGTCCCACATCTGGAACTGGTCTGCAGGCCCCAAACAAAATGAGGGAGAATAGAAATGTGCTACATGAACCTTGAAAGCTGTAATTGAAGGAGTTCCTGTTTAATCAGATTCTTCTTTCTCTTCTTCCCTCCCTCCTTCCTTTCTTCCTTCCCCTGCAGGCCTTGTGATTACGTCCCCCATCATCCTTCAACTCCCCCCTTCTTCTAAGTCCTCCTTCTCTCGCTCCGTCCTCCCTTTCTGACGTCCTTCTATTCGTCCTTGCTCCCTCCCTCTTTCCTGTGATTTCCTCCAGTGCTGTGATTAATTACTGTTGATGTTCGGCTAACTGAGGCTGCCTAATTACCACAGGAACTCATCATGTGAATGTGTGTGTGTGGGGATTCCCGAGGGGAATTCTGCTTTTTTTTTTTTTACTGGTTTAGAGTCTTTAGTGTTTGTATATTTGTAGTATGCCTCTGTTCTTTGTTGTTGATATCAAAAAGTGAATTAAAGCAAGGTTCATCTACGTTCCCAAACACTTGGCGTGTCTGCTGCCCTTTAGTTGTTCTATTTTTTTTAATGACTATTAACAAACTGTCTTTTCTGATGTGACTCAGTTGGCTGAGGCCTCCGGGTGTGTCGGTGCATGTTTGTAGTGACTATAATGATTACAACCTGTGAGAAACAGCTGGCAACAGGAAGGAAGAAAAGTATAACTCTCTTTTTTTTTTTTTTTTTCTGCGTAAAAAAAAATTGTTTGCTGTAAAGTATAGGTTTGCCTCGCTGTCAGTCACCCGCTCAGTGTCGTGGTAGGAGAATTCAGTGTGAGATTTTGGTCCTGTCAGAGCTAATGGAGTAGTCATAAAAGGAGTTTGATGTGCTGATCAGTTTAACAACACTTTTTTACACCAAAATAAGCAGACATTCGTTTTTTTTAACAAGGGTTGGTTCAGGTTTAGTGTCACACATTTGCCCTAAACTACTTATCAGAAGCAGGGAACACAAGACTTGACAGAATAATAATATCTTTGACATCAGTCGCTCTTTCAAAGTCGGCAACGACTGGATGATTGCATGTTTAAACAATGACATGTCATATTCTCACGCAGGGGTGAAGGTGCAGCTACATGTTTGTTTACCAATAGTTTTGTTGTTATTTACACTGTGCAGTTCATTACCATATTTATTCTAATACACTGACATGCCTCTAAATACTGAATCGTCCCTGGCTTTACAAGTGGGGAAAATATTGTCGCTGTACAGTAAAGTTTGGAGGTATTTGTATATTTTGATCCTGTGATTCACAGATTGATAGATTTGCCCAAAGTGACTTGAATCATCTTTTCCAGGGAGACGTGCATCTCCTTGTCCACTCCACCTGCTGCTTGACCCTCCACTCTCGACTCACCATCTCACCCTCAAGCTCTGCCTTTTTTCTCAGCAATCATCACTCTTGTATCCTCTGGAAAATAGCCATTAGTTGTGATATTTCCAATTGCTATTTTGATTTGAAAATGATCAATTGTTCAACCCTAACCAGAACCAGAAGTGGTGGGGGAGTGGGGGGCAGGGCAGTTTCCCATTGCAACCAGTCAGGAAGTCTGTGCCTTTTTTTGTGCTTGTCAGTGAAAAGCTTCCCTTGATTTTAATTAGCCTCCCATTTCATGGTGCCAGCAGGACATGTGTGGGAGCAGTAGCATGTAAACCTCTGCAGGTTAAAGGTCAGTAGTCCAAACAAAATCAAGGCACTATATACATATATATTTATATATATGTATGGAATAAGAACAAGGTAGGATAGGATAACCCCATGCCAGTGTTTCTGGGCTGTTTTTTATTTCGAACTTTTATGCTATAGTGACCTCTTCAAAGGCCTGTTTGATGCCGCAGTTCCCCTTTATGGTCTATGCTAACGCTTGTTCTAAGGGCCAGGGAATGCGTTATGTCAATGAGAGTCTTCACAAGTATGTAAGCACAAACGTGTGTGGATGGATTGCTGAGGTACATTGGCTGCTAACAAGCATGGAACACCTTCTGTAACACATACACGCACACACAGTAGGGGGTCTGTCTGATTGATTTCAGGTGTGTGTGTGTGCGTGTGACCACAGTCTGACACCTTTCTTAACAAACCTGTGTGTGTGTGTGTGTGTGTGTGTGTGTGTGTGTGTGTGTGTGTGTGTGTGTGTGTGTGTGTGTGTGTGTGTGTGTGTGTGTGTGTGTGTGTGTGTGTGTGTGTGTGTGTGTGTGTGTGTGTGTGTGTGTGTGTGTGTGTGTGTGTGTGTGTGTGTGTGTGTGTGTGTGTGTGTGTGTGTGTGTGTGTGTGTGTGTTAGTGTGTGTGTGTTTGTGTGTTTGTGTGTTAGTGTGTGTGTGTTAGTGTGTGTGTGTGTGTGTGTGTGTGTGTGTGTGTGTGTGTGTGTGTGTGTGTGTGTGTGTGTGTGTGTGTGTGTGTGTGCGCGCGCGCGCATCATGTGTACTTGTATTTTGTTGCCTCGGCCTTTTATGATATAAACACTGACCTTGTAAGGACCAGTAGTCCTCATGGAGACCAGAACCTGCCCCTAATGAGGCAGAATCTCATTTCTGAAGTACTGGTTAAGTTTATTACCAAGATTCACTAGTGGTTAGGTTAAGGTTAGGTATTAACTGGTTATGGTTTTATTTATATATATATAGGGTTAGGTTATTAAGGCTTTTAAAATTAAGGAATTAAAAGGAAAAAAAGTCTGTGAGGGCAAATTTTGATGCAAAACTATATTTGTGGAGACAACCCCAGTAGGGTTAGGGAATGCATTATGTCTATGAGTGTTGTACAACTGCAGGGCAACAGGAAAACAGTCAAACCTTTAAAAGTTCTCTCCTCAAATAGAAACATGCCTCATGAGTCTCTGGCCCCGTTCAGACGGTATTAACTTAAGTCCTCAGTGATCTGATCACATAAATGCGTCTTCTTAGACCACATATGGTCGTATCTGGCATCTCCGCCCTAAATTAAAATACACAATTTAACAAACAGTTAAACCAATAGCAAGAAGAAATAGCACAGTTTGGTATTAAAGTAGTGCCAGTGTCTACAAATGTAAAATGAAAATGCAGTATTTAATATAATATAATAATATGTAGTAATATCATTTTAAGCAATGAGATAATCAGTGACTATGAGTAAATCAACATATGGGCCCTGAGAAATACTAAAATAAGCAGAGGAGGTGCTCTTTAATGTGTCCTCAGGACACATTGCAGCCACACATGGAAAGGAATGTGGCCACATGTGTCTGAAAACCACCCCCAAGTCTGGTTTTGGTGATCAGCAGGGATGCACTGGGTACATTCATACCTGCAACATTGATTGTATATAAACGTGGACGTAGCCTTCCATGTTAAAAACACATGTAGTTATGTCTCTTTGTATTTGTTTGTCCACCTGTTATTGACATAATGCGCAAATATAGATATTCAAATGGTTTGAACCTATGTTTTTTTTTTTTGAGGGAATATAACGTCATTTTGGAGCAATTTTGACAGCCTTAGCGAATTCTGGTTTCAAAGAAATCGACGTGTAGATGTCAAGGCTTCACAACAGGAGTTTGTTTTGCAATGAGAAGTTTACGCACAGTTTTTACATACAGTCCACAACCTGTAATTAGCTCTATCCATTTCCGATTGGATCACTCAGCATGGATTTTAATACCAGGTCTGAATGAGGACTGTGTCGTTGTGCAGAGACAGCCAGGGGTATTATGGGTAAGCACAGCTCTCATGGGAAGTAGGGTTCACACCTCAGCTTATCTCACTTTTCATGTTATACTATATCTGCGGTCCTTTGTATTAAATAGAGCTGCAGGGAGGAGCTTTGAGAGGATATCTTTCCTCTGACACAACCAGATGGAGCCTGGTGTCTCATTATATCAAAGACCTGGTGTTAACGTCAGTTCAGAGTCCCGTAATCCAATCACAGTTGGGCGGGTCACGAGTACAGATCTGCTCTGCACACCATCCAAATATGTCCTCGGGGTGTCTTGAGATCCAGTCAGGAACAAATGAAAGTGGCCCAGGCCACTCTCAAGGACCCCTTACTCGGCTTCTTCGGTGTCCATTCACAGATCTGTTTGATCTTCTATAACAACCCGGTGACACCTGTCCATTTGTGATTGGATTGGAACGAGAGGTATCTCTTTATGCAGGGACCTGTAGGTGAGGTACAAAATCCTTGGACCAGAAGCCACCTGGTTTATATTTCTAGCTCAACCCATCATGTGCCTGGTGATTATAATCATTCACTCATGTTTGATAGACAAAGTTGAATCAGGGAAATCAGCAGCAGATGAATTGATAATGAAATGGTTCCTAAAGTAGCAGCACTTAATTAAATCAGTGAAACCCATTGTGTCCGAGCTAAGCTGCTTACCACGGTTGTCACAGACGAAAGTCCTCTCAAAAAGAGACAAATCCAGTGTTTTTCTTGTTATTAGACATTATTATTATTATGTTATCCCACAATAATAATGAATGATGTTTCTTTCTCACGTCTTCTCCTTCAGGTGCAGTCTGGTGCAGATGGTAGTCGCAGGTTGCCCGTCACCCTCAGAGCTGACAGTGAGTATCCTCCTATCTGTTAATAATGTTAGAGTCTCTGTGTTACCTGCAGGTGTTTTCCTCATCAGTGCTTAGCCGGTGACTCCTAGTCCAAGTAACCTAATGTTTTGCACGCAATCATCACAGGAAAACTGGGAATAATCGATGTACCACTACTTGAGTGCAGGGATTGTGATGCTTGTGGTCTTAACAGTTTGCTGACTTTTTTTTTACAAGATATTCGTGTTCTACTGAAAGTTGAGGCTTTCTTTAGAGGTAAAAATCAGTTAAAAAAAATCAGTGTCCCCACACTCGCACACATACGCACACCCTGTCGCCCCCGTATCGCTAACCCCACGACCCTCTTCCTCCTCCTTTCTTTCTTCTTTTCATTGTTCTTTCTCTATAAAGTCAAGTTCCTGAGCCGTGGCCAATCCCTGCCTCTCTCCTACCTTTGTCCGTGACCATGAGCGAGAAGCTCGTTCAGATTTCTTTGTGTGCGCATGCATGTGTCTGTATTTTAAGGAGTTTTTGTCTGTAAAACGGCAACATGTTCAACGAGGTATGCTTAGTGTATTTTCAATTTTATTTGTCTGGTCTATGAATGTTAGGAATGTCCGTTAAAACGTTGTGTTTTCTAGAGTCTTCAGGTACTGAATATTGTGTCGTACACAGTAAACCACAGCCATTCCACTTCATTTTTCATTTTGTTTTCTTTAAGGATAAGAATATTAAAACTTGGACTCAAGTATTTGATTTCCCTCCGTTTCCAGTTTTCATGTTGAGCTAAACTAAACATCTCATATTTACTCATGCAGATGTGAGGGAGAATGTGTTTGTCTTTGTTAAGGAAATGAAGGCTCAAAATGTCAAGTTGTTCCATTTAACACTAAATGTTATCACTGCTTCTCAGTGACCTTTAAACATATTATGTCACTAAGAACACGGAGGTCACAGGTCAGAAGGTCATGTGAGTGAAACGATGATGCATCCTGTTGAAGAACTGATGAAATAAATGTGTCGGGGGGGGGGGGGGGAGGGGGAAACCCTCACAGTTTGCTCCAAGTTAAGCTCCATGGTGTTTTAGCATGACAATGAGAGTCTGCTCATTGTGTGTGTGTACTGAGGTGTGTGTGTGTGTCTGTGCGCATGTGCGCGTGGATGTGTGCGACACACCTCACTGCTTCCTTTCCTGCGAACCCCCAGCTGTTGAAGAAAGTAAACAGTAAAGCTCAGTTCTGATGCTGGATGTTTAATCACAGGTGCTGTTACAAATGGCAGTGGGCTCTGTTTTTGTTTCTGGATCAGAACCTGGAAATTAATATTGGCTCGGTATCAATCAGGCCTATAGAATATGTGATTTAGGATTTTTATTCATTTTTAATAAACACACAGTTTTAGGGCTGATAAACTTAACAGTCACTAAACAAAGGTGTTATTATTGGCTATTATTAGATGAAATACTGTTGATATAACGGTTTATTGGTACCTAATGGGAAGCAAAGTCACTTTTGATGAGTCAGAAAGTAAAAACTTAAGTTTCTGCTCTTCATCCAGCAGTGACCTTCTCCTTTGTCCCTCATATTCCTCTTTTGCGCTCCTCTTCCTCTTCGTCTTTGTCATATTAAAAAAAGGTCAAAGAGGAGGGACTTAAGGAGGAACAGGAGTAACGATTTGTGACCTCTCCCTCCTCCTTACATCCTAAAGAGGAGCTTTATGACGGAGGAAGAGGAGCGATCAGCTGTGACCTTCTCCTTGAGCTCTGAACATGACCCCCGCTTTGTAGAAGACGAGCGATGACCTTGCGTTATCCCGTGCCCTCCTAACCTTCTCTCAGTCACCTCCATCCTTTTTTTTTTATTTTTAAGCTCCTCTCCTTGGTCCCATCTTTTACTCCCTCTCCTCTTTACCACCGCCCCCTCGACAAACGGTGGCTGGCGAGAGGAAAGAGGAGCAGTGAGTCGTGTCTGAGCTCACGCCCCCTTCTCTTTCCACCTCCTAATTCCATCTTTTCTCCTGCGATCCCTCTCGGTCCATGGCTGGGTGCTCCTCCTCATCCTCCTGCTCTACATCTTTCGTCTCTTACAAGATAACACTGAGCAAAGAACAATGGTGTTTGTTGAATGAGTGACAGTTATGATAATTAACGTTATGAATGACAGGTCAAATATTTATATTTGCATAATGGCGGCGTTATTTATGATTATAGTGTTATTTCATGAGCTAAGGGGTGTCAAACTAATTTTCTCTGAGGGCCACATCAGCATAATGGTTACCCTCAAAGGGTCAACTGTCATACAGAATAAATGTAACCAAATATAATGTAAAATAAAGGTAACTACTCCGTAACATTGATAAATAACTTTCTGTATTTATTACTTACTTCAAGTTACAAATATGATGTATTATAGATGTAACCTGGTCCACGATGGTGATGCCGTCACTTTGTGGGTAACGCAATCGCCATGCATTGTGGGAAATGTAGTTTATGGTCAATGCACGCCTTAAAGCAGCATAGACCTATTTTAACACAGATTTTTAAGCCCAAATAACCACTCGCGCGCCACATAAAATGACGTGGCGGGCCTTGAGTTTGACATATATGAGCTAAGTAGTTATTAAGTTAGTTACTACTAACTAGTTACTGTAACTACTGTTCTACACTCGCACCAAGCTGAATTTTCCCAATACAGCTTCCTAAAATGTGGGCATTAAGAGGCTTTCACCAAAGAAATAACATAAACAAATGTTTAATACCAAATTATGGACTCAAAGTTTTAATCTCTCTCTTTTTTCCTGTGTCTTGTCCTGCAGACTGTTCATTAAACTATCCACTGGGGAAACACGTGATCCATGAAGTTGCCAATGTGTCCTTCACTCACCTGGCCTGTGAGGATCAGGCCGCCGTGGTGGTTCACTGGTCTGCGAGTCCATTAGGTAACGTTCTGTCTGTTTGTTCATAAGATTCTTCGGAGAGGAGAGGGGGGGACAGTGAGGGAGGAAGAACAGGAAAGTAAAACTCCAAAATGTTCAAAACTGTAAGATTAGCCAGCCGTGTGTGTGTGTGTGTGTGTGTGTGTGTGTGTGTGCTTTCGTGTCTCTTTGATCAACCAGAGAGAGAGAGAGAGGGAGAGGATCACATCTCGCACTACAATACCACGATTTGACCGTGAAGGAATGTGTGTTGGTGTATGTGCACAGTGTAAGGTGAACCTCCTCCTCTGTGTGTGTGTGAGAGAGAGAGGGAGAGCAAGAGACACACCGTGTGACAAAGCCTCCTGTTGTTTTCCTCGACAGAAATCTTCCAGAAATGTTCGACGTTGCATGTGAAACATCAGAGACAAAAAAAAATCTCACTAAAAAGAGAAAAGAGGAAAGTCTCCACACACACTGACTGTAGATATGTGCAGTCCACTTTTCTCTGTCATTTTGAATTATTTTATGCCTCCAGCACTTTAGGAGAAAACAGGGCGAGTGATGTGGTCGACCTCTCTGACACAAGACAGGGTTTGTTTGATGATAAAATAACATAATATATAGGCGGCACAATATGATGAAATAAACAAAATGATAAATATTCAGTGTTGGAAAAGGTGTAGGATGAAGTAACTTTTCTATTCCTACCCCCTTCTTTTTTTCCTTGTTTGTCCCTAAAAAATGCGAGAGTGCAGGCGAGAGCAATAGTATCCGGTAAAGCGGAAGTCCGGAAAGTGTTCTATTCTTGGCTGCACAGTGCAGCACAGAGTTCTACACAAACTTCCAGCCTCAGAGGATTCAGGTGTCCAGTGGATACATCTTATGATGGCAATGTGCCGGCTAGAGTCGGCAAATGATGGCTTTTCCAAATGCTAACTGCTGTTAGTGACACTGACGTAGTTTCCTGTGTCTCATTTGCATTTAAAGAGACAGGCGCTCAAAACAGAGCGTTCTGAACAGGGCTGTTTTGGCAGGGTGATTGAACTGTGGTGCTTCATCCTTAAGGTATTTTGTCAGACATGTTCATTAGGACACCAGGGAACTCGGTTAACTTGGTTAAACATGTCTACTTAAACATCAAAACATCACATTAGGGAAAAGTTGTTGTGATCTCAGTAGCCTAGACCTGATTGGTGTCACGGTGTGTATTTTCTGAAAACAACCGTATCTAGGGCAGCAGATGAGAACCTGTTTCTTATCAAGGTTCCTTTTTTTTTATAACATCCTTTGTGTCGCACTAAATTAGCGAATACCACACCAAAATTTTTCAGAAGTGCTTTTGATAGCAGTAATGTCCACGATGCTGGTTTTGATACTGATCATGGCCGTCCACTCGTATTGTTCTCGAGATATTTTAATCACCTCGATGAGTTAATAAATACTTTTGTGTTTTGTACCAAAGTGGTGACTCACCGCTGCTTTTTCCTAGGACTTTATGACTCAAAACAAAAATGAAAACTGAACACAAACTTGGCAAAACCCTGCAGTGGCTGAAAAGTAAAGAAGGAATAACATCCGTGTTTGTCGCCAACTATAGAGAGAGAGAGAGAGAGAGAGAGAGAGAGAGAGCAGCAGAACAGGTTTTTATGTCTTGAGGCAGATTCCTTCATCTCTCGCTCTGTCTCTCTCTCCCTCTCTCTCTACACTCCTAATAGGAAAAACATGTCGTGTGAATGCAAATGTGTAGCTGTAATTACAAGTCACATTTCTTTAAAGAGCACAGTGGGAGGACAAAGAGTAGAGAAAACAAATAGTGGACAGCATGAGATAAAACAAAAAAGCGTGTGTGTGTGTTTGTGAGAGAGAGAGAGTGTGTAAAGGAAACAATAAAAGGTACAGGAATGGAAAATAGGAAATTAGAAATAACCAAATCATAGGAGGGAGAACAGAGAAACGCACAAAAACGAGATTAAATAAGCATGAAAGACACGGGACAAAGAAAGAAATTGAGAAAGGAAGACGAGGAACAACAAGAGGATATTGAGTGAGGAGAGAAGGAAAGAAAATGAAGTGACAAATCAAGAGAAGGAGGACAGGGAAGGAGAGGGAAATAAGAAAGCAGAGGACAGAAGGATAAAAGAGGGGAGGGGAGGAAGCAACATGTGCAGGTGAAAGACAAAGAACAATAAAAGGCAGAAAGGAAAAAATGAGCTCTGTGAGTAATTTGCTAATGACGGGAAGGATGAGGAACGGTATGATAAGTGATGGAGATGAATGAAGGAGAGATGGATGTTTGTTGGAGGACGGTGCATTCTAAAGTTCTGTTTTTTTCGTCTCTGCAGGGATCGAACATATTAAAGGCTTCAGAGTTTACCTGGAGGACAAGAATCCAGAGGGGAAACAGTGTCAGCATCTCATCCTCAAAGATCCACGGCAGCTCAACTTCACCTACAAGAACACGGTACGATTAAAAGTTTCACTCACAAAATGTGCCAACACATTGACCTCACACATTTACACTATATATGGTGTAAGAGATATACTGTAGAGGTATGTGTTGCTGTGGTCGATCACTTCCTGAAGAGAGGTCCCTTCTTCACTAAAACTGTCTGTTTAGTATTAAACCTTCATAATAACTGCCAGGACAAAGACATCTGAACATTATTGTGAAGCAGACTTGAGAAAAAACATGTCTGTGGCCACTAACCCTTCAAAAAACAAAAAAATGATCTGAACCAAGTTTGTTGACGTCGGCTTGTTTATGGTTAAAATTCAAACTGCTGCTGAAAACGATGACATTACAATGATCCTGACTAGTATTTTCTTTATATTTTATGGAAATGTTGTGTGGGAACATAGTGGCCTTGTTGGAGAATCACACCCACTGTGTGCATTCTCTTGTTTTCTCTTGTTTTCTAACAATTTCTTCTCACTTTGCTCACACAGAGGCTCAGCAGTCAGCCATTCAGTGGCTTGACCTTTGACACCGACTACATGGTCCGCGTGGTTCCTTTCCCGACTCTGATGAACGAGAGTTTCTTCCCTCCGTCGTTTCTCCGGACCAACTGTGAGTACAGTGTTGTCCTTAGCTACACAAGATTATTTAGCCAATTAATTGATGCAGAAATCAATTATGGGTTATAATTAGGGTCCAAAGGGTCACATCTGCCTTTAGTTTTTTTGGCTTAATGTCTGCATTGATCTTTTTGTTCGTTAAATTAGCTTGAGGATGAATAGATTAAAAAAACTATATGGAAATACCATGATTTATCAAGACCACTGTGCATTATTTACATCACTTTCTGCCAAGCTGGGCTAAACAAAGTCAAGATAAACAGAAGTACCTGATACTTTGTAATGAAAAAGCATAGAACAATACTAATAAAGTGTTTGTGTATTACAGCATGTGAAGTCCTCATCGGATCAGACAACTTGGTTTGCAAACCATGTAAGTTCTTCTTTATTGTCAACATAATATTCATTTTAAGTGTTGCCACATTTTTCTCTGTGGAGGATGCCATTACATAAGGGATTGTAAAGTTATATATTCTATAGTTCTACACCCACCACAAATGAACAACGTCAGTACAAACACGACATCGACCCTGTGGAGTGTGGACGTTCATTTTCGATGATTCTGTGTTGTCCGTGTAGTCTGGAAGCCAAAGACCCTGAACGTGTCCCAGCTGGGTCCGAACCTCCATGTGGCGTTTGACCAGGCTCCGCCCTCTTTTGGCTTCCGCTTCTACTACCTGTACTACAAACTGAGGCACGACGGACCGTTCAAACTGCAGCGCTGCAAACCCGTAAGTGTGACGTCTCAAATGTGGAATTGTCAGAATTACTCATGAGAAGTCCCATGCACTGTTTTCAGCTGAGTTTATAGTTTTCATCATAACTTTGTGTGTAGGACATGAACCAGCCCAGAACTACTTGCATCCTCCAGGACGTCACACCAGGAACTTACACTGTCGAGGTGAGCAAACACAGCACAGACGGCGCTGACTTTCTTCCCCCTCATATTATACTATATACTGAAAAACAATGTCACCTCCACATCATCTCATGTATTGATTTCTCTGTTTCTTCTGTGTGTCAGTTGAGAGATGATGGGAACACAACCCGGAGGCAGACTCAGTACCATGTCAGCCAAGGTGATTACACACACACACACACATAGTGTTATACTGCAATTTCAATTCTCTTTTATTTTGTTGACTCATTGCTGGATGCATTTGATTCTTCCCTTCAGTCCACTCCCCGTGGGCGGGGCCTATTCGTGCCATGGCGATCACAGTGCCTCTGGTCATCATGTCTGCTTTCGCCACTCTCTTCACCGTCATGTGTCGAAAGAAACAACAAGGTGAGAGCAGTGGTCTAAAAATGTCTGTACACTCAATGAAAACTTATCTTTTTAATAGGAAATTTACCTCTTTATTATTTTATAAATGAGTAGTAAACTTTGACTTTCTTTGAGTCTCTAAAAGATGTCACTTCATGTAGTTTTTTACCCGTTCTGATAAACCTTGTCATTCTGTTTTCTCTGTGGACAGAAAACATCTACAGCCAGCTGGATGAGGAGAGCAGTGAGTCATCCAATCAAAGCGCAGCGTTGAACGCAGAACGCCCGTGGCCTCGTCCCAGAGTCTTCATATGTTACTCGAGCAGGGACTGTCCTAAACACACCAGCGTCATACAGAGCTTTGCCTACTTTCTGCAGGACTTCTGCAACTGCGAGGTGAGGAGACGGATGAGACACAAATCAATAGATAATGCATGTGTGTGTGGCGGAACAAAAATGTCTCGCTAAGTTATTAGTCTCGAGTTAAGTGTGGTTGTCAAATCTCCATTCGTGTCTGTTCAGGTTGTGCTGGACCTGTGGGAACATCTGGAGATCTGCAAAGAGGGTCAGATGTCATGGCTGAGCAGACAGCTGGATGAATCCGATTTCATCATCACCGTCTGCTCCAAAGGCCTACGGTAACTACACTGTCCACTGTGTCTCTGTCAAAATGACTGCTGATATCGCAGCTGCAGTTCTTCCAGTGAACACTAGAGGGTGCTGACTGCTTTACAGTGAAATATTTTGTATGACAAACACACAATTGGCTTTTGAATAATTGTTTAGCTTTCCTCTTACCTATTTTGTTGATGTTATTCCTTCTTTTTTTTAAAAGTTTATTTCTTTATTATTTTATTTTTGTGTTTTAAACTTGCTCTGTCCTTATTTTGCAGCTACTACATAGAGAGGAAGAGTCGCAGAGGGAAGACGCCAGTCAGTCGCAGCAGCAACAACAGCAACAGCAGCAGCTCCTCTGCTGCTAACGGGTCTAGCGGTGACCTGTTTACAGTGGGCGTGGCCATGATCGCCGAAAAGCTGCGGCTAGCGAAGCAGAGCGAAGCGAGCGGGGACTCTGAGCTGAACCGCTTCATGAGTGTTTACTTTGACTATTCCACAGAAAACGACATCCCCACCATGTTGAGTCTGGCTCCCAGGTAAATAACAAACACATTCTTACAATAAGATCTGCTAATGGAAAAAATAAGAGGAAAAATTAAAAAAGTAGAGGAGAATTGGATGATGAGATTATCTTCTTAAATCACCGTTTTGTATCTTTTGTATCTGCTCAGCTGATTTTCAGGTTGGAGTGTCAGATGTCTGACATTATTCAGGCTGATGCATACAATATTTTATGTAGGAGATCTAATAATAATTTGAGTTTATATGTGTTTAATTTAAAGGCGCCATATGTAAGAATGTGGCAAAAATGGGTACTACATATTCTAAATACTAAGGTCTTTAAAGTTTCATTTTCTCCACCAGTGTAGCTCAGACATAACTGGCAACATTTGGTTGCTCGGCAGCTGAGACTCTACTGACTGTAATGATTAGTAGACGGCGGTAGGTGGCGCCACATGCCAAAACATGATTTCAAAACATAAATCTTTTGTGGTAGGCAAAAACATTTTTTTAATGCAAATATTTTGGCTGTACTATTGTTGGTGAGTTCAATATGTCATATGAATATTATTCCTGAGTCTCTGTGACATATTAGGAGGATTTTATGACCAGTTGCTTTAGATTTATTACATAATGCACCTTTAAGGTTTGTTTATTTAAAGGATTCAGATTAAACTGGCACATTTGCTCAAATGCAATTCAATCCCTACTCTAGGTTCACAGCAGAATGTGTTTTCTGGCATCGATAATATACAAATAAGTAAATACAACTTCCTGTTGTTTAGGTTCAAGTTGATGGACCACCTGCCTCAGCTCTTCAGTCGACTCCACTCCAGTCAGTCCAGTTTGGCTGACCGTGAGCACCAGCCTCTCAACATCTCCAGGAGAAACTACTTCAGGAGCAAATCTGGACGCTCACTCTACGTCTCCATCTGCAACATGCACCAGCACATCAGCCAGAACCCCGACTGGTTCGAGAAGCAGCTGGCTCCCACGACAGGTTCTTCAGCCTCCTCTGGCCTCGCTTCAAATCATTCTCCTCTGCCCACCGTCCCGGCTCCCAGTGCTTCTCCAAAGCTTCCCAGCTGCTCCTCATCGCTGCACCCTGAGCAGAGGTTTGACTCTGGATTGGTGCTGAATGAAGTGCCAGTCAGGATACCGTCACTGGAGGATGGGAGCAGAGTCCCAAGAAGAAACCTGCTCATACTGGCCCCTGGCTCGAGTCCTAGTCCCAGTCCCAGTCCCAGTCCTGGGCCTGGTTCCATTCCTGGTCTGTGTCCCAGTCCAGTCTTGCCACATTGCTCCATGTCTTTGCTGGGACCGACTTCAAGGTAACGCAAGGACTAATGGCACTATTTTTTATCACTTGTATATGCATATTTTTGGAATTTATTGGAGTGCTCTTGTGTTCTTCCTTTTCTTCAGGTCGACTTCTGGAGTGTCTGTTGTATCATCAGAAGCGTCGTCCTCCTCCTCGTCCTCTGCTCCCTCCATCCTCACTGATGGGGTTTGTTCTGTCCAGGCAGAGGAGAGCTGCGCCACCCCTCTAGAGATCCCTCCTCCTCGGGATTCAGGCATCTATGATTCGTCTGTGCCTTCATCAGAGCTTTCCATTCCTCTCATGGAGGGTCTGTCACATGACCAGGCAGACTCCTCCTCTGTGGCTGACAGCGAATCGTCTTCATCGGGCTTAGGTAAGGCTAGCTGACGTTTTAGTTACTAGTTATAATAGTTTGGGATTTTTCATTAGTTTTAGTTTTAGTTTTTAAAATAAGATAATTTTTACTTTTGAAAATGCTGTTTTAGTTCAGTTTTTATTCGTTTTTTTTTTAATAGTATGGAGTATTTGCCAGGTGCAAGATGCAAAAAGGTGATAAGTATTGCATAAATACAACCTTTCAAAATTTGCCGGCATATTTATGAAATTAATTTACAAAGAGTTACTAAGCACATTTTCCCAACAGTTTTAGTTTTAGTTTTATAAACACTATTCAGTTTCAGTTATTTATTGGGGTGGTTTTAAACTCTAGTTTTTGTTTTTATTTTTATTTCAATTAAATAGATGTTTTTTTCAATTTTATTTTGTTAGTTTTTGTTAACTATAATAACCTTGATACTCACACACTTAATATTTGAAATCACGTCATTATACACTGATATTCTGTGGTAAATTTTCATTTTCATGGCAAGAGGTAGATTCTTATTTCCCAACACTGTTGATTAGAGGCAAAAATAGATGACTTAAAGCTGCAGTGTGTAACTTTCTGTCCTCTGTTAAGTCACTGTGAAGAACAAGAAATGTTTATCTAATCAAAATGCTCAGACAGTCATGTGGTGCTGATTATCTTAATCGGTATCGTGTGAACTCATTTTGACAACGATTTCGAATGCAATAGATGCTTGTTTATATTTAAAAGTCACGCACTGCGGCTTTAAATGGAAAGAACAGCTTGTTCAGTCTTTTGGCCGTTTGTCTTCCAGGTGATGAGGAACCATCGGTTGTTGCGTCGCTCCGCTGCAGCACGTCCACAGTGTGTAAAGCAGAGCTGCACCACCACCTGGAGCACAACGATGGAATCGCTACCGTGGCTTCGTTGTAGGGGAAGAAGGGATCTCATTGACTTAAGTTCTTTCTCAGAAGTGTCGTCATCCAAACGTCATGGAAGCAAAACGAACAGTTAAAAAAAGGGCATTTGAATGTGTAATTTTGTAAATTACTAGTTCTTAAGTGCAGGTTCGTGAGTTTACACTGAGTGACAATTCATTTTTTTTTAAAACTGACCACGACAATAGTTCCTCTCTCTGGTAACTAGAAGACCAGTGCCTTGTTACTATGGTAACTAGTGAGTTTTAGAACCCTAGTCCTTGGTAACTATGTTAACAACTGCATTTTAGAGCTCCATTGGAGTCCCCAGCCACAAAGCACTATGTACACTGCAGCCGTGTACTTTTACAAGACTGTGTAGTAGAGTAACTGTGGTCACCTGTACACCATAGTAACCGCCTACCTTTAAGAATATTGATAATTCTGATAACAATTGTGACCACTGAGTGCTGGAACACTCATCCATGGTGATGGACTGCGTGTCCAGATGTGGGCAGAGCAGACGAGACCAAAGACTGACTCAGCTCGGCATCTCGGTCGATTGACTCGATGACAACTGACCCGCAAGTTGATGTCTGGTACCAAACTATGATGCTGATACACTGTTCAGGCACTTTTTGATGCAGAAGCGCAATGATGGGGACAAAATGTTTCCGACTTAACAACATCCAACAGGATCAAAGCAGCTTCCCGAGATCGTGGGCTCCACCGACATCTTTGACAAAAGGTCGCAGAATTAACAGCACCTTCAACACGTGAATCATTCAGAACTGGAATATGTGACTGTCTTGTGATAATTCTTAATATTATAGAGGAAAACCCATGTTTGACAGTGAATCCCGTCCTTTTTTATTTGAGGAGGAATATTTTATTTAGTTAGTTGAAAAGGGATACCTTTTTTTCATTTAAATTGATTTCAACAATGACTAATTGATGAAGCAAGTAAACTGGTCAGCTCTGCCAAATCACAAATCACTAAACAGACGTGTTAAACTGTTAAATAACTATCAGAAGTTTACTAAAGAACCTGCTAATGTGATTTAATATAGTGGAAGAGCTGTGTGAAATTCATGTTGAATTGACATTTAGTTTGAATTTTATTTACTTTTAGACAATGCAACACGAAACCATTTTGCCGCATCAGAACAACGACATGTTTAGAACTGTGCTTGCATTGTAAAGCTTATTGTTTCAGATTTTAAAAATATTTGCCAAGTATTGACCTTTTAATGTTGCATTTATAGTTTAATATACGTTCATATGTCTTTATTGTCATGCTGGCATTGGATTTCCATGTGTTATTGATCCTGTTAACTCTTGAGTTATTGATTCTTTTAATAACTTCTTTCAGCGACAGCTTCTGCTCCGAGTGTATTAGAGGGGAGGATTCAGCATTTACAACTTGTAAATATTATATTTGTATTATTTTTTTTATTGGAAATGTCTGTTTTTAATATTTGTATAGTTAGACCTTTATTTTCCTATTTTTTTGTTATGAAATGTACTGTTTTATAGTACCTTTAATGTAGGAAATAAATAAGAACATCTAATAAAAGTTCCTTTTACCATTTTGTTGAATGATGACAGTTTATTATTAAAGTGACACACAGTTTGTGCATTAAATGTATGAATGAGCAAGTTACAGAGCTGCAGCAAAGACGTGGTTTTAACCATTTAACTCGATGAATAAATACTGCAGTAATGAAGTGTTTTGAAACACGTTGTTAGGTTCTCACAGTGAGGCTCACACGGTCTTTAGTGACATAAAAACGAGCAGACAGCTCTTCAGTGTGAGAGCTTTGAAGCATCAATACTTACAACAACATTCTCCTCCAAAACTCACAGCTGGCACAAAGTCAGCCAGCTCAGGGCCTTCAAAATAAAAGCAAACGTCTGGTCACTGCATCAAATTTGTATCATCATATCAAGTATTGTATAGGAATCATGTCAAATTTACAGTCTTGTTTATTTACACATTTCTAGAAACTGTGGCTCAATTTCTCAAAAGAATCGGAGCACAACTTTTGTATAACACAAAATAATAACACACTTATTTGATTAATTCAAAACAATTTACCATCAGAAGCGTTCATGTACTGTAGTGCTTTGCCTTCATGACGCCATGTTGCATTAGGGGTGGGTGAAAATGTAGATTTGGCGCTATATCGCCGTCCTTCGTCGTTTCATACGATAAACAAACAAAAACGCCAGGGCAACTGTCGATATTTTAAGTAACCAATTCAGGCGCTTTAAAGTAAATGGTCCCGGTCGGGGCGTCGCTACGTCATGTCTCCTCTCGGTGGCGCTGCTCAAATCAATGAGGGGAAACTCGGGCGGAAGTTACCTGGCAGATGTTTACAGCATGCTAATGGCGGAGAAAGCTCCAAACACGGTCAATACATAGACTTTATGCACTTTCATTCTCACTCCTAGTAGAAAAGATACCGACTTTTTAATATATATACTAATAGATAGAATAGAGAGTAATTGTTGATTAGTGTGTTTTGTGAGTTAGCATGAAATTTGAGGCTAATGGAAGTGTGCTTAAAGTTTGGAATTATATTGCTGACGTGAGCTTAAATTACCTTTCTTTTTGGGGCTGGAATTGTGTGTTTAGTTAATGTTTGTATAAAAAGGGGGAGAACGTGTAGTTTGGTAAATAGAATAAATACAGGCCTGCCTGTGGTCGACCTTGCCTGCAGTACCTCTACTGCCCAGCAGTTGTCCAGGGCCCACACTCACGGAAGTGCTGCAGTAAGTAGTGTAAGGTTGTCTGAATGTGCACGATGTTGTGGCACAACTCTTATTTTGAAGGTTCCCGTCGAAGGCGAGGTGTGTCTTTGAGTTTCGAACCGTAACGTTTGGCAGTTTGATGAATCACAGTCTCTCTGTTGTTCTTCAGTTGATTCTCTGGACTTCATCTTCAATCTTTGGACTTTTACTTATTATACAGGAGGAAGAGTTTTGGGGTTTAGTCGCTGGAGCCGAAAGAATCTCTCAATTTTTCTTAGTTTTTCTCTCTCCTGTCTTTATTTTTCGACCGTGGGTCTTTGCTGGGATCAGTCCAGTCCAATGCAGGCAGGTGATGGATGTCAACAGGGGTCAAGGTAAGAAGCTGCACCTTTATCAAGGTTTTTGTGTATTTTTATGAAAGAAAGTAAAAACGTGTGTTAAAAAAGAAAGAAAAGATAGACAGAGAGTGACCTCCTTTCCTTAGACTGTGTGTTTGTGTCTGTCCTTCTGTGGACACAACGATTGGACACAGATTTTTCTCAAACATAAAATAAAGACAAAATATATTGACACTGTAAACCATATTCAGTTATTTTAACTATATTGACCAAAAAAAACAGCTTCACATCTAAATCCAAACAATTCTCTTATTTTGATATTTCTACTGAGCTAGAAAAAAATAATGTCAGACAAGTGATATTTTATTTGTCCTTTTCTTTGAGAAACAGTAGAGCTTTTTTGTATGACATCTCTCACTGTGAGTCACAAGTTTGTGACTCGTCTCTGCAAATACTCACACACACACACACACACGTTTGTCCAGCTGTCCTTGTTAGGACATTGTGTTGACTTCCATTCACTGAACACAACCTAACACCAACACACTACATTAGCCCAACACTAATTCATATCCTCATTCTAAGCTAAACCTTCAAAGTGTGTGAATTGTGAGGACTGACAGACCAGTAATAACACAAAACCAGGAGGATTTATTTGCAGAAATTGAATATAAGGTAATTGAATATTACCTCACAGTATTGTGTATAAAGACTTTTAAAATAAAAAGCCTTGTGCATGTTTTTTAGGCATGGGGCCTTGGTTTATTTCTAATGTTCTCATATTTTCTCAAACTCAGCCTGTTCTTGACAGGAATGTTGCGTCTTAATTCCACCTCACTGTTCTGTATAAATGCTATGACCACAGAATGGAGAGGGGTGGAGTATCTTTTCTTTCTCTTTCTCCTACCTTTGTGTCAGCAGTGGAGTTATTCACAGAGCTGGATCGACCTCTCTGTAATGTAATGTAATGACGTGAGCAGGGCTGAAACTATTACATGATGAATCAATCATTAAATGAATCGGAAACAATTTTTTCACTGAGTTTTTTTTAAAAGAAGTTTTCAGATTTTTCAGCATCTGAAATGTGAATATTTTGTGGTTCCTTTGCTCAAAGAAATCATTAAAACTTGGTGGACAAAACAACACATTTGAGAACATCGTCATTTACTGGTTTGAGAAACACTGATCAACATTTTTCACCAATTTTATGGACCAAACGATTACTCGGATAATCGAGAAAATAATGGACAGATTAATCCATTATAAATAATAATAATAATCAGAATACATTTTATTTAAAAGTGCCTTTCAGGACACCCAAGGACATTAACATATAGGCTAATATAAGATTTGTAAAAGAACATGATCATTATTTGCAGCCCTAGACGTAAGTATCTACTGACACTGATATTAGTCTGACACATTTGTTTTACATCACTTAAATTACTCATCTGCTAATTACACAGTGGGGCTGATGCATTAATGCTGCTCTCATACGTACACGACTGACACTTTGATTTGATCGTTGATGATCGTAGGTGACGAGTCTGACACGTGGCGCTAGTGCTGTGCCTGAAAAGACAGGAATGGAGAGTGAGAGTGAATTGTGTGACAGTGTGGAGTGGAGAAGTGACAGTGCTTGTGAGAATGTACATGTTTACAGAACACTTTAGAGTGAATCCAGGACAAAACAACAAACAAAAAATCCCAACTTCCCACCAAACCAGAAACTGACTAAAGCCTCTGAAATGAAACAGAAAGAGCGGTGTCTGTCATAGCCATCCATAGACTGTGTTAAAACTTCTGATTTGACCACTGCTATAACAGTATTTGCAACTGGAAATTCCTAGACGTCATCTGGAATAAGAAACGTAATTGGATATTGGATGCATTTGGATAAAACTTGATGCCATTTAATTCAACATGAAGGAGAAGCTTATCCAGTTCATGCCTCATTTAACGTGTGAGGCAGCTTATTACTGCCCAGCCTCAGCCAGCCATTTTAAAAACCTTGTGTCTCCGACTGTGTAATAAATCTTCTACTCTCATAAAGAAGAAATACACTCTGCATTGTTTTACACAACCACATTTACTTATACTTGGACCCTGGTTCACGACCCGGTCAGAACAAAGGGCTTCTCTGCATACAGTTTGTAATCCCCTATGTCAGCTGGGATTGGCACCAGCGCCTCCCATGACCCTCATGTGAATGAATGAATTAATACACTTGACTGAATTGATTAACTTGCACTACGTATTCACTCAGTCTGGTCACATGATGGTGGCAGCAGTGTTAATTTCTCTTCTCAGCCTGGACTTAATGACGCATTTATGACATGAAGGGTTTATCAATCAGCTCTAATTTTATGTTTGTTTGTTTTTTTCTGATAACTGTGATCTTTACCAGTAACGGACACATGTTAGGACTGAATGTCGTCAGATCATCTCCAAACGCTACCAATCCTCACAGATGGCGAGGGATAGAGGCTCAATGCATCATGGGAAGTTCCCCCAGCACTGTGCGCCTATTGACAGATAAACAAGGAGATGTTCAGACAAGTCTGACACACTTCCAACCATGAACATGATAATAATAATAAAAATGTAAGTGCTGACAAAATAAAATATGTAAACACTTAATTTATCAGTCAAAATGGGTCAAAGGTCACAAATGCTTTAACTTTCTCACTCACTCAGGGACCTTAATCATGACCAATTCACCTGTCCTCATCATTCATCTGTCGATTTTACTTTTAAAATTCAGGCCAACGTTTTTTTTACTCAGTAATGGATGTGACGTAAAATGTAGCGAAGTAGTACTTCCAAAATAAAACAAGCACATTTTAAAAAGTGTGTACAAGTACACAAAAACCTGCTCAATTACAGACATGTGAGTAAATGTAATTCATTACTTTCCACCTCTGCTCAATGCTAAGAACAGACAATTTCCCACGACCAGAGACACTGTAACATCAGAAAGTCTTAGGGTTAGTTGTTTGGGAATGTGAGGTGAGTGAAAGCTGTCGGTGTAGACTGTTGGAGGAATGTGGTTCTTCTACTGCTGCTGCTGAAGTACAATGTAAATGTGTTTGAGGCGATGTTCATTCATTTGTTCTGCTCTTATAATCATTGTGTTAGTATGCTGCTCTGCTGGTTACACCAGCTGGTTCTACGTAATTACGTACGTACGTACGTAGAACCTGTGTGTGTGTGCAGTGTTAAGCAGTCTTAATCGAGTCAAATGTCGGCGACAGACCTGAGAGTTGCAGTTTGGTTCTGTACTTTGAGTTCTGCACACTTACATAACACATGATAAAACAAGATAATAACGTCAACTGTTCACAAGCTGTTTAACCAGAACCTCACCTCAACTCTACGACACGTAGGAAACAGAAAACGAGAACAAGAAAAAAGCATGAATGATAAATGATTGACAATGTTATTCAACACATAAACAGACATAGATGTTATTGTGAAAAATAAATTTAAAAAAATACACTCGTGTAAATAGACAAAATCAATAACTACTTCAACTCTGTGATCTAATTCATATTCAATTAAATTCAATGTTGTTTGCATAGCACCGGATCACAACATATATTATCCCAAGGCAGTAATCTGCCTCGACGGGTTGGGGTGAAAGGACATGATGGATTTGAGGTAGAGATAGAAGAGAGAGAGAGACCTGCAATCTTACTATATATTGCTATCTATTTTAAGAAAGTTAAGTAAAATGGCTATATATTAAACAATATACACATTTTTGTGGCCGTAGGCTTTAAAAAATTAGTATTATGAGTACATGAGAATTATACAGAGCTTTGATAACAGTGAAATGCAGTGAATACCACATTTGAATTATTGAGATAAAATGTGTTTTTTGGTGATACATTAAAAACTTTAAGTAAATATCAACCATTCGATTACTCAGGCCGAGTATTTTGGCACTAAATGTTATCTAGCTTTAATGAGCTGGAGCAGATCCAGGACAGTTTGTCTCTGAAAGAAACTCATTTTAGTTTAAAGTTGTCCTTTTTTTAACAACCTGTCCTTTGCTGTTTCCTGAACAACACATCACATCACATCACATCTACTTTTTCCCTCAGCAGGAAATGATTTCATACCAGCTGCCAAATGACAAGTCAGCAATTGTATGAGACCAGTCTGTCATTTAAAAAGCCACAGTTGTTTCCTAAAACAGATAACACATGTAAAAAAAACAGTGCATTTAGTGGAGTATGACTTTCAGCGGCAGATGAATCAATATGCAGTGATACTGATTTGTCTCACTGTAGAAGTCAGCATTCACTGCACACATTACAAACAAAATCATAAGCATAAACACTTTAGTGTCATGTTGTTAAAATGTCAACCAGTTCACGGAAAGAAAACACTCTAGTTTATAGAGAAATGTCGCCATTGTGAGTATTTATTTAGAGCCGCGGGACAGTGTTTGTGTGACTGAGTCCAAACACAGTCAACTACTGTGTGCTCCAGCGGCACAATGACAGCAGAGCTGAGGAGACCGATCAGGCTTTTTATAGACACACAGTCAAGTCAAGCTCTTCACAGGAACTGCTCAAAGTATACAGAGCCACCTGTTTACATGTGAACTCTGAAGGTTTTCTGAAACACAGGCAGAGAGAGGGAGAGATGAAAAACAGATGAGGTGAATTGGTAAATTTAACAGAACAAAGAGAGAGAAAGACCAAGATCGAAGCTAGGAAAGCAAAAGCCCTGCAGCAAACGCTGTGTGTGCGTGTGTGTGTGTGTCCGTGTGTGTGTGTGTGTGTGTGTGTGTGTGTGTGTGTGTGTGTGTGTGTGTGTGTGTGTGTGTGTGTGTGTGTGTGTGTGTGTGTGTGTCCAGGGTGGGATCATTTGTGTGGAAAAATCACTGCTACTCCCAGGAATGAATGAGTCATTATACACTTAAAGACACACACACATATCTATATCATGATTCCATTACTTACACAGTTCCATCAGTTTGTGTTGATTATAGTCGTCTTATCTTTGACCAAACAGTGTGATCTCCAGAGCGGTCAGAACTCTGCTTTCCCCGACAGTAACACAAATGCAGATTTCATGAAATTTGCGTCACTTTATTTTTTTTCCTTCCTCCACACGAATCTGTCAAAGTGTGAGAGATAGTGCAGCTCTGGTTGTTTTAAATTCAAGACTTTAATTTGCCATTAGTACACGCAGCTACAGTACAAGTGCTTAAGACGCAGGCCTCATGAGTCAGCAGTGTAAAAAAAAAAGAATAGAGGAAAGTTATAAAATCTGTACACATAAAAGTCTTATTTTGTTAGACTTGTTTTTGAAATTCTTGCTTCAGATTTACTTCAGTGACACAAACTGACCACACGAGGCAGCGGCAGACCAGCAGCTCCTGTGTTCTCTGTGGACTTTGGTGTGGGTAGTGTGAGCGGTTTGCAAATTTCTGTTGGAAAAAGTCAGTTTAACAGTGAGATAAAGAAGCGAACATATTCAGAAGGTATCTACTGGCGCAGCGTGATAAATCAGCGAAGATTAAAATTACAGACACAACTTGCTTTATAGATAGATAAGAGTTTTGCAATAAAGTTAAAACCTCTGAAACATATGAATAGTGCACCTATGTCTCCTTCGCTTGTTAATGAGTCTATTTCCTTCACATTATGGTCAGGAGTTACAGAATGACTCAACACTGGTAGTTTATTGGTTATTGCATCACATGATACACTCAAGATTAGCATCATGCTGGTTATTTCTATGTAAACAGGAATATGTTTACATAGTGTGCAGACGTTTTAGGCATTATATTTTATCTTATTGTGACTTTATTTTATTGTACATTACTTTACTCTATATTTTAGACTTATTTATTTATTTTTTGCATGTTTTCATATTTATTGTAAATACCTGTTTAAATTGTTGCAAAGTTGAGCACCTAATAAATTAGAAGCTGCAGATTAAATTTGAGACAGATGGTATTGACTGAGACTCTTAACATCTCACAATCAGTGCACCTTTTCCACTGTGCTGTGGTTAAAAGTTATAATTCACTATAATATACTGTAGTTTCAAGGAGAAACCCCTGTTATGACCTGACTTTTAGGTCTATAAACATGTACTGACTGATAGAAACCACACGGGGGAGCATGAACCTAAAACTGTAAGTAAACAAGCTCCAAACCAAACTGTCTATAGTCCAAACCCGTTGTTTTTGTTCCCCGCTGATTAAATGAGGTTTTTGTGATGCCTTCATGTAGCCTCTCAGGAAAATCTGGTCCATGTGGTGCGTTTATAATTGTTGTAAAATGTTGATATGGTTTGTAACAAGATTGTTGTTTATTTTAATAAAAAACTAATGACTGATCAGTGAAACTAAATGCCGTTACAGGTGGTGATTTAATCGTGTTTTCTATTCTTCTTCTCTTCTGTTCTCTCTCTCTCTCTTTCTCTACGTCCTCTGGCAGGTCGAAGACGCAAAGTGAAACTTCCTCCGTCACTCTTCCCTCCTGACGGCTGGTCCCTCAGAGGGGTAAGAACAAAGCTTCCATGTAAAAGTACAGAGTCATATTATTCACTCTCACAACACTAATTGTATTGTTAACTTAACCCTTAAACAACCCAATAAACACCAACAACACTGTGTCATACGTACAAGTAGGAACACAAAGAATACAGTGGATTATTTTCTTTATCATCAATTAGTGCTTCAAAAACCACAGAAACAAAACTTTTGGTAAAACAACCTAGACATTGATCATCAAAATAGATGATTTTGGTGTTAATTGTGTAGCTGAATAATATTCAGTTTATTGTCGCAGCCCAAATTTGATAAGACAAGACTTCATCTTAGCTCTAGCTGGACATTTGATTCCACCAAAAAATATGGTTCCAGGCTACATGCAAATGAGAGGGTGCGATAAGAAGACAGGTAAAAAACAATTAAGAGCAGGTGTGGATAATCAAGGAAACCACACACACACACACGCACACACACACACACACACACACACACACACACACACACATACAAAGTGAAACCAGAGGTAACACACAAGGTGGTAGATAAAAACAAACGCTGAGTTTTACCTCATCTAGTTTTTAAAATGTCCTCATCTGGTGGTGATATTTAATTGTATCTTATGCACTTTGCGCTTGTCGTACACATGTAAGCAGGTATGTGCGTTTTGGCCTTTCATACACACACACACACACACACACACATTGTGACTGTGGGTTAGGTCTCTGAAAACCCACATTTTCCACTCAGCAATGATAACACTGGCTGAACTTTGACCTCAATGAAGACAGAGGGTAGACGGAGGGGACACACAGTGACATTAGAAGCCAAATGTCCTTTTCCCTGTGTATACAGTTACACGTTGGGCAGAGAGTGTGAAAACATTCAAAAAATGTGATTTGACAGAGATCTATCCCACTGTCTGTGTGTGTATGAAAGGCCCAAACACACCAAAAAAAACCTACATTTTCAAAGTAAGTAAACAAGACAAGATATACGAGGAACTAAACTATAGAGAAAAAACACAAAGAACCGCTAATAAAACAGAAACCCAAATCTCGCAACGGACCATGACAGAATAATTAATATTATATAATTTTGATACACCGACTTCTTCACAGTTTATTCTATACATGTGTCGATGAAGTTAGTGAACCAAAGTGGTGCATTCACTGCACTGACCCTCGGTGCTAATTGTTAGATCTTTGTAATAAAGTTAAAACAATGACAAAAAGACAAAACAGCACTTCTAAACCAGAGTTTATGATGTTTATGTCGACGTCTCCACCGCTGGTGTCTCAATGTCTCCTGTAGCTCCTAATTATAGACGCCTGTTTCCCCCCAATGGCCGTCACTTCCTGTTTGTCCAGTGGGAACTGAGTGGACACACACACACACACACATTGTGAAGGGTTCCTGTTCCTAGGGGTCTGTTGATCCACTTAGACTGTGACCTGATGAGTTGGAGGAGCAGGACAAAGGTGGAGAGCAGCAGCAGACAGAAGAACAGAAAAGATAACATTTAAAAACTTTTTTTTTTAAGTCTGACAGTGGATTAGAAGAAGCCTGTCCTGGATTATAGCGAGCGGAGGAGGAAAGTGAACGAAAGGTGGATAGGAGACAGACGAGAACAGCAATGTGAAGTGGAGTTTGGGGCTGTTGACTTTCATGTGGGGAGGAGAAACCAAAGGAGAGCCAATGTGACTGTGGGGTAAAAAACAGGGTGACCTGGAGGCAGAGGAGCAGCAGGTGTTTGCAGAGAGAGAGAGAAAGTTCATTAACACTTGAACGGTGTTTGAGAAGCAGATCTGGTCCTGATGATGGGCTGCTGTCTCTTTGTTTACTACCGGGTGAGTGTGAAACCTCAGTGATAATGATGACGATCTGAAGGTTTAAATGTTGACAGAGTCGATTCGATGCATCAGCGAACTAAGCGGCCGCTTGGATCTATATGTCTAGATGTCTTTAGATATGTTTAGAAATCTAAATATTGCTTTGCTTAAGTTATTTGGTTTTATTTTGGAGTGGAAGGTTGCTCATCTGTTCAGTATGATCACACTGAATACCAAAGTGCACATTAAAAACGATTGACAAGAATCAAAAAATCAGAGTAGCACTGGTTTGGTGTAAATAATAATATTATTATAATTAGTCAATTAGCGACTGCGAGGTGGTAAAGGTGGGGACCCCCAAATAAATCAAATTCAGCGTAGGGCCCCATAAAGGCTTGGTCCAGCCCTGCATGTTGATCACATAGACACAGAGAATGCAAACCCTTCAGAGCGTCTTCTACAAGGTTACGACAGTGAAACACAGTCCTAGAATCAGATTCTCTATCAGTGTAGCGCTAAAACTGTGTGACAAAATGTGACAAACACACGACAAGCCAAATAAGATGAAAATTATAGAAAATTATAAATAAAATGCACTATAATTATGTAGAAACTGTATATGCAGTGCAGCGTACACATTTCCCTGTTAACGTGCATCTTTTTTGTCAGTACACAATGGGATGTTTTGAAAATGTATGTTTTGAAAACTCATAGACTCATATGTCAGGTATATATGGCCAAGAGAAAATAGGCCATTACACATCAGTCACATTGCGATATTTACAGACAAAAACAAGAGTGCAGGACTAATTTAAAACACTTTCTACATGGAGATGGACTTTTTAAAGATAGCAAATTATCCTGAATGAATTCACAAGATCAAAATTGTGTGTAATATTGCATTTCTTGAACACCTACTATTATTTTTGGATAACTTAATAACTTTGATGAATGATTGTCATATACCAGGGGTGTCAAACAAATTTTCTCTGAGGGCCACATCAGCATAATAGTTACACTCAAAGGGCCAGATGTAACTGTCATACAGAATAAATGTAACTAAATGTAACCAAATATAATGTAAAATAAAGGTAACTACTCCGTAACATATTGCTAATTAATGTTCTGTATATATTACTTATTCAAGTTACAAATATGATGCATTACAGATGTAACCTGGTCCACGATGGTGATGCCGTAACTTGTGGGTAACGCAATCGCCATGTATTGTGGGAAATGTTGTTTATGGTCAACGCACGCCTTAAAGCAGCATATACCTATTTTAACACAGATTTTTAAGACCAATTAACCACTCGCGGGCCACATAAAATGACGTGGCGGGCCACATCTGGCCCCTGGGCCTTGAGTTTGACACACGTGTCATATACTGTACCGTATATGGACAGAAGCAGCAGACTCCTCCCCCTTCCTTCACCACCACGACAGCGACAAGGGGTTAAAGGCACAGTCTGCCAGCTTATATAACGTCCGGACAACAACAACAACAACGTCTCAACACAATACTGAGCAAACGGCAGACTTCCTGCTATTGTTATACTCTGCTAACACTGATCTCAACATCCTCCTCTTCCTCTCCTCTTTTCTACTCCTCTCCTCCATCCCCTTATCTTCTCATCCCCATCACTTTAAACCTCCTCTTATCTTCCCTTCTCCCCTTTCTCTCCTTCACCTTCACACTCTTCTTCCCTTTCCTCTCCTATATCCTCTCTTTTTTTTTTACTGTACCTTTTTTAACTACTTTCCTCTAACCTTTTCTTCCTCCTCTGTCCTCACTGACCCACCTTATCAGGTGTTTGTGTGTGTGATTTATTTCTATTGTTTTGTCGCCATGGCAACATAGCAGAAAGGTTTTCCTTACTCTCACACCGCTGCACATGTGGAGCTTCTCTTCTGCCATGGTTTCGTCTTTCCACTAAGTTTGCCTGCTCCAAAAGAAATCTAATTAGGGTTCTCACGCTCATTTAATTGTCAGTGGGTTCATTTTACTACAAAATAAACTTTAACTCATTCAAATGTAAACTGAAAATGATTTAGATATAGCCCAAACAGGAAATGCAGGATAGAGTATAGTGTATTGAATTGGGGAAACTGAGCAGCTCTGGCATGGATTTGTGCTCTCTGAGTGCTTTCTCTTGTTGAATATGTGCTGTAACACCTGTTCCTGTGTTCTGTTTGTTGTAGAAGAAGAGGAAGCAGGCGAGCCGAGATGCAGACTCCCTCAGTCTCTGCAGTCTGGACATCAATGTAAGTTCAACTCCATAATTTCTCAGTGGCGGCTGTTGTTAAATTGTATCCATATAAAGCTGCACACTGTGGCCACAGTCTGTGCTGCTCAAGTGTAAGCGGCACCGCTGCTCTGTCGTGTTTGCTGTATAAAGTTAAACATGGAAAATAGCAGTTGTGTCGCCTCATATTCAATTTGAGTGTCTTTTCATGTAAACATACATGCAGGAATAGTATAATAATAAACAGAATAAACAATACAAAACATTTGCAGTTAATAAGAAACAGTATATATATATATATATATATATATATATATATATATATATATATATATATATATATATATATATATATATGTATACACACATATACATTTTAGTATTATTTATTAATCGCAATTAATCGCACAGTTTTAATCTATGTTACAGGCTAAACCTGGTGTGTGTGAGGAGCTGTGTGTGTGCTGTTAAGAGACGTTCGCGTGTGACGTCAGAAACGGAACGATTACTCTTATGCGAGCCGACTACTCTTTGGTCGGCTCACGCAGCGTGTCTGTTGTTTCCGGTCTATCTCGATCCGGTGTGGTGTTGTAGTTGTTCTGACGTTACTAGTTGAGGCAACAGCAGTGAAAAAAACTACAAAGTTTGCTCGGCCAAAAAGAGCGTTGATCGCGCGATAAAAAATTTGACGCCGTTAAAATGGGTTCGTGTTAATGCGTTAATTAACACGTTTAACTGACAGCACTAATACATTTATTAAAAAAAATATATAATAAATGAATACAAACAAAAAAGGTGTAAAAAAAGGAGTAATTTACATATAAACTATACACATCAATTTTACATCCATATACTGTAGTTCAAACTCTATATACAGTACATTACCGATGTCAAATCATATTCTGGCAGTTATTACTTTCAGTCTCAAACCATCTAATCCAATGTGGCCTTTCCCTTCAAGATGACTCGGCTTAGATCCCTAGGCAAGTCGTCCATTATGGGTCACCTAATATCCATACAAAAGTTATCATTCCCCCTTTAATTTGGAGTGCATTTTTTAACATTTGCCTTTGCAACCACAACTGTTAAAGCTTATCTTGTCTTGCTCTTTTTGAACAGAAACAATGTAAAATTAGTTGTTGTTTTTTTTGCTGTGTCCGCATAGAAACTCTGTCAAGCAATACTATCAAACCTGCCTGAGGGAGCATTTGTGCATATACTCCAGTAGTGCTGTTTTGAGCAATAGACAACTTCTGGAACTTTCCATGGGCTCCTCTTTGTGTTTTCACTATTACGCCGACTTTTTTGAAGCGTTGAGCTGTACTTGCTGTACTCGCTGTACTCTATGTACATTGTTGCTGTTGTCTCCGTCTGTCTTCACATAAAATGAATCACTTCCTGTGTGCAACCATGAGAAATATTGCCAGGAAACACAGAGAAAGTTGTGTGAACTGGCTTGACAATCGTTTGAATGTAGCATGCACTGCAGTTTTCTGGAACCCTTTTGAAAGTTTCCACCAAGAACCCTTTTAAAACCCTTTATTCAGGGGTTTTAAAGGGTTCTCTGGATCAAAATGGTTCTTACTGGAACCATTAGTGTTACCAAGAACCCTTGAAAAACCCTTTCTTCAGGAAAGGGTTTTTCAGAAGCAAATGGTTCCAGGTAGAACCTCAGCCCTTGTAGAGGGACTGTAGTCTGGGTGATAATGTTTAGAGACATGTTGTGTATGATTGTTATTCCCCATCATTAGAATATACACCACTCCATGAGACACATAAAAGACATTAAATCAAAAACAATTGGAGTGGGACTCCAAAAATGGGACTCATACAGCCATAACAATAATCACTTTAGAAATTAGAATTTCCTTTATGGATGCATCCATCCATCTTCTACTGCTTTATCCTCCACATGAGGGGCACGGGGGTCGCTGGTGCCAATCCCAGCTGACGGAGGGCGATAGGCTGGGTTCACACTGGACAGTTTGCCAGTCCATCACAGGGACACATATAGAGAAAAACGACTACCCACTCACATTCACACCTACGGTCAATTCAGAGTGTCCAATTTACCTAATCCCATATCGCATGTTTTTGGACTGTGGGAGGAAGCTTGGAGAACCCAGAGAATCCCCTTGCACACATGTTAAGAACATGCAAACTCTATGCAGAAAGACCCTTGTCCTTGCTGCAAAGACAAGAGTGCTAATCACTACACCAACTGTGTGGGGGAAATAATAATTAAAGGAAACCTTCTGTATCTTTGTAAATAAAATCAGAGTGTGTCTCTGACACGGCGGCTTGTTGCTGTACACGTTAATGTTTTGGAGGCATTCGGTCGTGTCAGACCTCCTCTCCCGAATGTGTCTGTATTTTTAGCCACGATCTGCCAGCAGACCGTTCCTTCCCGGGCGTTTCCCTCTCTGCTCAGTCTTACACAGGATGTACAACCCTGTTCAATACACTTCAGTGTGACAAACAGACCCAACCGAGCCATCAGTTTAATGTTGTTACAAAAGCAGCGCTGGTAGATAAAGAGCCAGGCATGAATTATAAACCCTATTGTTTCTTTACTCTTAGTCATTGAGTCACATACAGTCACATTGTGCTCTTTTTGAGCATACAGGAACTGGAGAGCACTTAATCTGTTTAATGGGTCACAGGGTTCATATATTTTATATGGAAATCTTCACTTCTGAAATAAATAAAATAAATGAAATAAAAATAAATAATTTTATAGGTCCCTTTATAGGTCCATAATTGTGTCCACTAGTGAGTATTTTTATTTGAGTACTTTATGTACAGTTTTGAGGTCAATGTCAATGTTAGAAATATAAATCACTTAAATCATAAATAGGTTTCAGTATCAGGGACAATTATAAACACTATAATATACTATAAATTATCATTGTTATTCCTAAATTGTCTTTATTTGTCTGCCCAATGGTGCAAAACTCAAAATAGTCCCTCATTTTGAAAGAATATTTGGCATTTTTGACTACAATCTGTTAGAAACTATTATTAATAATTTGAATTATTAATGTAGATGGTTAAATGATTCTTGGTGTCGTAATTAGAGATGCAGCATATTCACTGAGGAGGTTTCTGTTTGGCACCAAAGTGCTTATTGACATTTTCACTAGTTAATTAAAATCTGGTGAATCCCTCAGGGTGACCGAATAACAGTTATTGATTTTTGGTCTTGTGAAATGACAGCGCACTGGTGACTAAACTATGTGGAAGATAATTTTATTGTTTTTAAAAGCTAATTTTATTGTCACGTTGTCATTTTGTAGAGGCGTTTCCCTTAAATCTACCCTAGTAAACTCGTAAGTTAGAGCAATCATCTTTCCTTTTACAGCCCATCATATAAGTCAAGGTTCAGTTAAATATTCTCCATGTATCTTTATTTAGGTAACACTTTAAAGTGCAATACCAATATGGTATTAGTGTGGTAATAATTTTGTAAGTATTATTTCTATAGTAATCACTAAGTAATAGCTAATGTGAAGGTATTACACTGATGGTGATCTACTGTAATCTTCAATAGCAAAAATACATGCTATGCCTGTAATATTATGTCTTATCTTATAGTTATTACACCATGTACTGTATAACGTGTTACGCGTCACAGTTAGGATGGAATCCGGCAGGTTTAGCAGGAGTCTGTACTTGGGCTGGTGGTTCACGGCGTCCATGACAATGTAATGTGAGTCAGACGGGCAGGCAGCTATTGGCACGTGTACCAGCGAGGTGTGTTCCGTGTTATGTTCAAGGCTAGTGACGCAGATCTTTTCAAAGGAAACCACCAAAATACGTCAAAAAAATTGAAATATTCCTTATGCGAGGATTTGCTGCCTTACATGATTATAAATTGAATATCTTTGTAACTTGGTTGGGCAATGTACCAACTTTGGAGCTTTATGTGACTGCGTTTGGCATTTTTGTGACATAACAACAAAGTCCCCACAGTGTCTCTCACATGCAAACATGTACAGTAGATAACCTCTAAACCATGAGCAACACAAGTGTACATTTAAAACCAGGACAGAGCTCTGTCTGCCTGCAGGCTACTCTCTCTCTCTCTCCCCCTCCATCTCCTTTTAATAATCATTGATTGATCATGAAATGAGCAGAAACACCAGCGGGGCTCCAGTATCAGCTCCACCAGCAGCCGTGGTCATGATATACAGTATGTTGTGTCATCGTTGTTGTGTGACATTGAATTATATTGATCTCCCAAACACAACTGAAATGACTTAGTTATATGTAACAGACATTATGTTTAATTGGCAGTGTATTTGTGTCTACACTGATGGGCTGTGGTGACTTATTACTGTCTTTTGGGGCTTTGCATTGTTCCATTTGAGATGAATCTACCTTATTGTAAGATATTTAACAATTTAAGAATCCGTCATTGTGACCGTGTACAGCCGCCACCCACATAAGACAATGTCTTTGATTTCTACGTAAACTGTTGACGGTGTGGTCTATGGAAACCACCTCAACACTAACCCCCCAAGGATTCCTCATCACACATCCCAGTTCAGCCCTTTTGGTTATGTTCTTATTCCAATATTAATGGGCAACAAGGGAAAAAGAAACATAGAAAGACTTTGTATGAATATAAAAAAATTACGCTAGAGCGGTCCCATAACTGATAAAACTGAAAAGGTGATGAAAAGGAAGGTGGGGTGAGGGAGAGGAAGTAAAGTGAGTGAGTGGGTGAGTAAGCCAGTGAATAAATGAGTCAGAGAGAGAGAGAGAGTCAGTAGAAAAATGACCTTCACTGAGAGCCAGAAAGCTTTAACGGTCCGTTCGCGCCAAATCCTTCCTTTCATCTGAGGTCTGCGGCGGGCCACCAGAACTGAGCCGAAGAAGAACTGTCTGAAAGCGGTGTTGCTCCTGAGCTGGATCCAGATCTTTTGCTTCGTTTGGTCCTTTGATAACATCAGGCGTGTTTAGTACACTACCACAGCAGAGGCTGAGAAGCCAATACAGATGATCTGTTAAATCTGATCTGGTATCCAACGGCTACCAGACCAGATTTTCACCACGTTCCGGTACTTTCTTGGCTGTTATCGGATTTTTGGATACTGAAAGCTCAGTGGATGCTCTATCAGACCTTTCTTTACGCAGTTGGACCCAAATATCCTTCTGTACAGCTTGTCTTTCAATATCGGAAGCATTTTGACTCCTTCTGTGGATGCTCTGGTGTTTACTGAGTGCTTCTTAAACATATATCTTCTTGGATCGGATGCTCCCTTGGTTACTGGGAATGGTCTAGATCCTGTGCTGGGCTTTGGTGTGAGCAATATGGTGGAGGACCAGAAACCCCTCTTCCTGCTGGTACAGCTGTTAAAGTCTGGATGCTCTGTCGAGTTCAGCAAAGAGAAAAGCAGCAGCATGAGAAAACTGCTGAAGGTAAGAGAGAGGAAATCCCCCTTTAGGGAAGCGTATTGAATTCGACTATTTTGGTTTTCAGGTGAACTGGGTTAATGTGCCTCAGTAACTAAAAGGCAGTCTTTATTGTCATGTTGTTGTATCGTCTCTTAATTAAAGTATGTTCAATTTAATGTATTTCTAATCAGATTGTATTTAATGTAACTGTAAATCTGATCTAAATCTAATAATACTGATTAAGTAATTACAGTATTACCTATAATAATGTTATGATTGTATAATGTTGTTTTTACCACAATAATGTTTTGAAAATTACTGTGAGAGTTATAACCAGCAAATATTAACATTTGCAATACTTAACCACATCATTTTAGTTTCCTGGTGTTGCCCAAAAACATACTTTCATGACAAATTTACAGACAGTAACTAAAACTAATACATATTAATCTTGCAAATAAGTGACAAGTCAACAACACTTCCATCTTGTGGAGGTGAGTCACATACACAGTACTTTTTTTTATTTCTCTGACACAGTTTACCTTTTAATATGAGTTTAATTGTAAAAAAAAATATGAGAAAAAGTGTGTGGCATTCTGCTGTAACGAGATAACTCGACCGACTGAATTGATCGTTGTCATTATTGAATCAACTGAAGCGCTGTCACTCGCAGAAAACCCATTACATCATGTTCAATGGAAACCTCACAAGTGTAGAGCAAATATACACGTTTCATCCTCGGTGGATTTTAAAACAAAGTGTATTATCAGTAAATACAATGTTGTCTGATAAAATTACATCAGCTCCTCCCCTAGAGAAATCAAGGATACAAAGAAAAAAAAAAAAGAAGAAGTCTGGACTTCAGTGCTCTCCCTTTCTCTCTCTGTATTTGTGGACTTAAGTTTTGTGAGTGATATATAAAAATAAAATAATATAATATGTGATCAACCTGTGTGTTCTCCTGCAGGAGCCCAGCACCAAGCGCAGTAAGCCTGTATCTCGGGTGGCGTCTCTGGCCAACCTGCTGCCGCCCGTCAAGACCACACCGCTGAAGAGGATTGGGCAGACGCTGCAGGTAAATCATTGTTGTTAAATTTGTCACTGAGACTCAGAGACACAGTCTACAGACTTGTCTTACTTTGGTGTGACATGGATGGTCGAGAGAGTCAGGAGATACAGGAGATGAATTCCAGATGTTGAAAGGAGCAGGTTTTCTCTTACTAAATGTAATAATAATTATTTTTTTTCTTTCTTTCTTTGTGCAGCGCTCCATCAGTTTTCGTAATGTAAATCAAATAGAGACAGCTCCTCCTGCTCCCACTCCCTCTTCAACTGCGATGAAGACGCGCACCATCTCAGCGACCGTCTCCAACTCCACCTCTTCCACGGCCGCAACAAGGAGCTCCACGGCCACAGCTGCCAAGCGCCGGGACAGCAAACTCTGGAGCGAGACGTTTGATGTCCGTCTGGGAGCGATGCAATCTCTGAGCCCCAAAGAGATAAAACGACAAGAGGTAAGAATCAATCGCTGTTGCATCAGCAGCCCAGCGCACCAGTTGATTTTTAAACCTAAAATTGCTCGCTTTCTTCCTGCAGGCCATATTTGAGTTGGCTCAGGGCGAGCAAGACTTAGTGGAGGATCTCCAGTTGGCTAAGAAGGTAAACAAAGCTTTGTGTTTCTTATTCTCGAAGCATTTACTTTCATCTACGTGTATAAATGACCTGTATTTTTGTTTGAGTATGCCCATGTGAGTATGAATGCTTTTGTGCTGCAGGCCTACCATGACCCAATGCTGAAGCTATCAATCATGACTGAGGAGGAACTGAACCAGATCTTTGGCACTCTGGACTCACTGATACCCCTGCATGAAGGTTTGTTGAAGCATATTGATGGAAGAGCTCTTTTAAAGATGGCTTTTTGTGTCTTAAGATTTCACACGGGCAGGTACTCAAGTTAAAAATATGGATATGGTTTGTCAATACATCATCTTCCTCATCCTTACTGGAAGAGGGCGTGTTGTAGAATAACAATAATATTGTTATAATAATATATATAATAATGTATACTTGACTGCTTGATAACAGAGTTAAATTGCCATGACTTAACGTTAATACCACATTAGAGTTGGGCCACATAAAAAAATCACATACAAAATTTGCAATTTGTGCATGTCCATGTAGGGTATGAGTGGTGGGTGTAGATCCTGACAAAAGGCAAAACCCCGTTCAGACCTGCGCTGCTTTATGGTTATCAGGTGGACATTTAAGAAAGTGGTCAGACATCTGTATTTGCACCCAGATCCTTTTTAAAAAAACCTACGGATGGTAATGCAACAACGTCAACAACGTAAAAGAGTTTCTTACTCATCTTTAACCTGGGGAATGTGAAGGAGTGGAGGTATTTCAATTACCTGACCCCTTTAAGTCTTTTTTAAAATATATATAATTCTTACAATTGTTTGGATCTCTTTAGATCTGCTGAGTTGCCTCAGAGACGCCAGAAAACCCGATGGGTCCACAGAACATGTGGGACACATCCTGATAAACTGGGTGAATGAGCGCTTTTCTTATCTTTATCGAGCATAATTGCACAATTTGCATGAAAGTAAGCTTCTTTTTATTGAACTCTGCAGTAACCTGGTCTCTGTCTTTCTGTCCCTGCAGCTGCCCTGTCTCTCCTCCTACACTACATACTGCAGTAACCAGGTAAAGGCCAAGGCCTTGCTGGATCAGAAGAAGCAGGATCGGCGAGTCCAGGACTTCTTGCAGCGCTGTCTCCAGTCGCCCTTTAGCAGGAAGTTGGACCTATGGAACTTCCTGGACATTCCTCGCAGCCGACTGGTCAAATATCCACTGCTTCTCCGGGAGATCCTGAAACACACGGCCAACGACAACCCAGACCGGCAGCACTTGGAGGAGGCGGTGAGGAAAATAATAATACATTTTTGTCTATGCTTTTCTCCCAGGATTGGTAGCTACATATACATGGTGTTGGATCTGATTAAGTCTGTTTGCTTCTCAGGTGCTGATGGTTCAGAGCGTGGTTGCGGACATCAACCAGCACACAGGGGAATCAGAGTGTCAGTACTACAAGGATCGCCTGTTGTACACGGAGGAAGGACAGCGGGACGAGCTCATCGACCGCTCCAGGACCCTCAGCTGCCACGGAGAACTGAAGAACAACAGAGGACTCGTCAGTACATTTCAACACTACTTTTTTTAACCCTGTTAAATCTGCTCTTAAATCCAAAGGTTTGGATTTAAGAGTAAAAATTAAGATGACAAATGACAAACAAATTCTAATAATTTACATTTTAAGAGGATCTGAAACACTGAACTATTCATGTGTGGAAACATTGAACTACAAGTCAATTCCAAGAATCAAAAAGCAAAGGAACAATACACTGACTATCTCCTCTCTTTCTCTGTCTTTCCAGAAGCTTCATGTCTTTCTGTTCCAGGACATCCTGGTTATCACCAGGTCACTGTCACTCAACGACCAGCCGGTCACCTACCAGCTCTGCCGCCAGCCAATCCCCATCCGGCAGCTCGACCTGGAGGATCTAACAGACGGAGAGATGAGAGTGAGCGGCTCCATCAGAGGAGCTTTCAGCAACAACGAACGGAGTTAGTACTGCACCAAATATGCAATGAAGGCGTCATAAGCGTTATGCGTTGATATACTTTGATTGGGTGTCCATATATTTCATTTTCATACTGATATCTGAGTGTATACCATCAAACATGTAACTTTTTCTCAGTATACATATTGATCATCATTCTTTCCACAATGTTTATATATTTTTGAGAAATTATACACTACCAATGTATCATTTTAGATATCCTTCCTGTTTATATTCTATCAGGCTGTATCTTATATAAAGTCTCATTCCTGTTAACGGAGTGAACGTAAAAAAAAAATTCTCATTTAAAACCTGCTTACATTAAACATTTCCTATCTCTTCGTTCCAGCAAAGAACTTCTTCCGGGTTTCATGTCGTACTGCAGCTCAGCCTCAGAGCCACTGTTTCCAGGCCAGCGACGCCTTCAACAAACAGCAGTGGATCAATTGCATCAGACAAGCCAAGGAAGCTGCAGCGCTGATCGGAGACCAGCCATCGCACACAGGACAATGTCTGGAGACAAGACTTGGTAGAAAAACACGGAGTTTACAAGGCGATCCAGGGATTGATGTTGAAAAGGGGATGTGGGGGGAGATGGAGCCCGCGCTTGGTCTGGAAGGACAGGATGCTCTGACTGGAGTTAGAAAGCTGAGCTTAGATAAAGAGGCTGATGTAGATCCGACTCCAAAAACAATGAGTGGTGCGGAGATGGAGACAGATTTGACTCCAGGTGGTGGGGCAAGGTTTGAATTAGACGGAGAAACAGGGATGGACACTGAGATGAGGCTGATGGTCACTGAGGCAGAGACAGGCGAGATGGAGACAGGGCTGTGTTCCTGTGATGAGACACGGCCAGAGCCAGTAGCTATGGAAGCAGGAAGAGGAGAGAAAGGAGAGACGATAAGCAGAAGTGACATTGATGATCCTTCCTCCTTTCTCCCCCCTGCTCCTCCCACTCGAGAGGAAGAGGATGTCATTGAGGAGGTGCAGAGTGGTGATAAGGAAGAGGAGGAGCTTGACACGGACACCGCTGAGGTTGAATCACTGGAAGACGAGGAGCTAACCCTCAGGTGCTGATGCAAGGACCAAGTGAACCAGGATGCACAGAAGGACTCGATGATGAAATTCAAATCAATCAAGAACATTGTAACTGTTGCTGGTAACATGGAAACTGCTGTGTTCGACAACGCCAAAGCAACTGTCACCCAAAGCTCTGGAACACTGATCTTGTCACGTGATGAGGCTGTAGCAACTGCACGGACGCTTTAAGAACTGGGTGCTTCATTCACATGCTCCCAAATACAACAGGTTTGCTCAGGTTGTGTGTTGTAACGACTCTCTTCTTCAAGGTCATTGGACCAAAATGCTCAATGATAAAATGACAGATACTTCATTTTTTTGACTGTCACATGAACTGCGGTTCCAACTGTGGCCACAATGCCAGAGATCACCCCACATAACAACCCTGACCTTGAATAATCTCACGATGAATAATGCTGTGTCCCACATCAGTGACACTACGATGAAGAGAGAGTACAAACATGAACGTTATTCCCGGCTTCTTTAAAACCCAGTTTTCTTAATCTCCTGAGTTTATTCCTGCATAGTTAACATTCGCTCACTTTCTTATATTTTGCAGTTGATCTGCCTTTGACCGGTGGGTGGCTGTCACCTCTGAATTAATTCCACAGCTGTTTAAACTGTTGACGTTTCCCAGGCTTCTCTGTAAAAGCAACCTCATGCTATTCTAATATGAAAACAAAATACATTTAACTTGTGAGGACAGTGGAAATCACATTTGTTGTTTGTAGTTAAAGTGATCAAGGTCTTACAAGGACAGAACAATATGATTGCACTCGCTATATTGTCATGATACACAGTCAAACTATTTGAGTCACAATATCAGGCTGATTATCTTGTGCTCTATTGCACAATAACAATTGGGTTCTCAAACTCAACTCAAATTAAAAACAGTACAAAGAAATTAGTCTTTGGCAGTTATGTTTCTTCCAGGAAATAGCAACAAATGGCCAGAGAGTGCCATTGTCCAGATTTGGTTTAGTTGGCATGCAGAAGAGCTACTTCAGTCGGTTCAAAAGTCATCATCTCAAACTTGTATCTATCAATTCTGCTCTATTTTTATTCTGTCATTTGAAGGATTACGTTAGTATTCATGAAGGATTGCATGTATTAAATTGGATGTCATTTCAGCAGGTAGTCTCCTAGCAGTGTTCCAAATGTGATAATTGAATCTTAAATGGATTTTCTCTTTGAATCATCTGTGTCCAGTACTTTTCTGTAAAATCCTCTGCAGGACTTTGGTTGTGAAAATCAAAGAGGTCCTGATGGGCATATACTACATATGTACAGTATATGTAAACTATGATGTAAAGAATGTACAGTCTGTTTCTATATGAATGTAGGAACAAAGCCAATCTGTTCTGTTTATCACATACATATACTGTAGATATGTATGTGAAATATTACTTACAGTGGCTGGACAATCCGTATATTACATTTCCAGTGTGATGATTTTGATGATGATGACTGCTGAGCAACCCAAGACAAAAACCTGTGCACACTGTGTCTATCTGTTATTGTTACTCTGTTGAGTAAAAAAATAAAAATAAAAAAGCAATATTTAGTTGATGTATCAGCTTATGTTTTCATTGTCAGAATGCAAAACATCAATAAATTGTTTTTAAGGAGGCTGTCACTGACTGAATGGTTACTAGTGGAACCCCAGAGGAATAATAATCTGTGTCTCAGATTAGATAAAAAAAAAAAAAAAAAAGTTTGCATTACCAGAAACGCTTAAAAGCACAAATCTGAATACAGAGTGTTGCCATTTTTGATGAGAAACGAACAGCCTCATCTGTGCAGCGTTAACAAGTCAAACATGTATGTGGTCGTCGATAAATAGATATAGAAAATTAAGAATGGAAAGCATTGTTGTGTGTAGCCATTAGCTTTATCCTGTTTGCATTACATGTGAACTGTCTAGCTTTATAGAGTAAAACCATCAACCAATATGAATTAATTAACCAGACTATTATATTAATTATAATATAATGTTTTAATCATTTCCTGAGGGGGGTTTGTACTTTTTTGAATGTCGTAAAAACTCTGTGATTTCAATGTCAGTACAACGAGATACACGACAAAGGAACCCAGTGTGCACAGAGACAAAAAGGTAACGAAGGCTGTGGACGTTGTACTATGAGGGTAAGTGTTTCATGGTGAAATAATTCAGCACACAAATTATGCAATATGAGTTCAGGATTTGCAAAAGTGTGATATTAAATATAATTTGTGTGCGACCAATGAAAATGGGGTTTGAGTTCAGCAGTTTGGAGTCATGTTGTTGATAAATGAGTTTCATGTTTTTTATTTGTGTGTGTAAAAAAAATGGGACAGAGAGTTAAAACTATAAATCAGGGGTGTCAATCATGTGGCCCGCGGGACAGAACCGGCCCAATCTGGCCCAATCACAATCTGGCCATCAGGATTATGTATATATATAAATATGTATATATATAGAGAGAGATATCTATGACTAAATGTTTTGTGACTTTGTAGATCCACTTGTTCATCATGTGTGTTTTTTTTTTTTTTTTAATGGATACTTCATTAAATATAAAACAAAGAAAATTTGGAGTTTATTATAGGTTATTATGCTTTTATTTAACTGGTCCCAGGCCCCGGTTTGCTTCAAGCCCACTTGAGATCAAACTGCCTTGTATGTGGCCCCTGAACTGAAATGACTTTGACAGGCCAGACATTGTAGGGAGTAATTGACACCAGCAGGTGGCAGTAATGCAACTATATGGACGCAAGCTATCGAAAATCTGCACGGAAGAAGACGAAGAAGCGCGAGCAACATGGTTGTTGTGTGTTGGTCCGAGTCGCGACGCTGCTGCTGTATGTGTAGGTAACAGCGGCGTACCTGGCTAACGAGGACAGAGTAACGGTTAGGAAGAGAGACGTCGGTTTGGTGGAGGTTTCCGACAATGGATAACACTCTGTGTCGGAGGGAGGTTGCTCGCCCGAGAAGGCATTCTGCTGCTGCCGCGGATTCTGGCGCTAGCGTTAGCCTGCAAGATGGCGAGCCGACCGAGATGCATTCTCCGAGAGAAAGTCAAACTGTTTTGGATCGACTGAGCGCTGCTGGCGGTTTCATGGACAGGAGGAACTCGGCTCCGCTCATCGTCCACAAGAGGCATATGCCGAAGGAACCGAACAAGTTCCATATACCGAGGAAAGCGAAGGAAAAGAGAGGTAGGTGGTCCGCAGAATCTATGCTACCCAGTGAAATTAAACACTGTGTATGCTTTTATTTGACACCACGCTTAAGCTAGTTTATGTCTTATTTGAGGTAACGCGTCAGTTCAGTTGTTCCTCAGAAGGAAACTACACACAGTGATAAAATATACATTTCCAAACAGTTAAACACAGTTATCAGTTAATGTGCTTCTGCTCAAGATGACACATATTCCCTAATAAGTCTTTTTATATATATATTCATTTGTTCTCCCAAATATGTGTTCATTAAATAGCTAACTAAGGTTTAGTGCACCTTAGAGAGCAATAGTTTTGCATTGTACATAGTATTGTGTATATGCTTGTATGTTTATTATATGTGTCTCTCTTTTTACGTCGATGTAAACTGTCAACAGAACGACATCAGTATCAGCTGACTAGCCCCCAGTAAGGCCAACTAGCTAACTGATCAGTTCAATTAAAAACATTTGATTGATTATGTCATTGTAAAGTCAGCCAGATATGTGGTAGCTGTGCAGTGTACAGTTAAAAACGACATATTAGGATAAAGGTGATCTCAGTGTGGTGGTTTTTGGAGCTGAACAGGTGTATCCAAGTTCTCCAGATGCACACATTTCTGAACCCTTGGGACTTCCACACACAGCAGTCTCCAGAATTGATCCCAAATGGCACTTAAAAACAAACAAGTTACTGGGAAAGGCCTGAGGTGAATCGTGAGAAGGTTCGGAGCTGAAAGAAAGGCAACAGGAACTCTAGTAACCACTCTTAAATTGTGGTGAGCATGGAAGAATCTCATGGATAGAGAGATGCCAAAATCTATTATCGGCTATTGGCAAACACACCAACAACATTTGGCTAAATAGGCTGCTACCTCCTTGGCCTCCTTCTATCCTGGCGTCCTCTACAGCAATTGTTTTTTGAAGTTTATTTAATTTGCTCCATGAAGAAAACTTATATCTACATCTGCTGCGGCATGAGTAGACAAAATATTCTCTTCATTTCACCACTGAAGAGACAAAATTATCTGCAGTTGGGCACAGGGAAAAACCTATATGTATCTGTATTGTTTATCGGCCCAAGCACTCCAGTCCATTATTGTGCGTCCGAAGTACCAATACATTCAAGTGATCATGTACAGATCACCACCAACATCTAATCTATGTTTCACCAAAATATGTTTTTTGTTTTTTTTTTACGTTTTGATTTATTTATGCAGATTGGATTAGTTGACATATTAAATATCACATCTTGAGGTGGTTGGGCCACAATGGCCGTTCCTCTTCCGCTAGCCAAATGAAATCTGAGGCTGCAGTGGACACAGGTCCACCTAAACTTGTAACACCATTATAGTGTAATTAGAGTGTTTGTGATGAACCGTATGCTCATGTGAGTTAAAATGCATCCCATGGTTAGGAGACTGTATGGTTGAGCGTCAGGTTTTATGAGGATAAGTGATTTTGATATGTACAGCAACGTTGGAAAAGACAGAGGTGCGCATGAAATGAACTTCAAAAAGCTTTCTAACGTTGTACTTCAGTCATAAACAAATATATGATGCACCTATTTCTCCACTATAATTAATTATTTTCTAAAGTTCTGTCATGACTGAGGTTAAACAATTCTCAGGTGAACACTCTGAGGGGGACAGCTGCTGCAGGTTCTTCAGTCTCTTGAGAATCTGGCACATAAAGAAGGCATAAAAAAGCCTGCACTGGTCATGTTTTAATTGGGGTGGTAAACAGCTTTTTTTGTCTGATCCCCTGGTATTTAAACCATATGTTTGGGTGTGGCTCATTATTAAAATATTGACATTTACCCTGTATGCTCTGAAATTAAAACACAAATAATTATTACAATAAAAACATTTTTTCCACTACTCTTCTGGTACAGTATAAAGTATACAAAAGCACTTCCTGCAGTACTTACTGGGGTAATTATCTGTGACAAATAGGTGAAAACTTAGGTATTGCATATTTCAAGAGCAAGGGCAACTAATTAAACACATTTAAAAACTTGGTTGTGAGGGCTGGTATCTGTCTCCATGTTGTCTCCCTATTAGCATAACCACACGTCTCTCTCTCTTCATTTGAATAAACCAAACACATGTGATGTTTTCTGTCAGAGATGACGAGGCATGATAAGACATCATTTTGAAAAAAGGCGATTTTCCATTCCTACAAAACAAATGAACAACAACAGGCCCCCAAACAGGATCTCTGTGGTAGGAGACAACAACAACAAAAACCTTTACACCCCACATTAAGAATATAAATAAAGAAAGAATAACTGTCCTAATGCCGTGTCATGTTAAGATATGTAAAGCATAAGTCAACCTGAACCACTGTACAAAGCACGTGTAACCAAATACATAATCAAGCATCAAGTTGAGCCTGTTTTCTGGAGAGAAGGTTGTCATGATATGATACTATGACAAACGCCACTCTTTTCAGCTCTTTTTCAGTATGTATCTACTGAGTCTAGAGAGTTTGAAGACATGATGAACATCCTGACCTCCAATTACTTTGACCCTGGCTCTGCCGGCTGCTTCACCTACTCCAAACCGTGCCTCGTCCACAGTGAGCTGCAAGAGAAAGAGGTGAGTTCTATAGATAGATGAGGATCTTAAGGAAATGTACTCCATTCTCCAAGTCACAATTAAAACAAGTATTGTTTGTTCAGTGTTGTATAAACAAAATGCAGTCATTTGATGTAGATAGAATGCAGGCATGTAGGTCGTAGACAAATGGGCTTAAGTTTCCTTGAAAGTGTTTTGGAAAACTCAAGCAAGTCTATTTGTCTGTGATCTAAATTCCCAAGAATTTGTTTTTTTATTCTTTTTTTATTCTTCATTTGGCTAGCGGAGGAGGAACGGCCATTGTGGCCAACCACCTCAAGATGTGATATTTAATATGTCAACTAATAAAATCTGCATAAATCAAAACGTAAAAAATGTATTTGTTCATGAATTGATTTTTTTTGATTTGATTGATTGAACTGATCACATTTGTTTCAGTTTGTGGAGAAGAGGAGGGAGATGAAGGCAGATGGGAGGACTGAAAAGGAGCTGGAGGAGAATTATTGTTTCTACTTGGCAGATGCTCTCAGGGTGAGATCAACGCAGATAGTCTATTAAGTCCTATACTTTACTAGCACAAAACAAGCAGTAAAAACTGCCAACTTTTTTACAAAGTATTTGTACTAATGTCTTTAAAACTGATCTCTTTTTTTTTTCTTCTGTTTGTTTTTTTTTTTGTTTTTGTTTTTTTATTATTTGTTTGTAGCTGCCCCCGCTCTGTGAGAACGGACTTTGTGTGGGTCAGACCTGGTTGACAGTGCTGGGGAACCCTCACAAAGGTAACGGTGGACTAATATGTGCTTATACATTGATACAGTTTTGACCTTTTCCATCCAGTAATCTTTGTTCCTCCTTTGTTTGTGTCTGCAGGAGTATATCTGTCTAAATACTCAGACCTACTCCAGGTTAGCTTATTTGCCCCAGGCGCCACAGGGGAGATCATCATTTTCAAAGTGATGAAGGTTGGTCTGCTGTTTAGATTCTACTGCTTAAAAATAAACCTGGACTTTCAGGAGAACTACCCAATGACACGATTTTAGCTTCAAAACTCTCTAAATAACTGCCTGACTATGCGCCAACAGCTGCTGCTTTTCCTGCACCATGCAGCTCCAAGCTTCTTGGCTGTAATCTGAACTAATATTACCATAGACAGATAGATGCCTGAAACTCCAGAGGATTATCTAATAAATGATATAAGACATATAAGGACATGACCAGGAACTGACCCTGCTAGGGACAGGGAGGGAACTGCAGCTCTGTTTGGAGAAGTTTTCTGAGCCTGATTTCACATTCATTGTACCAATTACCCTGTTTTTAGAATAAAATGACGACCAGACTTTGACACTTATTTGTCCCTATTTTGGTTTCAGGGTAAAGTGAAGAGCATCTATGAAAATGTGAAAAACCTTCTCGATCCAACACCTCGGTTTGACAGCCACATCTTTAAGAATGCCAGCAAAGTCACCTCACTCGCCTCCTTCCGTGCTTTTGAATTCACACAGGTAAACAAAAACAAATGTGTATAACTGCACACTCAGTGAACTTAGTGTTCAAACTGTGGCAGAAAGAATGTTGTTTGAAGCCAAATAAAAAAATAATTATTATGACGTTAAATGATGTGTGACTGATTTCTTTTCAGAACACAGACCTGTCCACTTATTTCATATTGCAAGCTTGGTGGGGATTGGCATTTATTAAATTGTATAACCTTTAACACTGTCTTTATGCTAATTTTTTTCAGCAATACTTCTACGAATATTCCTTTGACGAATTGCGGCAGCGACCTCGCCAAGTTTGTCCCTACGCTGTTGTCTCCTTTCAGTTTAAAGGAAAGGATACAATACTTCCCAGGTATTAACATCACATTTGTGTATGAGGTTTACACCACTCCACTTTCTAAGTACTTGAAACTTCTCAATCCTGTCAGGGATGTTTGACAACATGCTTGACAAAATGTGTGAATTGACAGTTGCCTCTGTCTTTTGTCTTTGATGAACAGGTTGAACAGTCAACCTTCAGAGGGCAGTAAAGGTGAGCACTAACCTCTCAATTTTGTTCACACCAAAATGTATTATTACATACAATGTGTGTATGTAATAATAAAAGTTTTGCCTTGACCCTGACACTAATGACCCAACACCTTTTTTCCCTCTTTTTCTCGCTCTCAATCATTGTATATTGCTCTCTTAGTCCAAGCTCAATTCACAGTGTGGACCGGAGATTTAGTTAAAGGCGACCGTGTTCTCTGCCAGATCTCCCTTCGCTCCTTCTCTCCTCCTTTCCTGCCTCACAGACTGTGAGTACTGACCTGGCTTGTCTTCCTGTTTCAATGATGTCTAAGTTCTCTGAAATGAGTCACTACTGTGAAACAAAGTGACTGAAGAATTAGAATAGCAAGTGCTTTCAAGTTTGTATATATATCTAAGTTAGCGTCTATGTGTATAACTCACCGCATGTCTCCCTCAGCCCAGAGAAGTTGGACATTGGTCGTGTGATGAAGCTCGACCAGGTGACCATGCTCCTCCCATCTGGCTTGTTCTCCTACAACCAGTACAACAGCAGCAAAGAAGGTGACGTCAAATTTATTCTCAGACTAATGAGATGTTCAACAGCAGGATAGGAATTACAAAAACTTGTGCTGTGCCGATTTTCAAGTATCGTATTGAAGCCGATCTAGGCACTTTCTAACTGATTGTAGATCTATCTCTATTGCTATGATCATCTCGCCCCAATGTCTGTCCTCTCTGCCTGGTGTGCTGCGCTGCACGCACACACACAAATATACATTTAGTAACCAGGTGACTATCACTGCAACTGGAGTTTACAACAACAGTCGTCAGTGTTTGTTCAGAATATGTATTGTAGGGTTAGGGTTAGGGTTAATGCAGCTCTGTTTTCCCAGAAAATAAAAGGTCAGTCTTCTTCACCTACCAAAATATAACAGAAGCTTTGGTTAAAATACGCATTATTGTTGGTTGGTTTTGTTGCCATTTTATTGTTTTTGTATTCTCAGAAAGTGAATCATTATCTTTAAAGGATTTTGTGTATTTGTGTGTATGTAGTTGTGGAGAATGGGCATTACTGCAGGCTCCTGGAGGTGATCGACAGAGGTCGTTCATCAAGCACCATGACAAAACTGCTGCAGGAAATGGAGACGAAGAGAGTGGTGTGTCCCTTTTTGCTTTAACAGTAAAAACGTCTGTATACTTTGGTCAAAACATTTTTTGTTTTTCATTAAACAGAAGTGTCATTGTACTATGGAAATATATATCATGCTTATTATACCAAATAATGCATTGTAATATTATTTTTTCCTCACACTGCCCTCAAAAAAAGCTGATAATTTTCAATAGTTGCATTCATTTTCAAAGATATTGACCCAGAGAACTTCAATTTAAAAACATTTTAAAAAGGGATATTGTCCTCAGAAAAAAGAAGGAAAGTGATCAAAAGTTGTCTGTTATTCGTGCAGGTTCTGGTGACTCCTCTCTCAGAGAAAGGGTTTCTCTTTCTACTCTCCAGTGTTCAGATGGCCACACCCTCTGGTATGTCATGGGGCATATTCTTATAAAGATAATAATGATGTAATCGTGATGTTAATAGCTTTCTGATTCCATTTTATTGTATCATATCATAGGGAGTGAATAATTTTCCGTTGACCAAGGCCAAATGCCAGTAATTGTTTATGTGTTGTAGTATTTGCAGAGGATAATGACTTATGTATTGATTTACACACCCATCATCCTATTGAAACCAACATATTTGGACTGCTGGCCATTTGAAATGAATATCTCACATGGCATATTTTTCGGATTCATTGTATTATCTTACATCTAATAAAAAGATAGTCTTCCTTTTCTGTGTATTCCAGTCATTTACAGACACACAACTCATAACAATAGATTGAAACATTCTGACATAAATAGAGAACAAAATCAAACAATGTATTCCTTCAACTGATGATGTTTTTGTTTTTCCAGAGCGAGGAGAGAATTGGAAGAGGTGTCTTCAGGCCTTATTTGTCTTTCCAGAGACCAGAGATCTGGCCAAATCCAGTGAGTAATTGCATCAGACTTTAGTTTAGTTTAGTTTAGTTAAATTGCTGTGTCGTTTGTTATTTGACTCACTGTAAAAAATACATTTTACTGCACCTTTGACATATACAATGGAAATTAAATATTTATGTTGCTTTTCTATGTCTTACTGTAGCATCAAGGTGTGCCTCCTCCTCTCCTCATGATGCCTCGGAGTCACAGTTGTCTGGGGCCAAGGTGATGCCTCATCTGAGCCTGTTTATCCCAGCGTTGCATCATGCCCTTGTCAAAGCCCGTGCCAACCCCTCTCCTGAGCTGTCTGCCGGTGTGGAGCGCCAGACGAAAGAATACCTCATTGGCCTGAAGGATGGCAAGGTACAACCAACAACTCCTTAAAAATGAAATATGTCCGAAATGGCGCGGTATCTGGACAGATTTATTTTATGCACATTTATGAAATATATTTGAACAAAACTGACATTACTCATTACAGTAAAATTCTTTGGTTTTAGTGAGCGCACTGGTCCTCTGAATTGAAAAATTGCCAGTGTGAGTTTGGCAAGTGTGCAGTGTCTGGGTCATTATGTCTACCCATTATGGTGCACACTGGGTGGGGACCAGGTTACACTGTGGCCATGGTGATACAGAGACAGCATTACTCCAGCCCATAATATACTTGATTAAGAGTTTTTTTTATTGTTATTTGCACACACACAGGACTTCAAATGATTAAAATGTTAATATATTTTTCATTTAGGTTGTCTCTTTATTTCTAGTCTGTGTTCTTTTATTCTGTATTTGCACCAAAGTATTGCAGTTCTGTAGCTCTCAATTTTATGTTGTTTTTTTTTAGTAAGAGATTTTGAATTATATTTTCCTGAGAGCACAATAGAGTGCTAGAAACACAGGTGGTCAGTGCTGTCTTGAAAAAATCTGTCTTTCCTCTCCAGGTTCGACAGTATCCCATGGGGGAGTACGACTCCAAACAAGACGAGCAAGAAAAGGTGTTTCCCATGCCCAAACACCACCAGGTGAACATGACGTCCTACCTGCGCTCCTACCTGGCCAACCGAGCCCTCTACCTGCTGTCAGTGGCTCGGGCCAGGCAGGTGGTGGAGACGAACTGTGGCCCCGAGGAGCCACAGCAAGTTAAGCCCAAGAACAGTTGTGGAGGCCAGAGAGAATCAGTGGGGAAGGAGGTGACAAGCACCACTAGAGATGGAGAGACCAATTCTCAAAAGGTGAAAACAAACATTAGCATGACTTTATGGTGGCATAAAGAAGAATACTACAAAATCACAGATTTGATTATACAGATTGTATAATGTTTGTCCTTTGTCACTCAGATGCAGCAACTGTTAGACCTGGTTTTGACCTGTAAGAGGAATGCAGAAAATGAGGTGAAGAAGGAGGAAGGAAGAGAAGGGGGGCTCAGGGCAGTGGGGAGGAAGAGGAGGCTTGAGCAGAAGACAGCAGTGAGGGCACTTAAATATCTGAAGGCGTCACAGGGACCTGCAGGCCACGATAAGATTCCGGGTAAGTAACCAGGAAGGCTGTATCTCAGTAGGCACTGGTCGGCGTGACTCTACTCCTACTTTTTTGCTTTTCCATTAGGGATAGTACCTGGTAACTGGTGCAGCCTCACCAGAACAAGTTTGGTAACTGTTCTGGTGAGATGAGTCAATACTAAAATGTGATGAAAAACGACATGCCTGATACCAAACCAGAGCAGACAAGAGCCATCAGAGAGGAAAATATATGACAGTCCTCAAGATGAACATCAGGAGCAAGAAAATTAAACATTTTGAACACGTGTTTTGTTATGCAAGTAAAAAACAAAACATTCTGCTTCTGAAAGATCTAAACACTTCAAATGAGGAATGGGGAATCTTCTTAAGAGAACCCTGTGAGTTGTCCTTTTGTGGTGGGGAGCTTCACTCTTTTAAAATTCTCTGCATTTGCTTTGCCTTTAAACTTTGTTTCCACTTTGCAATCTGTCTCAATGCATCAGAATGTGTTCCCGTCTTATCGGTGGCTGTTGTGTTTTCTCTCTGCTTTTGGCCCCCAGTTGAGGGAAGCCAGCCTGCCTCTCCTGATTCTCTTACGTCTGTGATTGCCTCTGTGGGTTTGAGAGATTCTCATCTAAGGGAAGATGGATCTGAGCTATCTGCCAAACTTCTCAGCCTGCTGAAAGGTGAATGGACTTCCTGTTCTGACGACCACATGTCGAAGCTTTATCTTTTTATTCACATGTTGTTTTTTTGTCCTTGTCTAACCAATATGTGTCTTTATCACTGCAAAAGAGCATTTAGCTGTCCTCTTTCAAAAGCATCTGACTAAGCTTATAGGACTCATGGAGTCATTTTATCAGCAATTTCAAAAACTAAAATGTTTTGCTCACTGACAGGTCTCAGTCGGGCTGCCAGGGGAAGTAGCAGTCTGGAGGAGGAGCAGAGGGAATCCTGTCCGTTTGAAAGGCTGGCCACCAAGCTGGGCCTGCCCACCAACTGTGACATTGACCTGCGGAAGCAGGAAGAGCTTGAGGTAACTAAGACTCTTTTTAGACCTGGTTTTAACATCCATCCTGGGTGATTCATTCACATGTCTGAATGTCCTCACTGTTTTCTGAATGTGTCCACACAAATCGACATTTACAGGTTGTTTGGAAACGACCATATTCCCGAGCATGTAGTGAACATAGTCGGTCCTCAGTTACCACTGGGTGACAAAATGATTAGATGATTACTATTATTATTGTTAGGTAAATGGATGATTACATTACAGTATCTTTTTAAATATGTTTCATGTAAGTAAATGTGTGTATATGTATGTGTGTGTGTTTGTGTAGGAGCAGACCGCAGGCAGTGTCAGTAGTTTGGAAGGGTTCAGTCCCAGCTCCCACAGCGGGGAGATGAGTCTCCACAGAGCTGCAGGTGGAAGAGGAGGGAGGGGAGTGGGAGGATACGAAGATGAGGAAGAATGGGAGATCCCATGGGTCCTTATCCCCATAACAGGTCTGCCTGCCCGCCTGCCCAGACAGAATACACAAAACATAGTGAAAACACACTGTAAATAATATAGCCATTGTTAATATTCATACACAGTTTATAAACATTGAAGTTGAAGATCAAACAGGATTTGTGCTTGAATAAAAGAATGGCTCCAGGGATAAGATTAAGATGATGATCAGTCTATTTTAGATGTATAATATACTTGAGAGCACTCATTGTACTGGAGGATGGATCTATTTCAGTGTAGATTTTACCGTGTAAAATATAAGGCTAAATCTGATCTAACATGCTGACACCTCTTCTACGGAGAATACAATATAAAACACAAGGGTGGAAAGGATTACACAACTGTAACTCTTGAAATTAATAAGCCAAATGTATGCCACACTTGTGGAAGCACTGATGAATATGATGTTCTGAATACAAAAAATCTGATGGAGAACTCCAAATTCTGTCTGCAGGTCTGTGTTCAAAGCGCTTGTCTCCAAAAGACAGGCTCATCCCTCAGGACCCTCGTTTCCGACACCTCGCAGCGACAACTCACATCGCCACAGCAACCAAGCCCTCCAGGAAAAGCCCCACCCAGTCACCTGTGCCCAGCCCTCCTCCATCCCCCTTCCAGTGCCTGTCCCCTGAGCCAAGCCCTCCTCTTTCCCCCTCTCAATGTCCGTCACCTGATCCCAGCCCTCCCCTTTCACCCTCCCAGTGCCCGTCTCCAGACACCAGTCCCCCATTTTCCCCATCTCAGTGCCCTTCGCCAGAGCCCAGTCCTTGCTCCTCCCCCTTGTGTTGCCCATCTCCACAACCCAGTCCTTCCATGTTTCCTTCACACTTCACATCCCCCCATCTCAGACTATCCCCCTCCCCCTCTCAGTGCCAGTCCCTGGGGTCTGTTGAATTCAAACCATTTGACAAGGGCAACAATGGTGCTAATGATGAGAATTTTCCTCCTACAACCTCAAGAGAGTTTACAGGTAACCTCAGCCATGTTGGTTCAAGTTCGGGGCTGTAATGCTCTTTTTTCAGAGTGCAGACATAAAACTGAATTTAATTTTTAAGTTACATCAACCAATTGCTGCACTTGAACTTCACTTCAAATAATATGAAAACATTCATGACTTAAGTATCCATGCTGTGTGTGTTCCCTGCAGGAATGTCCAAGGACAAACGAGAGAATCCTCAGGAAAAAGAAAAGAAGAGCCAGGAGCCATCCTTTTTTACACACGTCCAACCATCTATTCCTCAAGCTGCAGTGAAGTCAACAAGCCCCTCATCACTGCCCTTTGCAAATAGGAGGCAGTATGCACAGAAAGAAGTACGGAAGGTGAAGGAGGAAGATGCAGTACTTCTCGAGGAGAAAAAAGACAATCAGCCTATTGAGAAAGTGAAACAACTTAAAGAAGAAGGGGTCTCATGGTATGAACTAGATGAAGAGAGTGTGGTGAATATGGCACAAGAGACAACTCATGAAAAGCAGCATAAGGGTAAAGGGAATGAACTCATGAGTGGCTCGTTGGTTTCTCCTTCCTTGTCCTCACCTCCTGCACATCCTCTCAGAGATATTGACAGCATTGTGGACAAACATATTGGCAACTTCTTTACTGAGATGCAGCACCTCCTGCAGGAGGAGAGCATTCACTGCAGCTTCCCTCAATCTCCGCACTCGACTTTAAATACAGCAAACCTTCCACCTCAACACACACTTCAACCCGGCTTAGCAGCTCAGTTTTCGCACTACGTGTCCTTGTACAACCCCTGTCCCCCTGTCCAAGACTATGTGAGTTCTTTGCAGGACAGCATTAACACCATGATCACAGAATTTGGTGACAATTGCCACCACCAAAATGCTGACACCAGCCAGTCTGGGTCTGATTCTGTGTTGGCTAGCAGCGTCGGTGCATTTGTTGCCAGCATTCGAGCAGCTAATACGAACACAAGTGATAAAGTTTGTGCTCCCTGTAGTGATCCAACAGCTGCCGATGATACTTTTTCAGTCTGTCAAACTCCGGCGCTCTCCAGAGGAGGTGAAGTGTTGCAGGCAGATGCAACAAGCAACAGGAAATCCCCAGCTCTTAATATCATCGTTACTGTTCCTACCTCTGCATCTGACCTCCATCCTCCTTCACACAAGTTGCCACAGTCCCACTGGAACTCACAGCAAAGTAACACTTTAGAGAACAAGAGAACAGTCGTTTATAATGTCAGACAAACACAAGACAGCAGTTTTACCAAGACCATGGATTGTGTGTCTGATGCAGAAGGAGGAAGTAGTCCAGCAGGGTCAAACACCGGGGGTCTAGGGTCCAGCATCGACTCTAAGCCCCTGGCAGAAGCTTCTCACTCCCCCCAGCAGGAATCCACTTCAGCCTCTGGGTCTGGCCCTGCTCCCCCAGCCACAGCCCTGAGTTCCTTGATCAACCAGCTGGAGCCAGAAGTATTCAACAGTCTGGTTAAGATCATCAAAGATGTCAAAAAAAACTCCCTGCAGTTCTACCTCCACAGCACTGAGACGAGGGACCATGTGTTTGACAACGTCAAGGTAACTTCACTGCATGCACACATATGAATATTTTTGATTTATACATTTAGTTATGTGAAGGAATGGTGACTTAAAAGCAACGTATTGTAATCTTTTTCTTAAAATATAAACGCTTTAATGCTGAAAATGGAAGATTTAGAAGATTGTGATTAAAACTACAGAAAGGTGACATTTATACAGAAGAAAAATATGGTGATCAGTGCAAACGGCAATGGCATAGATTCAAGAAATCAATTTCACAGCTTATTTTCAAGAAGTTTTTTTTTTAAATTGATATTTTTATGTAAATATACAGTTTCTAAATTATGTGTGTGTATTTTGTGTACTCTTTCATTGCAGGCATACCTAGTGAAACAGGGTAATGTGGACAAGAGTCCTGTGACCTTTCTGAACCAAGACAACGCAGACAACAGATTACTGGTCATCATAAAGAACAAAGACATAGCTGGCCACATACACAAGGTGCCTCTGAAATAACTCATTTGACAATGGTTTGAATGTAGCTCACTACACTTGTAGTGTGTTCTTGTTCAGCAGCAACACTAGTTCAGGTTGCCAAATCTTGAATCCATGGTAACTGGTTGTAAAAACTTAATTGCTATAGACGCTATTCTAAAAGGGTGTGTAGCCACTTTCTGGTGAGAGTTCAGGCAGCCTTATCTCAGTATGTCATGGCTGCTGCTGCCAGTCTGGATCACATGTATTATCTCAAGGCATTTGTTTTTTATAATAAGGCCGAGATGTCCTTATAAGACCATGTTTTATTTTAGTTGGAGGACAAATTTGCTGTCTCTACTCTCTCTGAAAGGGATTTACCATCAACCTTGGTTACCCTTTCCATATTTACCTTATTTACTGAGCACAAGCTGATCTACTGCGTAATTTAAATGGCCAAACAAAATAATTAACGTGTGTGTTTGTGATGTTGGTGTACATTATCAGATCCCATGCCTGGTATCTCTGAAACGGCGTCCTTCCGTTTTGTTTGTGGGTATCGATACACTGGATGACATCAGGAACAACAGCTACAATGAGCTCTTTGTGTCTGGAGGCTGCATCGTTTCAGACGAGTTGATCCTCAACCCAGACTTCATCACTTATGGTAGGTCAGAGAATCAGTGATTTTACTGTGTTTTCAGGCAATAGTATTAAATCTTTTTGCTCTTACATTAGTCCTATGAATGCATTTTGACTTGGAGAATTTAGAATACATCCATTGATTGTCAAATAAAACACATCATTTAACTGGCTGGTGGTTGTGCTGTGTATTTTCAAGATGTGTTGATTAATGAGTTGTTGATCGGCAGATCAACTGACTGAACTGCTGAAGCTTCTGGAACAACACAGCTCTCTAGAGAGTGTTTGGAAGTGGAAGGTGCACTGCAAAACTCACAAGAAATTAAAAGAACAAGCTAGGTACCCGTTCTTTCTTCACTTGTCGATGCTGTACAGAGAGAATGATGATTGAATGAGCACCCACTGCTTTGAAATTCAGATGGGAAAAGTACATCTTTTAATATATGTGTGTGTTTCCTTTGGTTGTCAGGTTCAGGAGAGATTCAGCCAAAATTCTAGACCTACTCTCAGCCTATCAGAAGAAGCAGATTGTTGAGTTCCTCCCGTATCATCACTGTGACATGATGAACCATCAGTCACCTGACCTGGAATGTCTTACTGAGCTCCAGGCTCGGTACACACAGTTCCGACACACAGTCTTTCTTACTGGTACGTAGCAGCACCGACCGGTATCAGCGATCGATTACCTAAATGCAAATTTCTGGTGTCTTACATGTTTGAATGGTCTTGTTTATTTTACTCAGACCGTTTTCTAAAAAAATCCCCCGAGTACTTGAGTGGTGGCATCATCGTGGGTGGCATTGATGAAATTCTCAGCAACTTCACCAGAATGGTCGGTTATCACAACGTCAAGGACAGGCAGCCAGTCTTGGACGCCCTGCTGGCAACCAAAGGTTAGTTTGTCACAAATGTATTTCTTTGAATCTGAAAACGGTAACAAATATAGATGTATAGATGCGAGACATTTCTCCCGGCACCAGGCTCTCTGTGATTCTTAGCTTCATAATTTTATGTCCTCAGTTTTGACTGTTTTCATGCTTGCTTTCTCTCTTAAAAGCACTTTTAAGTTTTGCTGTTATGATGAGGCCTGAACAGCTGATCACATACATACTTATTTTTAACAGATTAATCACTTATGGCTGGGTTTATTTTAAATCTATGCATCTATTAATGGTCATTTATAGTTCCTCTGTCTGTAATCGGAGTAAAACTAGCATGCAACATACGTTCTTGCAAGAGACAAGGGCCTTAGTGAATCAAAACTTTGCCTTAACATGAAATAATAATAAAAAAAGGTGATGAGTGTTAATGTTGTGGCAGTATCTACAAACAAATCAACATATGGGATTAGTGTAAAAAAAAGTGGAGTTCACTGTGAAACTGCAGCGAATCGGTCTCTAACGATGGATGGATCGCATTCACTCACACATGTAAAATGATGTCACCGCATGCATTTCTAAACCACCTCCAAATGTGGTTATTCTGATGGAATCTGAAGAGACATTCATTTGGGGTGTTTGGAGCTCTGGCCTTTTGGATCTCGCTGGATGGATGTTTTTCCCAGGTCATCATCGCAAGGCTGAAAAAGATGTCCCACACTCAAGGACTCAAAGAATTTACAGATCAGAGCTTCCACAGAGCGGCTGATTGGTTGGCAAGCATGGATATGGCCTCTGATCATTTGCAGAATCAATGCATCAAAACAACTGGGCAACCTTTAAAGCCTTGATAAAGATACTGGAGTTCCAGGCTGCATCACAAAGCTTCTGAAATGGCTAAGAATGGTCCAGTAGCTCACTGAAAAGTGAGCTACTGGACCAGTATAACAATATCTTGTCATTCTAAGAGTGATGTCCCACTGAAGGAAAGAAACATTCCACCTATATCGTTACCTGCCAGCATGCTATCTTTGGCAACAGGTTACGATATTGTATTACATGGCACTTGTAATTTTACATGACGGATCTCATATACCCCCTCAGTTTATGGGTTAATAAATCAGTCGGTTTCATTCTTTTTTTTTATTCCTTTCTTTTTCTCTCCTTATATGTTCGCTTATGGAAGGAGCATGGGCAGAATGCACACTTGACCTGTGCTCTCTTCTAACGACAGTAAGCGAGAAGATAATGGCAGCCATCAACAGCAGCCACCCATGCATTGAAATACATAAATTGATGCCACTTGATATGACAAAGTTGGTAAGTCCACTTACTTTATTCCAACTTGTACTGTAAAAAAAAAAACATTTAGGGCTTAGGAATTATATAAGGCTTATCTTCTTGATACCTATCAGACATTAGAAAAGTCCTTATCCTCAAAAGATCTCACAGAGCCCACTGTAGATGGCTCTGTTTGGTTTGGGATTTTGCGGAGGACTAATATACTGCCTTACCCACAGACCAACACCAGGGAAACAGACCAGCCTCAGCCTGACAGTACCCAAGCCGACACCAGCCACACTCCCCAAGTGGAAGTAGAAGAACCAAGACTACAAAGAACTGAAAGACAGGAAAATGTGGCCCCCAATAAAAAACATGACCACTACTCTGCATTACTGGATGTCTTTGGAGCCCTTTATGAAAAGAAGCCAACTCCTTCTAAAACTGTCCCTACTGAAAAAGCACTTCGCTTGCAGCTGTACAATCGACATGGTGACAGATTCAGTGACCGACAGCTTTTAAATCCCAAGGTTTGGTCAGACATCTTCTATGTAAGACCAGGCTGGGTACCTAAAAGCGAGCCTTACCACCAACTCGGTCAACGATATTGGGATCTGCGTGCAGCCAGCACCGTTATCTTCACTGGCTCTCCTCACCATTTATCCAGTAAGTTAAGGGTGCCATGTGGGGTCATTTGTTACGATCACCCTGAAGGACCTTGGTGCGAGCTCCAGTCCCCAAACGGTACCCAGATCTGCGTACTCGCTGTTCCGGCCATGCCGGACACTTCTTAACCTCAACCTGCACAGCCAGTCACTTCCTCTCTTTTTTTTCTCCAACCCAAATCATCTTCATTTCCCCCCTCCACCTGTCGTCAGAGTCCCTCCCCGGGTAAAGCATGGACCCTGAAGGGAGTTTCACCTCTGAGAGGGTGACAATGATCAATCCAAGGAGTTGAGCTGATTCCACCACAGAGGAGATGGGAGTAACCTCAGCAAAATGCAAGAGAGGAACATGGAACAAAGATTGAGATTGAATTCTGCACACGCTCCCTGTCCAAGAGTTCATTCAGATGTGGCATCATCATCTGTCCTGATGGTGATGGTGTGTTCACCAAACACAAAACTATTGTTCCCCTTGTTACTTGTGTGACTGAGGTTGTTGGATCTGTGTTAACGTGTGATACAGTGGGGAAATGACTCACCTGGTGCTAATAGTAAGAGCTAACTGTGGTCATAGTCACTTGAATCAAGTGACGCACATTTTCAGAAGTCTCCCTTCAACTTCCTTTCTGGCTCGGGATGTGCATAGCAACTGTTTTTGATTCTGTTCTTGAAAAGACAGGGGTTAGATGCTGCCCTTGCCTGTGTTGCACTGTGGTCACGCACAAACACGTACATAAGTGTCCTGTTGTCTGTTTTGTTTTTATAAACATTAAACCTATTTGGATCATTTCAGTGCTGTGCTATATGCTACAGTGACCATACATACCTTTTTTTTTTAGCAAAACACGTCTTCCAAAATGTCAATTATTTAATAGCACAGCCTCTCTTAAAACTGGAGTGGAATCCTAATCAATCTTATTTGTACCAGGTTTATTCAAGACATGTCTGAGCATTACATACACAAGCTAAAGTCTTGCCTTGTTTTTGTCACTTCAGTTTTTATTGTAGTTTCCTTTTTATATAGGTGTAAAACCAATGTATAGAAAAATAAATACAAAAACAAACAAGTGGGAGTTACATTCCAAACAATCTGTCCATGTTTATTCCCATAATTATTCATCTGTCCATTTTAGATGGTGTTTGATGTCTCACAAACCTTTACATTGAGCCGAAAAACAGAGCAAAAAAGCTTGAAAATGTTCCCATTTCAGAATAGCCTAACCTCACGCTGTGACTGATACTAGAAAAAGCTGCTTCTTAGAGGCAGTTTTATCACATTTGCTTCATTCTGCTTCTGTTAAGTTGATTTGCGCCCTCTGCTGGTCTAAATACACATGCAAGTTACAGAGAAATCTGTTTTTTTTAATGCCAATTAACAAATTAATAATTTACATTTCTATATTTTATGTTGTATTTAGAGGGAAAAGTTCAGATTTTAGAGATTGTTCAAATGTTCTTTTTATTAAAAAAAACAAACAAAAAAAAGACCAGTTCTATAACCTGTATGTTATGTGAGTTTGTATTGAATTGCTGTTCTGAATAAAACTACAAGGGAAAATGGCCTCACTTTACTGAAATGAAAATCCTGGGTTTCTTTCACGTCTTTCTTCCATTCCATCCCCACTTTGTCTAATGTCTCTGTAGCTACATTTACATTCAAGCCTCTTGTTTTTGAAAAATCTCTCTTCTGTATTAGATGTAAGGACAGCTTGGATATGAGTCAAGTTCTCCAGGTAAATCCCAGAATGATGGGCATGGACCTGTCAGATACAGGAACATCTTTAAGAGAAACAAATACTGACAATAAAGTCTTCATTTTAATGAATGGGATTTCATCGGACCAAAGGCTGAGGCAACAAAGCAGTGACCAGACGCACTTAGTTTAGCTTTTGGAACGCACACCCATGTATTTTTATTTGTATATACAAATAAAAACACATTAAGGCTGATTGTAATGTCAGTTGATTTTCAGGTGTTTTGTCATCAGCCAGTTTGGGCCAAATTTGACCAGATAAAGTTGCCAGATGAACAATCGTTGGCCTACAAAATGTAATAAAGTGCTTCATCCTGAGGGAAGAGCTTTCTTTTTTTCTATTCCTCTGTTCCAGCTGTTCTTCTCAGCGGCTTCTTCTGTCTTTGTGTTGCTTTTCTGCTGACTGTCCTTCTCTGTCCTCAGGTCTCGACAGGCAGCTCAGTCACGGGGACTCTGCATCGGGCTCTGAACGCTCGCCCTCTATTTTCCCAGAGCACATCCACCCGCTCTCCTCTAGTGAACAACACCAACATGTTCTCCAGCAGCCTAGCTCCAGCTTCCTCCCACACCCTCACCTCTCTGACCAGCTTGTCCCCGATGCCTCCTGTAAGGACGTTGGGCCTCAACCTTCGGACACGGACTTCGAGGTTCTTCGACTAGCCATCTCACAGTTACGAGCCGAGCGTCAGGCTCAGCTGCAGCAGCAGCAGCAATTAGACTCCCAGCTGGAGTCGACCATCAACTGCCCACAAAGCTTCCTGTCCATCCCCGTTTCTAGAGGCAGCAATCACACTCCTCTTATTGGCCAAGGAGGTTCCTCTGAGTCGTCCCAGGGTACACCTGGCAGGAAAGCCATAGCAGCCACTCTGGAGTTGATTCACTCGACGCTGCAGCCAGAGCAGGTGGAAGGGGAATGGAGACAGGACAGAGGGGAGCTGCCCACCGTGAGACTCAGGAAGGGAGGACAAGGAGAAGGCGAGTCACAGGACAGAGTGTTGACATTGTTAGAAGAAAACCAGGATCTCGTTAGCAACGACTCATCTACCTCTTCATATAATGAAAACACAGTCACAGTGACGGGACCAGGTGACCTGATGGACAAAACCAACACAGAGAGAGAAAAAGCAGCTCAGCTAGAAAAATCCACATTTGTCCAATCAACTAAAGTCAGTGCAGCCACCTCCAGTACCTCCTCCTGTCCTGCAGAGGGCGACAGATCAGGGTGAGTAAAAAAAGCAGTCTCTTTTCGAAACTTTAATATTTAAAACGGTTATCAAGCTAAATATTGAACATTAGCAGATAATTATCCAGCTTCCAAGGCCATAACATACACTGTTAACCCTTTAAGGTACTACTCAACCATTTGGTCGACCACACTTTAAGTCACTATATCTCATTGAAAAATGCATCAAGCTGAACTCACTCACACTTAATGTGACTTGTTCTGATGAACAGACGTTTCAACCGTTTGGTAGAGGCCTGTATCTGTAATACTGTAGGGTCTAATTTCATGTGATTGTTATAAGTATAGTAGTAGTATATAAAATAAAAAAAATGCTTTTGCTTTTTTCTTGGTGCGTACCGTAAAGGGTTAATGATCAGGGTTTACATCTGCGTTATTATTACAGTATGAGAAATGTAGTTTTGCCTGATTCAGATACATGAAATGTGTGTTTTCAACTATTTCTGTCACAATATTAACTTTGTGTATAAACTCATGTGCTGCTTTGTTATTGCATTATCAGGAAGGATGATTCAGTCGTGATTTCCTTCTGCGTTTTTGCCTCATCGTGTTTTCTCTTTGTAGAGACGTTCAGTCAGAGCAGGAGAGGAACGTACGAGGAGAGGGAACTCATGTAAATGGAAGTAACAAGGTAACTGGAAGCATCACTATGGTAACAGGCCAGGAGGACAGCCCGAATCCTGCTCTGCCCCAACTACATCAGATCCAGCAGTCCCAATATCATCTGCAGCAATTTACCAACCAGCAACACGAGTTCCAGCCAAGTCTGACACACTCACAGCTTCCACCTCACAGCCAGCAGCAGCAGCAGCAGCAGCAGTGGGGACATGGATACATGCGGCACCACCACCTGCCTCATTACCCTGGCCAACCTTTCCCTGCGGGTCCCATGGTGAGGCCTCTAACTGCCCTTGATAGTGGAAGGGGCCTCCTGGGACCCACACCTGCCTGGCCAGGTGACCTGAGCCCTGCAGGTGCTGCTAACATGGTGTGGAGCCTCCCGCAGGCCGTCAGTGGTCCTGCACTGCTGGGAATGTACCACAAATCTTCAGGTCAGGGCAGCAACATGTACAGAGGAGGCCAAAGAGGAGGCTTTAATGGGATGTAGTTCGACCACCACACCAGCTCATCGTCCCAGGTAAACCACACACCTGCGGCAGCTCATGTCACTTAAAGACACTACAAGTAAAGAAATGGACAGACTGCCTTATACGTTTTCCAGTGGACACTCTTTTGTCTTTTTGTAAAAAAAAACCTAAACATTTTTGTTCTTAACGTTGGGTTTGTTACCCTGGGGAGGTGTTTGTTTAGTTGTTGTTGTGCTGTAAGTAGTAAATACGACTGTCTAGTTTTAACTTAAAAAATTCATTTTTAACGTTTTCTTTTCTTTTTTTACATCAAAGTTTTTTGTATTAAACTTCACTGAATAATTCCAAAACAATCCAGCGTTTGCTGTAATATTTTCCACAAGGTCTTTTCTAACATTTAACATTTAAGCATTTAACTTTTCTGTATGTTTAATCTTAATTTACAGAAACGGTAAATGTTCGGTGTGTTAAAGTTAGGTGAATTTATTTTAATTTGGCAATATAGATTTGGTTCAAATGGTGTTTATTTGACAAAAATATATAAATCTCTGGGTGTAAGATAAAATAACATCTTGTCTCAAGTCATCACCAAGTCATCATCACCACTCCACATTTAAAGGAAGATAACTATTTAAAAAAATATTTTATAATAAATGTAGAAATTATTATTACAAATATATATAATATATAAATTATTATTATTAAATTAAATTAAATTAAATTAAATTAATTTATTCTCAATTCTACAGAGACCTGAACTCTCTATCAACACTGCTTTTCCCTCTATATGGAATGGCTTAATTAATCTTAAATGCTTCAGGGCTTTGTGCTTGTGCTCATTGCCCTGTTTGAAAACCTCTATTTACAGGTTACAGATTTTTTTTAGCAAAAATTCAGTTTTTCCTTTATTCAGTCTCATTAGGACTAACATGGCACCATAAGTTAACACAGGTCAGAAAATTAAAAAAACAAATCAGTATGTTTTGACAAATCAGACTCAAAATCAGTCGTCTTTATTCAAGATATATACACTTTTTATGTTGATTTTTGAAAATGTTGAGTCATCACTGCAACAAAGAAGTTATAAATAGTAAAAAATGTGATTCACCAAGTGGTTAGAACCTTTAGTGATGCCTTCACTTGGCGTATCTTGACTCTCTACTGTTGTTTTTCTAATGAAAAATTAAGCTAGAATATAATCAATGGATACCAAAACCAAGTACAGTTGTAGAAAAAGTAAATGGTCTCATTTTACTTTACATACATTCATGGTATTTGCAATAAATTAGAAAAGAAAAAAAGCTTCCTGTCCTGCAGGAAGCGAGATAAAAAAAACACCTTATTGATGGTTTATTTAAGCTGAATCTGCTAGAGTGAGATTCCATAGAAGAAACAAAACAAAAAACCTAAAAGGTGAACATTTTACCACAATTACTTTTACTTCCCACCCTCCTGTTAATCTGAGCTTCAGCTCCCTGTGGGTGGAGGTGGTTCTCAGTGCAAGTCTCACATAAAGACTTCATCTCAATCCCGCACTTGGTCCATCTGTAAATCGTTACTTTAGACAAGAGTTAAAGGTGTCATGGTCATTGGACTAGAGCTTGTTGTCGTGGCGCTTCAATAGAGGGTTCAGGTCCGTCTCCAACTCTCTCTGCTTCTGTAATAAACCCTGTAAACACACACAAACAAAAACTTTCATATCATAGTTTACCTTGCTGACATTTAATGGTGTCATTACAAAGTTGTCTTTTTTAATAATAACATCAGCTGTAATAAAAGCCTATTTGAGGGGTTAAGTCCAGGTTTTAAGCTTCAGGTTAGAATGAGGTTTAGGATGAGGATCAGGGAGAATCAGTTACCTGTCGTAGCTGAGCCAGGCCTCTGAGGATCTCCTGCTGCCGCTGTGTGTGTGTGTTGCAAAGCAGCTCAGACTGGAGGAGAGAGTCTCGATGTGAGGAGGCAGGAGGAGATGCTGAGCTCAGAGGAGCAGCATCTGACGAGGAGAAGGTACGTTATAGTTCCTCACAGCAGCAATCGGTAATCCAACCCCTGATCTCCGTAAAAATATAAAACAGCTACTTTAACTCAATTTATTGTATATAATGAAACTACTGTACTGTAAATTATTATTTTTTAAAAGAGTTTCTTGTGTAACCTGTGTAAGTGTGTAGGGGATTATCAGCAGACTCCAGTGGGTTCAGGGTGATTTCATCAGTTCGGATGTAAGGAACAAACTCCTGGACCAGTGGAGGAAGAGGGTTGGGAGCCTGACGACTCTGCATCCTGTGTCTGACAGCAGGGGCGGGAGGAGAGCGCCCCCGAGAGGAGACAACATTAAGAGACAAGTCAGTTCAGTTTAAAAAAAAAACACTTTGCTATCCAGATTCATTGAGGGAGTCATAGGGGAAGCGAGAGTCAAGTCTCAGCTGACATTGAGAAGGGGGGCAGGATAGAACCTTGACAGTTTTAACCACAAAATGACCCTCAAAGGATAAGATAATGGGTGTATAGATATTGATCTATCCAGAGCAGCACACCTTTCATTGTTGACGACTGTAGGGATGTTCTGTCCTCTGGAAACAGTCTCCACCTTAAAAAAAAAATGTTGGTTCAAAGGAAGCTCTTAAAGGAGAATGTGATACAGTTAAGATAAAATAAATCAATGTAACCTTAAGTCCAGCTCCAGCCTTTGTGAAGTTGGAGCAGAGATGAGGATCCTGGTGCTGAGGAGGAGGAGGTTCTGTCCTGGACAGACATGTCCTCTCCTGCAGGGCGAGGAGCTCGGCCTGCCTCTTCAGTCGACTCTCCTGCCTGTTCCTCTGCAGAGCAGCTGGGTAACGCTCCGAGGCGGGAACGAAACGACGGCTGGGACTGTGGAGGTTGTGCGAGACAGATTTGGATTGGAAAACCAAGTTATTTAGCAGAAGGTGAGATAACAAAAACCTTGTCCCCACCCACCCTTGCACTGAAGGTGCATACACTCCCTCAATCAGGTCTGATAGTATTGCTTGACAGATTTTTACTTTTCAGATGAAGCATCCAAATAATGTTATACCGTTTCTGTTCACGAAGTTCAATTCATTGGATGAACATGGACTAAATATTCCTTGTAGAGTAAATTAGTCAAATTTGTCTTGTTTATCTTGTGTTTCACCCATGTAAATAACATAAGATATCAAGACCACAAGTCCATAACATAAAAAAGTAATACATGTGTGTTTTTACTTCTGTGTGTTCCACTCTGGCCTCCTCTTGTCCCTCTTGTTCCTCTCTGTCCGTGCAAATGCTTCATATGGGTCTCCGCCTCCTCCTCCTTCTGGCAGACAGATATTCTCCTTGCCTGTCCTCACTGCAGGGTTCCTGCTGTTTGGAGGAGCAACAGGTGCGTGGTACTGTGCAGCGACGTCAGGAGTCTGAACCCTCTGTGCGTCTGTGAGTGGGACGGAAGGAGCGTCTGTGCAAGAGAAGATAATAAAAAAGGTACCTCAGTACATTGAAAATATCAAAAATAACATGGACACAGACCTACTAAATCGTACACCATTCTTAGTCATGTTAAAATAATATTAGTAATAACAGTAACAATTACCTGTCTGTACAGCAGTGTCTCTGTACGGGGGCAGTGAACTGCTAACACTCTCCTCCAAATGACCGGGAACTGATAAACACACACATTTAGAGTTTGTATTCATGGAATTTTAACATGTATTTTATTTTGAAATTTGAAATCTTAGAACTTTTTGTTGATAATAGTTTTGTAGAATTCCACAGGCAGTGTTCTGCTTTGTTCACCTTGAGCTTTCATGCAAAGCCCAAACCATCGAGGTGCACCACAAGATGTACACGCACAAGGCATTTGCAGCCATTTTTCTACAGCGCAGATATTTGCATCTCTTTGCGTCATCGTATTGTTGCACTGGGCTTTACTCACCGTTGGGATACAGCAGCTCATTGCGAACTTCCCTTGGCTCCTCTGTCTGCTGACTCGGTTGCTCCTAGACGTGAAACAAACACAGAAAATCAAACACGGCAACTACAGTTTCCTTTCCCCAGGAAATAGTTAAATAGCTGTATAAAGAATGGTGCAGTGTTGATCATTGACCTTCTGGCTCTCCAGCTCGTACTGCCTCTGTAGCATCTCCCTCTCCGCAGCCACCCTCCTTGCGTCCCTGTCCTGCTCCTCTCTCCTTCTCATCTGCTCTCGCTCCCTCTGCTGCCGGCGCTCCTCCACCTGGGCTTCAATCGCTCGCTGTCAGAGACAGAGCTAAACCTTCAGAAAAGCCAACTGGATGATGGATCAAAAATATTTCTTACCCCTCTCTCCTCTTCCTCTTACCTGCTGCTCGAGCTGTTTGAGCCTCCTCCTCTCTCTTTCCTCGATCTGGGCGGGGTCCAACAGGGCAGTCATGGTCCTCAGGTAGCTGCAAAAAAAATACATGAATTCTGAGCATCTATTTGCATACACAATAGAATAAAAAAATTACAATTTAAAATTTGAATCTTTTACCCTTTTGAGTTCCAAGGGACAAGCCATTTTGTCTGTTGAATGGATATAGCTTAAATTTGCCAGAGGATATTACTTTTTGGAAGAATTTAGAACTAATATTTTATATTTTTTACAGCAGTTTTGGGGAAGGTGACATTTTCTGCCTCTGGGAACAAATTAGTCAGGATATTAAAGGAACTCCCACAACCCTCCAGTGGAGGATAAAGCGGTAGATAATGGAATAATGGATGGATTAAAGGAACTCTTAAGGGTTAAAACAAAAATGTATGTTTCAGAATATCTTTATCTCTATCTCTATCTATATTTTTTTACTATGTCCCCCTTTTCCTTTAAAGGTCCAGTGTGCAAGAAAGGGTGACATCTAAAGTTGAGACAGTAGTTTCCTGACTCCATGACGGGGAACTACGGTGGCCTTCTCACACCAGAAAGGATGTTGTTCTACTATGTTTGTGTAGTAAGCTTCCACTTAATATAATACAGAACTTGTGCTCTGTCCGGTTTGTCCTGTCGTGTCAGATATGCTATAAAAAACATGGGATTTTATTTTAATTAAATACATACTGGCCCTTTAAGTGACTCAGGAAAGTCCACACACATTCTTCTCCACAAAGATGCAAACCACATGGAGTCATGCTTCTCCCTGGTCACCAGATTTGAATATTCCCACCACTACATGAACCTCTCTCTCTCTCTCTCTCTCTCTCTATCCTGTTCATCTCCTTACATGAATATCTGATTGGATACATCAGGTCCGTCTTACCCGGCTCTGCTCGGGAACCTGTTGGTCAGATCCACGCTCTCTGCTCCACAGCTGCTCGTGGCGTCCCAGACTAAGGACAGGCTGGATGAAGGCTCCCACTCCCCTCGCTCGGATCCAATGGATGGAGGCGGAGGTGGAGCCGATGGAGCTGTGGTGTGGACAGAAGGCCGCCTCTGCAGCGAGTCAAAGTGTGTCGTCCAGAGGTCGTGGTCTTCTGTCTGCAGAGACACACACATAGCACAGGATCATGGTTTGTAGCTGGCTGTGTTTTCTATCGTCTCTCCTGTATCTGGCTCTGGTTTCTTCGGTCACTACTGTACCTGGCTCTGGAGCAGCTTCTCTCGTCTCCTGCGTTCAGCCGTTTCCTCTCTCTGTCGGTCCAGCTCCTCAAGCCAACATCTCCTTTGCTCCTCTCTCCTGTCAACACTCATCATTTCCTCCACTGGTGTGATGTCCTACAGTGAAAACCACAGTAAATTCAGCTTTAACACCACAGGTTTATGAATCAAGCAGCTCTTTTATTTGTGGATTATTTCGTTTGAGTGTCATGGTTAGTTATTGTAAGTTATTGTAAGGCGATCACTCCTATCGTGTTGTTTTGTGATTTGTGTCATTTAGAATTGAACAGCTGAAGTTCATACTGTTCAATGGCAGAAAAATTATTACTCTAAGGTCAGAGTTACCCCGAGTTTGAGGCTGGATCTGATGGCTGCAGGCTGCTCCCAGTGTTTGGTGGAGCTGTGAAGCGATAACACGCTCTCTCTGTCTTCCCCAGTCTGAAACATGCAAGCATATTCTTGGTCGTAAACAGAGCAGCAATTATTCTGGTTCCCGCTGTCATGGAAACAGCCAACAAAGTTTACAGTACAACAGGTATAATGTGTCGTACCTGAGGTCTGTCAGGAACCAAACGCTGCTGATGCTGCTGTTGTTTCAGTGCGACCTGCTCATCTGTCAAACACATGTGCACGTTAATCCATAAAATCTATACATAAAATGGCTAAAACGGTACTTAATCACTCAATTACGCCAATTTGGTGTATGATTATAATCTATACAAAAATGGATTCTTCAAGTTTTTAAATGCTTGTGTATGTGTACCAAGTTCTCTCCTCCACTGAGCCTTCTTAGTGGCTAATCTGCTGTCTGACTGTTGCTCCTCCAGCCAGCTGAACAAACACCCAGACAACCTGGAAAACAGCACATGAAGAAATGTTGTTTTTGGGTTTTTTTTTTTTTAAATACAAACACATTATAATGTAATTAATGTAGTCCTTCTTTCTATCAGGTCCAATCAAATCCTTTCCCTCTCTCATTAACATCATCATCAACATGAAGTCAGCTCAAGAGACTGCTGTTTCTTTTTCCCTACATAGGATTGATTTCCCTCTGTGGCCATTTGATTTGAATGATTTAAATTTCCGTTTTGACAAATTACCACTCCATAGCCCAATCATGCCACGGTCAAAGTGACTGAGATCACATTAAAACCATTTACCTCTGCTGCTTCTCCATTTATCTGCACATATTATCTTTATTGAAGTTTGTTACTTGTGTATTTTGTGTTTTTTTTATCCTAATTGTTTTACACATCTTTTTTTTTTTACCCTTCGCTTATATTTTATATGTGAAATATGTGTCGTAAATTGCACCGTCTGGATGACGCACTTTAATTTCATTGTACTATGTGCAATGACTATAAAAAGATTCAGATTCTTCTGATTATCCGCCACTCGGATGTTTGATGTGAACATAAAATGAAGCTGCTGACTTGTAACTGGATAATTAATGTATTGTAGTCACCACGTGATTGGCTGACTGAATACATGCTTAAATATGCAGGTGCACAGGGAACACGCGACATATCCTTACCTGTTGTCTTTGTCCTGAGAGGTTCCTCCATCACCTTCTACCCTCTTCAGTACGTCCCCTCCTCCTCTGTCTTCCTCCTTCATCTCCCCTTCTCTTCCTCCTCCTTCAATTTGTAACAGAGAAAAGGACATGTATTTGGCTCAACTCCACTCAATATTGTTTTTTTACTGTCTTTTCCCACCAATGTTTTTACAGCCATACACGGTTTACCTTCACCACTGCCACTACCCTCCTCTGGCGTTTGCTGGCCAGTGCTCGGCGTCGTCTTGACGGTGTTGAGGATCTGCTGCAGTTGCTCATTTGTCAGAACCACCGCGTTGTCCTTCTGTCCTGCGTCCCCACCGGCCAGTTTGTCCTTAAGTGCCGCCTTTCCACCAGCACACGCCCCGCTGTTCTGAGGCTTTGCCGTTTTCCCGCTGGATCTCAAAGATCCGACCGTGGAGCCTTGCTTGTGTCTGTGTGAGTTCACCTTCAGCACATGAACACAAACACACAGGGTAGAACAATGTGGTATTCAAACGTGCATTAAAACACAAGCACATTGCAATAAACACAATTTAAAGTGAGTAACAGACTTGAGTTGCATGATTATTTCATGTGTGAAGCAAAGATGTGATGCAGCATACGACTTACCTTGGTCCCTGTTTTGATGCCAGCCCCGTTGTGATGTCCATGAGTGCTCCTCTCTTTAGTGGTGCTGGTGTTGGAGAAAGACGAGGCCGCTGGCCCTGCCGTCTTGCTCCTGGCCTCTTTGCATCTCCCGAGCTGCTGCTGCTGCTGCTGCTGCTGCTGGGTTGGACGATCCACTCCCTGCACCTCCTCCAGACAAGAAGAGAGCTGCCTGGAGCTCAGGATGTTATTGGCGGCTCTGGGCCTGAAGAGCAGCTGCTGGGTAAATGAAATATGCTGTATGTTACACTGTATGACAAGAAGTGTGCAGACACATCAGGAGCAATGGAACACATACTTTGTTTGTTAAAACCAAAAGTATGAAGGATAATTCCTACCTTTGCTGGATTCTTTTCAACACCTGAAGAAGAAGTGGGAAATTATTATTATAACTATGAAATCACCAGATACAAAGATCATCTTCACCAAGTTACAATAAAAAAAAAAACTGATTTGTAAGTAATAATAATATTCCTAGCCTGGTCTGTCATGCATGAATATATTACATTTGGAGATCATTGTGTGCAGTTTAACTGATCTTATGAGAATAATAACTGGTTAAAAACAGGTTATAGGCGCTGACCTGTCTCACTCACCATGACTGAGTAAAATCAACTTGGGTTTCCCATTTTCAAATTCAAACAGCAGGCCGTCTCTGTTCCAAAAGAAGACACAAAAACAAGTGTAAAAAGCTTTAATGTTCCTGAGGATGGGGTCAACAACACATTTTGATAATTTTCTTTTGGGTTTTACTCACTATTGTCCATATGTACTTGATTAAGATGTAATTAGCATTTAATTAGTATTCATCTATGTTTCCTAAGCTGCTTTTTTTTTTTATCTCTAACGATGCACTGTGCCCTCTGCTTGCATGAAATCCATGTGTTTTGATCATCCACTTGTATTTCACTGCGACATAATGGTTCACAGCGTTAGCTTTAGCATGCTGTTGTTCGTGTAAAATCACACTCACCCGAGATTCATGGCGACAGCAGAGATGACGTACACGGACCCGGTAGGTCTTATAAAGACCGGGACACCGCGGTTCTTGGATAAATATGATGTTCTGCTGTGATTAGACTGGTCTGGCACGGGACAGTTCCTGGATGTTGGGATTGTGTACGTTGGTTGCTGACAACAATCAACAACGCCCTCGCTGATTGGCTTATTCTTCCGCGACGGCAAAATGAACAGCCAATCAAAAGTACTGACGTGAACATCTACGTCAAAGGACGGAGCGTTTTGATTGGCTGGCAGTTTGTTTAAATAGACATATTACTTAATTGAATCAAAACGATTTAAGGACTTTTTGGGGAGGTTGACACAGTGTTTTTGTAAGTTTTTATTAAGTGTTTTGGTCTTTTTTACTACTTTTCAAAACTTACACATTCAGCTTTTTTCTGCCATTTATAATTTTAGTAATATTTAACTTTTTCTGCATTTTTTCTCTGATGATGATCTGTATATGGGTCACTGTGGTCACCAAACTCACAAATGAGTTCACACATTTCTCACACAACTTCTGTATACAAATGCTCTCCATCAGGTCTGGTAGTATTGTCTGACAGCCCATTTTTAGATGAAGCATGCAGCATACAAATATTATTTCATTGTTTATCTTCACAAAGACCAAACTGAAGCAGAATAACAACAAAAATCACCAAAAAGTTACGCACAGCAGCTTTGTGGTCCAGTGTGTATATACAGAACGTTATTTAGCAATATGTTACGGAGTAGTTACCTTTATTTTACATTATATTTGGTTACATTTAGTTACATTTATTCTGTATGACAGTTACATCTGGCCCTTTGAGGGTAACGATTATGCTAATGTGGCCCTCAGTGAAAATGAGTTTGACACCCCTGGTTTAAAGTACGTAAATTTTAAATATTTTTTGGTATCTAAAGTTCATGCCGCGCTTGAAGGGGGTGAGTAAAAGAGTCCTCTGTTTGTTCTTACCGTTAGATGTCATTCTTACATATGCTGGGTTTTTATAGAAAGTGATAACAGGAAAAGACCCATCCTGTCCTGCAGAAGAAGCAAATTGGGGCTACACATCTGGGCTAGATTTAGTGGACAAATCTGCCTATTGGAAGATTGCTGGGAGATGGAGGATATGAGGGGAAAAAAATGTCTAATTTCCTCCTTCACATAAGGCAATTTGCACAAAGTATTGAGTTGGAGTGCAACAGTGTAATTGGATCTGTCTGGTCTCTGGTCCCATTCTGTTGGGGTTTTTTTTTTCATGAGCCGAGAGTAGACTTGTCTCTGCTTGAAGATGTTGTAAAACATCTGGCTCGAAGCCAAAATTTGACAAGTATACAAATTCAGAAGCTTTTTTCTTCTTCTCAGCGCTGCTGTGATCTTGGGGCAAGACAGTGGGTGGAGGAGGTCAGACCTGCTACCTGTATAATCTGCAGCAGCTCCAATGGTGTTGAGGGATGGGAGATCAAGGGCCCAGCCTCACCTGGTTGTTGAAATCTTGCCTTTTCAGGGTTGAGAAAATGGGCTGTAATATAATATTTATGTGGATCTCTGGACACTCTGGAGTGGAGGATTGAGACATTGTGGGTTAACCAGATATATTGAAATGACATAAAAACACCCAGATGTGATCTGGATGACCACCAGACAATTAAACATGTCTTAAGCTTCAACATTTAAGCAATTGTTGTTTATTGATCTGGCTCACATGGATTTATTCCTTAAAAATTTTCAATAATCACCTTTAATTAGGCATGTCTTTACACAATTGGGCTGTATGTAAAAATATAAAGTGACATAAACTTTTTTTTTAATAAGCACTCTCAACTGCGATGGGCAGCTTTGAACTGTGTTAACGAGCTTTGAAGTACTTTGACGAACTTTGAACACAAGAGGAAAGCATCATTGTAAACGAATTCCAAACTGGAGGGCTACGTTGCACCTGTCAAATATCTAACAGTACACAACCTGCCGGAAACTATTGGAAGAAGAGGAAGACGAACTGTGAAGTGTAATGAAAAACTTGCGGACAGAGACATTTTTCCTGTGGAGTGCAGCCGGAAATAGTTATGACTTAGGATCTTCAGCAGGTGTAGGAATAATGTAGATCCAGCTGCAGCCTGTAGATGGCGCCAGAGGCTCACCGTTTTGTAAATGAAGTGTACATGGCAAACAACCTGCGTTAGCTTCACTGTAATGACGTTACGATGTGTGTTTTTTTCTGCCGTTATTAAGGACCGACATCCATGAACCTCCCCGGTCCCCGAAGCACATCCACCGAAGCCACAGTGTAGTCAACTCAGCGTCCACCTGAAGGTAAGTTGTGACAGCGTCTAACCGGAGACACTGCGTAACGTCAAACCGTGATGTTAGCCAGTTAGCTCCCTTTAGCACGGCTACTTTATAACGGCGGAATGAGTCGAAAATAATGCCAGTGTTTTCCACCGGTTTACAGGACGCAGAGCTGCAGTATTTTTAAAAAAAAGGGGGATTTTTTTTAAAAAAAGCGAGCTGAGTTGACATGGTGTGAAGATTTGTTTTCATTCTATGCTAATTTAAGATGAGTCTAGCAGACTTAGCCAGCTAGCGTGCTGTCAGGCTAAGGTCAAGAAGCTGACCAGTCTGACAGCTAACGCCATCTAACATGGTAAGATAAAGGCTTCACGTGTGTTTTGTTGGTCACATAATAAAACTACCTACTGTCGAATAGGTTAGCACTGGAGCTTGTGTTAGTGTCGTTCTCAGTCATACGTGGTCGGTCCTTAAAAGTTGCATTAGCTTGAAGCTAGCTCGATGTAAAGACCTTATAATAAAGGTCAGAACTGATTGGTTTTATTTTTTTTTTTTCATCGTTTGTGTTTGGCTTATTACTACTGAATGGCAGCGGTGGTTTGGTGTCGCTGACCTGGTGGAGAAAGATAGGTTCATCTGTACTGGGGGCTGATTCAGCCCATGCTGCTGCTGCCTCTGTTTATTTGTAGACACATACAATACTACTGATGCAGGACTGCTTGATCATGCAGCTTCTATATCCATATTAGTGGTCAATACAAACTCTGCCATTCGTCAGCGAGGCACCTCAGGATATACAGATTACACCCCGTCATAGAGAGATATATGGACTCGTGGGTTTCAGAGAAGGTGTGATGGATGACTGTCCCCAGTGAAACGTAAATATCTTCCAGTCTCTGTTCTGACATTCACACCAGTTTGCAGGTGTTCACCTGTGATTAGTCTTGCATATCTCCATGGCAACATGAGATTGAGTATGACTATATGACAGTGTTTGCAACATTTTGAGGAAAAAGGGAAAGGGTAATATCCCCTCTGTTTTTTCTCACCATCAATCAATATTAAGTGCATGTATCATGGCCTCCATTCTCAAAAGTTTCGGTCAATATGGTAATCAGTATGGTAGCTACAGAATTATGACATGTTACTTTAGTTTTTACCTTTTATCATAGCATCTCATTTAATTTCTCAAAACTCCTGTCAATCTGCATACATTAAAATAATAATTGTGTCTTCTGTGCAGTACTTGGCCTGTGTTGCACAGATGTAAAATATTTTAAATTTTGCCGATATATCCGGAGCACTTGGTCCGATAACCGAAACCGAGATGTATACTTTTTCCCCTACATCCAATTGCAGAGGTCATTTAGACTCTTCTGTGGTGAAATTAACATAATATTTTGCCTACTCGTGACATTTTCTTCAATTAACAAAATAAGAAGTCAGCGCCAGGTTAGAAGTCCAGGAGGTAGTAGTCTATTTACTGTTGTTGTCATTGGTATAGACGAAGTACACCAAATACTAATACCAAGTATTTGTCCATATCCGATAATACATTTCAAAGCCAATGTCTGCTGATCCCGATAATATTGTGCATCCATACTGTGTTCAACTTGTATTTATTGTTAACTAGTAAAAAAAACAAAACGTCCATACCTGTCCCCTTGCGTTATCCAAACAATGCTAAAATTCTCACTGTACACACACAAGTAAGTCACCTGTCAAGTTTAAAGCCAGTCAAATCAATTGTTGGACAGATATGTGATGAAGTGCATGGGATTTTCAGCTTTTTCCCCTTTTTTCAATTTACCGATCAGTATGGGACGGGATGCCACACCTTTAGACATGCATGATGTTTAGTCATGGTTCCCCTTGATGTGTTTAAATGAGGTCAATATAAGTGTCATTGCTGAATCTGAGGACAATTTTATTGAATTCGTTTTTTGAGTAAGAGGTTACAAATGCCCTCGTCTTAAATGTCTAACTATTTGTCCTGTGCTGCTACATTATTTTTTCGAGAATGTAAACAAACCTAAGCCAAGCTTTGTGGTTCTAGCTTCAAAGTCAGCACGTCATTGGACGTGAAATGTCATGTGGTGAAGTATAATTTGGTCATTGATCTATAATTTGGTCCCTTTTTTTCTCCTTTTACTGGCAATCGGCCATCATCTCCAGCTCTACTGCTTCTGTGTCTGCTTACTCAATTCTTTGTTAACCAAAGGAACCAAGGAAAATCACACCATCATTTTTAGGTTTCTGAGCACACAAAGTGCAGATTGTTATTTTGTCATAGGCATATTATCACTATTAATGATGAAGCAAAAAGTTTTTTAAATGGAGGCACTTTTTTTTTTATTATACTACTGCCACAGCTTTGACAAAAAGCTTTCCCGCATTGACATAAAACTCTTTCAACTGACTGATGTGTTGTGAGTTCTGGTTGCTGTGGTAACTCCAGAGTCTGTGGTGAGAAATGACCTCAGGTGGCAGACATCTTGGTCTTTCTTGGTGGTTGTTTTGATTTATCTGTGTTGTTTCACACAGATGATTGTTGATGGGATGGATTTTGTGTGTGTGTGTGTGTGTGTGTGTGTGTGTGTGTGTGTGTGTGTGTGTGTGTGTGTGTGTGTGTGTGTGTGTGAGAGAGTGACTGAGCAGCTGTTGAACTCTGTCTGGGCACATTGGCAGCATCTGTGAATGTGTGTGTTGTGTTTTTCCCAGTTGTAGTTCGTGATTTTTGAAACTGACAGATGTATTTATTTGGGTTTTGTCTCCCACGGTGCTGCATTGTACGGAGTCAGAACTGTAGCCCTCTTCTTCTTATATTCTTATACTCCTTCCCTGCTTTCTTTTGTCGATCATTATTTGTTTAATTGCCTCTCTGGTGTTGTTGTCATTGTGTTTAACTTTCCTTCTCTGCACTGCTCATATGTTTCCTTTGTGAAACTCAGCAATCACATTTCAGATGTGACTATTATAGCATTCATATTTAAATTTAAATGTAACTTTTATTGGGGTTACATTATTGCTACTTTACCGACCAAATATCAATCAAAAACATGTGAGGCACATGTACCAACATCGAAAATATTTGTTTTCCTGCTCTCTTATCTCTTCATTATCTATCTACATTTATTTATCTATTGCATATAAATGTGCCCCCATCTTTCCATCTTCATCACATGATGAACTTGAGGTGAATAGTGTGATTACTACAAACAGAAAAGGAACATATCAGCAGCAGCTACCTCCAACCCTTATTTAGCACCATTTATCGAGGTGATGCTACGCTTCACTAATGCAACCAGTCAGCACATACACTCAAGTTGCTGAGTTAAGACATGATGGTGATGACGTTTTGGTCCCGTGCACCTGGTTGTGTATTGTATTTTGGGATTTATCTGCAAAACTGTATTTGTCTCCCTGGAACAGCAGATATTTAAGTGCGGAAAAATTCCACAAAGAAAACAAAATAAATAAAATAAAACAATGACTGTTTAAATGTCAAACTTGATTTACAGTTATAGCTGCATATAATTACTTTGTTGATTGACTTTGCCAATTATCCATTCAATTGCTTTTGGCATATAAAAACATTAAAAACAAAAATGAAATGTAAGAAAATGACCTTTATCACAGTATATTTTGCAAACTTCATTACCTGAAGAGACGGCTGACACAGTTGGTACATTTTCTTTCTCAGATAGGTTTTAATTTTTTTGTTCCCATTGGTCAAAACATACGCTTTTTCTCAGTATTCTAAATAAACCATATGTGTATTACTCAAGTGGTTTGGTCAATTTCCTCTCCTGGGGTGTTTGTCACTAAACCCCCTTTTCTGCAGCTAATTCCACCCAATCCCTGCTTTTAAAAAATGCCAAGAAGTAGGCTGAGACCTGAGTGAGGCAGTGAGGGGGTGTGGTCTGGTAGTGAAATTTGATTCTGTGACATCAAATCTTGCGCTGATTGGACAAGAAAGTGAAAGAGTGCTCCAGTGACGAAAGAGAGGACTAAAATGGCCAGTGCCAAAATCAGAATGCAATAGCTGGTGTTTGACCAGAGAGAGGCAGCAGTAGTAGTATGTCTAATTTCAATACTGAACCACCTCTCCTGATGTTGCCCAGAAATGAGAAATATACTACACAGCTTTAGTAAACCCTGAAGTTTAAACACAGATGCAACTTGGTGCCAATCTGTTCACTAAAATATTCCTGAAGGTCCTTGATTGAGGGTTCTTGATTGGCTCCATCTCTTGACTTGAATGAAAGCAGAATTTCCTCACATGCACACACACTAAGTCAGAAATAGCAGCTTAATCAGCCTTAATCAGCGCATCAGCAGCTTTGTCCCAATGATGCCCCATGATGTAAGCTATGCTCACACTGATCCTCTTAGCTGATTGGCTGGTTGCTCGGGTCAGGTTGACATTGTCTGTTGTGCGGGCTTGTCTTTTTGTTATTTGTTTTGACCATGCACTTGATCCTTCTTCAGTTTCAGACACACCCAACCATAAAGCTTACAGACAGCTTAGATGCCAAGCAGGGAAAGTGTTTTGGAGGTCAAGTGAACTGAAGTCATGTCATTGGCATGTTTGCACTGCAGGAGGTGGTGCAGGTGTACAGGAGATTCCCATTCTTGTATCAGCATTAATCCACAATATTTTAACCTGTTAATCTGTTAAACATCATCAGGTGCACACAACTAGCACTTGCAATAGGTAGTCATAAGTTGATTGACAGAAAATGAATCGGTATTAAAACATTTTGGCACATTAGTTTTTTGGCTACCCCCTTTAGGTGTCACCAGAGCACAACCGTTGTGTCCTTCTGTTAGACCAACATCTCATGTCCTCCTTCTCAACATCCATGAACCTTCTCTATGGTCTCTCATACAGCTCAATATAAGTGCTTGCCTTAGCCGCCCCCTCTCTTTACTGCACGCCTAAAATCCCAGTACTTCTGCATACTTTCATCATCTCCCTGGCTGTCCTGCCTTTTTGTTGCCATCATCCTCCTTTGGAAACTTTCCTGTACTTCCTTGTTCCACCACCAAGTTTCATTGTCTTCTTTCCTCTATCCAGAGGACATAACAAACAGCTTCTTGGCTGCACTTTTCCTAGTCGTCTGATAACTCTTCACTGCCTCCCAGAGCCTGTCACATCTCCTTCCTGAACTCTGCACAACCTTCTTCCTGAACTCTGCACAACCTTCTTCAGGTTCCACCATTAATTGTTGGATAAACTTGCTTCCTCCTCTTGTTTTCTGAAGTCATCCTACAGACTACCATCCAATGCTACCTCCCCTGGCGTCGCCTTGCCGTCTCCTATTTCCTGTACTGCACAGCTTCAGTAAACCAATGAATGGTAGAGGGCTGTGTCTGTGAGTTGCTTGGAGAAACCTGCTTTAAATGCCTGGAAAAGGTGTGTGACGTCAATTTAGCATACAAGATTATGTACAATATCATAACAGTCAAATTAGCCCATATTCCCAGAGCCCTGCACACAGATGAGAAGGTACATTGTTGTGATATCATGAATGGATAAATGAATCATTCAAAACACAGCTGGATTTCTCTTGTCTCGATCCCACGTTTCAGGCTATCAAGCAGAATTGCCTTGTTTTTTTTTTTATTCCAACGTTGTGATGTCTATTTTCAGCTTCTGAAGCCTCTCTTCCACATCTTATTGTCATAAGGAGCGAGATCATTAAACTATGAATATATAAATGAATGTGATATTCACATTACAATCATTTTCAGCCGCATTTGACAAATGAACAAACAATGAAATGTGCTTGTGAATCACACATGAGACCTCGCATACATTGATTGCTGCACTTGAATTTGCTCCTGCTTCTTTGCAAGTTTGATAAATGAGGGTGTGAGTGTCAAAGGAGTGTACAGAGCGAGAATAAATAGCCAATTATAACAAAATTAGCACAACTATACTGTAATATGTAGATCAATGTATATAGGCTTTTGCTCAACTATTGCTGAAGGATTCTTTCCGTTTTGCCAAGTAGTATGATAAAGGACGTTTAAAAGAGCATAGGGATTTTGAGAGAGGGATAATGGAAACAGGAGGAGGAAGGTTGTCCTTGACTTTGTCCTCCACTAGCTTTTTCACAGCCCTCTGCATCACACCGCACATTCAGGACGCTGCCTCCTACGAGCACATGCTTGAGCACCAGAAGCACCACTGACACAGAGATAGATCTAAAGAGCAGGCCGTGTTACAAAAGGCTCACCAAACAGCTGCTCTTCACTGAAGACGTTAACACTCACCTTTGACAAAATCCATCTGATCCAGACTTCCAACTAGAGCATTCTTCTTATTGATTGTTTGTACTGAAAGGTGGTTGTTATAATAATGTTTGTTATGTTCCATAGATGTCTGCATGAGAGTATTTTCAAATTAACAGGCAAGTAGTTATTGGGTTTAGATATGTAAGTCAGTTGAGATAAGTCTGTGTGTGTGTGTGCTTACAGTGGTTTCCTGTTCCTGTACTGTTTACTGTTTGACGCTAACCTTTGGCCTATAGCTTGATTAGGGACTTGAGATCAGACAGCTGGATGTTGAGTTTCCATTGTTTTTAATTTCAAGTGTCATGTTGTGAGTTACTGGAGCTTGTGATGTGGGTCAAGCTTGCTTGCACGTAGGAACAGGAATAGTGTAGTTAAAATGCTTTTCTTACCTTGATAATATGTTGGACGGTTTGAGGTTTGTCTGATGCCGGCATCTCCTCACGTGAGCAGATATTTTTTTTGGTTTATTTTCCTTTTTTGAGATTGTACCAAACTAGCATTCAGTCGCTAACCTCAGTGATAAAGACACAATTAAAACCTTTCTGTGTACAAATGGGGGTTAAAAACAAGGTCTTGCTGTCACAAACAAGGTCTGGTTTTGTTTTGCACTGTCACAAAGCAGCAAACGATGTATCCCCATTCTCTTGTAGACTGTAGTCATTTAATTCAGTTTTATTGTCAGACCAAGGTCCATTCAGTATGCATTATTTGCATATTTTAATTACCTTTATCAACCTATCTGTAGAAGTTTTACTTTAGATTTTCTGTACACATATTGCCAATACCTTAACAATTATTTTCATTATTGATTATCTGATTGCTTTCTTTGTTAATTGTGTACATCCCAACTGTTAAACTACAAAGATTCACCAAAAATGACAGTAAGCTTAAAAGATGGGGTGTTGAAGCAAAAGTCTTTGAATCAGTAGCCACTGGACTTGTAGAATGTCGGTTTCTCTATAAGAGCTTCGACCTATGGTTTCAGTGCTTCAGTTGTCTCGCCCGCTCATTCAGGAGTTGGTCCTGTGCCTTCTCGAGGATCTGCTTGTGTTGGCAGCACCGATGGTTGATTGTTGGTGGTTCCTTAGTCTACAATCTTCCTGGTTGTTTTGTCATACATTCGCACCACAGTGAGAGTGTTCCTCTGAAAATGTCTGTGTAGATTGATTGCTCAGTAGCTTGCAAGTCAAGTTGCTACTGATTCTATTACTTTACTATGACCGAGATAATAAAATCTACACAGACATGGTCTGATGACGATAAAAACTGGGTCTGTACTCTGTTTGCATATAATATTTTAATGAGAAAACAAATTTGGTAAGTTGAGTATTACTTCTCTAACATTACACTTGCTGTCTGTCTTACTTATACACTACTACTAAGTTTGGGGTCACCTATCCGATTTTTTTGTGTTTTCCATTAAAAGTCACACTTCTATTCATCAAAAGAGTTGCAAAATGAATAGAAAATATAGTCAAGACATTGACAAGATTAGAAATAATGATTTTTATTCCAAATAGTAATTTTGCCCTTTCGTCAAAGAACCAGCAAAACTGTTTTCAGCTTTGCTAACATCATTGCACAAGGGTTTTCAAGGGTTTTCTAATCATCCAATAGCCTTCTAACACGATTAGCAAACACAATGTACCATAAGAACACTGGAGAGATGGTTGCTGGAAATGGGCCTCTATACACCTTTAATATATTTAATATGTACATATTCCATTAAAAACCAGACGTTTGCAGCTAGAATAGTCGTTTACCACATTAACAATGTATAGAGTGTATTTCTGATTCATTTAATGTTATATTCACTGAAAAAAGTGATATTCCTTCAAAAGTAAGGACATTTCTAAGTGACCCCAAACTTTTGAACGGTAGTGTAAGTGAAAACTATATAAGGCAAGAATCCTCTGTGTCATTAGCTGCTAACGATGTCGGTCAGTGATTAACTGGTTCCATGTCCAGGACTTTCATATTGCCACATCCAAACCATCCAGATATAAACAGACCTTATTAAGCTTTATGTGAACATTATGGTCTGGGGAAATCAAGAAGAAAATGTGGGTTACAGAAAAAAAGCTATGTATTTAATGAGCAAGGAGGTTGTTGATATACTGTATCATGTAGTTTAAATAACCCCTGATGAGCCCATCCATCCATCTATTAGCTGCATCTGCTTATCCTGAGGGATGCGTGGGGGAGCTTTCTCCAGCTGACAGTGGATAGGAGGCAGGGTGTGGGTACACTCTGGACAGTTCCACAGTCAATCCCTGTGGGAGGAAACTAGATTACAGGGAGGAAACTCTTGCATGTGGAAAATATAAAACCTATGAAGGCATCAATGACTGTGCTGCACCGATTTGACTCAGCAGGTGACCGATTGATTGATGGCATGTTGCAATATTTGACGAAGGTTTCCGCGTGCCTGAGCAGTTTTGTACGCACGACGTCCAGTGTTTATTTTGAGCCCGCATCTTGATATCATTTGCAAGCATCGTGCCTCACTACAGTCTTGCTGACTCACTCACGCACACAGAGGCAGCCTGTGACATCATTAGTGGGCTTGCTTCTCTCCTCCAATCGTCTTCCTCTTGTTTGTTCCCTCATTTCATCTTGTACCCCTCTCCTTTTCTAATGCGACCATGTCTTTGTACAATGAGGAATCATCTTTGGGCATGGATGGGGCAAAGGAAGCACGACCAGTTACCCAAATTGCACGGAAAACATTGCATCACAGGGATGTCCACATCAAAGCATTATAAAATAAATTAATGTTTATTCAATGAATTTAATGAATATTAAAATGGTGCAACATTAAACCAGGTCATATCATTTTCTGGGAACTTCAATAGGGAAATTAGACTAGACCATTGCATTATGTACCTCCAATACAAATGTCCATGTTGTCTCAAGTACATCCACATGGTTTTATAAATTAGCGCTTTTATGTTTTCTGCTGTTTGTTGTGGTAATTTGCTATTGTTAATGTATCCAGTGTCTTTTTTTTCCAAATGCTAATTGCATATGATTGTTTTTTTTATTTCAACAACAAATAAGCTTTGATTTGATTCTGCATTTGTGAGTAACATTAGATTCACAGATTTTTACAAATACACAAATTTTAAAATTGAAAACGTTTCACGTCATCAGCGGAAGGTGGACAGTCAGAAGGGAATGAAAATGAACATAAACTCAGGCAGGTGTGAACTAGGGATCCAAGCATCTTGAGCTACACACATTTTAGCAGTTCTTTTTAGTAGCAATTAGCTTGTGTACTGCACTGAAACATTGTTATCACTTTGTGGCAGTTTAGCATAAAAACATGTGATTTATACAAGGTAATATTGGATTGACTGAAACAGTTGTGAGTGAACATTTTTAAAGTCCTAATGTTTTTGTTTGTTTTCCCTTCAGGAAGTTTGACCCTGCCTAAAAGACACCCTGCCTCTCCTGCCCCCCCCCAACTCTGTCCCCCCCACCCCCTGTCCTGACTGGGTCCCTGTGCTGCCAGCGGTGAATTGGAGCACTCGTCGAAGGCTTTGCAAGTTGGTTTTTCGGTCTGGCGCCGCCTCCCCCTGGGGCCGGCGTGCGTTCCCAGCAGCCCGTGGTGCCCTGTGCCCCCCCCTCCCCATCACTGCACAACAGAACCCATGCCCAGGGTAAGTATAAAACGCAGGGCTGATCCCACAAATCACAGTCTGCAGGTTTTGTCAGCTGAAGGTCAGAAATCATCAACGATTACACCTGTAGTTTTTGGCCAAATCAGAAAATCCTCCTTTTTTAAAAAAAATCCTTTCTGGTGACTGCAGGAGGAGGTGCAGTGCGTCCGCCAGGAGCCATGTGCCTCCCTCACACACTCAACATGGACAACAAGCTACAAGGGGCTGGACAGGGGGGAGGGTATTCACTTCGAACACAAGACGGAGGCGTTCCACTGGAGCCCTTCATACACCAGGTGAGAAAAATACTGTGTAATAATGTATATATGCAGTAATAATTTGACATCAATGTACACTGATACATTTGTTGCTCTAAACTTCTAAAGTACACCTTTTTAAGGCGTGGTTCACACTGAAACATTGTGGCTGCGTTGCGTGATTGCTGCGTGTCTTGATTTGGCACGCCCGTCTCCCCACAATACCAATTTGTTTACGAGTGCATGTTCCCAAATGTTCTGCTGGCGCCTGTGTGTGTATGTTTATGTGTAGTTTTTTTTATTCTCCTGCTTGTTTTAAGTGGTTGTTTGTAAACAAAATTATGTTTGTGCTGAATTACACATGGAAAGAAAGCATCAGAGATGTCGACGGTCTGAGAGAGAGAGATGTAAAAACACAAACCTTCTCAGCTCCTCCCTGTTTGATGTTGAATTAACACAAATAAATAGCTTTATTTATGATGACAGTAGGTATAAACATAGTCATGTTCTCCTTTTGTAAAACAAGTATGATCATTGGTCATGTTCCTTCTCAAACTCCAGCCTCACCTGCTGACTTTTTTGCTTAAGGGAGAGAGAGTGAAAGCAGCACTACAAATAACCAGCGTACCTGTGTACTGCATGTGTGCCTCTGATTTTAGTTTAGCGCTACTTTAGAGACTCATTTTAACGATCGGGAGTCACGTAAACATGGCGTCACTCACGTCTTTTTCGGGTCATTCGTCATGGAAATGCATCATGCGTTAACGTTAACAGTTGATGCCGTTAACCGCCGTTAACACACCCAGCGCTAATTATAACCTACACAGGGTTCTCTTGTAGTTGGAACCTCTATGATATATAATATCCCTCTTTTTCATGTATTCAAATGTATACATGAAAAATGTCATATTACTGGAACAATGTCAATATCATCAACAGATTTATTTTCCCAGTTTCCTGGGAACTGTGTGTGCGTCATGCGTGAAAAATAGGAGACACCTGAGCTTAAAAACAGATGCACATCATGCACAAACGTGTCTCACACATGAACACTCTCATTTGCTTTTTTTTTCTCCTGCACACTTCCACAATATCATTACTTTTATACCCGTGTAAGAGGAGACTGTCACACTATCCATTTCAACACGTTCAGACTTTGTTACATGTTGAGTGTTCATTTTCATCTAGTCTTTATCGTGGGAATATAATACACTTATAAATGTGTAAATGTAGTATAACTGATACTATGTTGGGTGATGCATAATCAGATATTAAGTGATAAAATAATAAAACGGATGAAATAATATGAACCACATTTCAATTTTGTACAAACACTACTTTTTGTATCACTTTTTTTACTTGTTTTCACTCATTACTTCATGTGTTTGTGTATATAGGTTGGAGGTCACACTAGCATGATGCGATACGATGACCACACAGTGTGTAAACCTCTGATCATCAGAGAGCAGCGCTTCTACGAGTCTCTGCCTCCAGAGATGAAGGAGTTCACGCCAGAATATAAAGGTCAGTCACAACCTCTTTTATCTGAAAAAGTGACATAAGTGGAATATTTCAGTCGTCTAGCAACTTTTGTGCTCAAAGTAAAAGCAGCTTTTTAGCAGCTTAAGAGCCAAAAAGATCAAGGGATGCAATTATCAGACACAAACACATCTCAGAATGTATGTACAAAGAAAATGTTTGCAGTTAAGTTTAAGCATTTCAAATCAAAATGGGAAAACTTGCTCGAGTGCATAGAAATGTGTTATTGCAGGTTTTTGTAACAGACTCAGGGTCACTGTCTGTGCTCAGAGTCATGGTCTCTGTGGGAATAAATACACTCCATTTTATTTTGATGACATTTGAGCAAGACATTTGTTGCTTTTACTGCAATCTTGAACTTCTGTTGCTTTCAGGGGATGTCACCTTTCCTCCAGCTTACCCTTTACATTCTATTACTCTAAATACCGTCTGTGCAAGAGTAGACGAACGAAAGCGAAGGAAGGAAGGATGTTTAAAAGTGGTTTATCTGCTCTGCTCCTCATCTTGAGGCAGACACACACACACCGTCGCTGTTTCTACTTGCTTTTGCTATAGTAACAGACCCAAACACACTTTGACAACCAAGCACGCACACGCATGCAACGTTTTGGTGAATAATGGAAGACGAAAGATGATGATGATGATGATGTGGATGGAGCAGATGTAGCTAATCACGTTAGTCATGGCTCTGTTTCGGGGTGGTGTGTCTCTAATTCATGACGGTCAGACAGCAACACAAGGACACGAGAATTTCAAAACAGTCTCACAAAACTGTTAGCATGACGAGATGTGACTAGTTGTTATTGGACAGACGTGTACTTTACATACATTTTCTCACCACCACGACATCCTGTTGTTATTGGTCCAGTTGCTCAGACAACATCAATGTCGAAGGAAACCTCTTAAACCCAGGATCTCTGCTCTAATACCGCTGTGCTGCTGTTTTAAATGACAGCATAATAATATGATTAGACACAGATTGCTACCTGCTCAGTAATAATGTTTCTCAGCCTTCTCAGTTTGACTCTTCACTTTGGACTTCATACATGGATTTTCCTCCAGTCTGAGAAACTGAACTAAGATGAATGACTAAATGAGTGGAGCTTTTCAAAAACCCTTCCTTGTAAGACATTTATATAGAGTTGTTTTATCTATTAACTGATCCTTAATTATTTTATAAATATTTCCCAAAGTCCTGACAGCATCAGTGCTTATTCACTGTGAACTTCCTAATGACAAAATTAATTGTCAACTGTTTTGATAATCGATTAATCGGTTTGAAGCTTTTTTTCATGATTAAAACAGAATTTCTGATTGTTTTAGCTTCTTAAATGTGAATATTCTCTTCATTTCTTTGCTCCACATAACAAAGAAATCGTTAAAACTGAATCATTTCCGTTTGTGGACAAAACAAGACATACAAGAACATCGAAATTTCCAGGTTTGACAAACACTGATCAACGTTTTTTAACATTTTCTGAAATGTTATGGATAATCGATAGATTAATCGTTTACGAAAATAATCGGTAATTGCAGCTGTAATTGCAATATAATATCATGCAGTTGTGTTGTGGAGTTATTTTGGCTTTTCAGTCCTTTGTCACTCTCCTCTACGTCTAGTGTCTCATTGCTTTTAACATAATTCTGTGTCCATATTGAATTGAATCCTTGCACCTCTGTTGGCTTTTACAGTCGAATATATATGTACAGCAAAATGTCTGAGAGTGTGTATTTTTGCTCTGTCCTTTTAGGGGTAGTGCTGGTTTGTTTTGAAGGAGATTCTGACGGCTACATCAACTTGGTCGCTTACCCTTATGTGGAGAGTAACGCCGAGGGGGGACTTACAGAGTACGAGGACCGCGATCCCCCCGAGAGGGAGCAGCCGAGGAGGAAACACTCCCGCCGCAGCCTCCATCGGTCGTCGTCCTCTTCCGAACACAAGGATGAACGACCTGACAGGAGGGAGCCACACGAGGGTGACGGTGTCTCTGATAAGTAAGATCATCATATTAAAGTGAGAGGTTTCTGAACAATTAACAGTGTAGAAGATCAATTTACCTCTTTTCTAAGTTATATATCATTACAAAATGAATGTATTCTTCATTGTATCCCAACAAAACATTTTATGGTATTAAATTAAACTACTCTTCACTATTCATTATTTTCTGATTAGCTTTAAAGACTTTAATGATTCAGGGTTATTAAATTACTCAGATTTCTATTCTCTATGCTCTATTCTCAGACTGGTCCTGCACTGAAACATCTCAGGAACTGTGTGATGAATTATCATGAATGTCTTTGCTCTTTCCTTTTTCTAAAACACCACCATGAGGTTCATCTTTTTTGCTATTTTGATTGAAGTCTTATAACTGCTGCTGCTGCTGGATTGATTTCCATTAACTCATTGGCTGCCGACCATTTTCAGCACCAAAGTGTTTTACAGCATTTATTTTCCAAGACCCACAAAACGGTGTGTTCTATGATGATGTAAACACCGACACGACCAAAACAAAGAGTAGACTCTCTTCTTTCATCATACGTCATTGGCGGTGAACGGTTGTCTTTGAATTGACTCATATAGACGTCATTGGCAGCCAATAAGTTTTAATTTAATTGTTATTCCGCTCCAATTGCAAATGCAAAATGAACATGATGAATGTGCTGAAATGAGAAGAAAAGCAGCTGATGAGCTCAGAGATGATCAGAGTTCCAAGTAGCTACAGTTTTTATCTGTACATTCAGTATATTCTTTGTCTGGGATTAAACTTGGATTTGATTGAGACCACACGGCTGAAATTTGCAATTTGAAAATTTAAAGCTTTAAGTCCGATAACACCAGTTTGAACAAAGGCTCACCAGTGGTCTTCTTCTGTTCTCCTGCAGTCTAGTAGAGCTGAAGAGTCCCACGCTCAACCCAAAGATCCACTCGGACGTTCCCTTCCAGATGTTGGACTGGAACAGCGGTTTGACATCGGAGAAGATCAGCCATAACCCCTGGAGCCTCCGCTGTCACAAACAACAGCTCAGCCGCATGAGATCTGAATCCAAGGACCGAAAACTCTTCAGTATCCTTCCTCAGCCTGTCACATACACTGATACACACAGCCTTAAATCAGTTACTTGCTGTTTCCAGATCTCTCACAAAAGACCTTGTCTTAGTAAACGTCATGTTCCTTTTGTCAAAAGGTGATAAAATAAGACATTATCTACACTCCTCACTGCCCACGTCTTTAATTTGAATATTAGTCTGTACATTAAGAGGCGATGAATGTAAATGTGAGTGAGACTGTGGGAAATAATAAAGAGGGAACATTGGAGGTTATCAGGTTAAAGGTTTTGTTTTGATCTTCAGTTCAAAGTGAGCAGACTGCAGCTGCCACGAAAACAGCTGAGGAAAATGGACAAGCAACGCACGTACACACACACACACACACACACACTCTGTCCCAGTGAGGATCATCTGTTTTTAGTCCAAGCAGATTCAACAAGGCTGCTGTCATCTCAGATTTTCTGAACAGAAGTTTATTACCATATAGAACATTATAACAAACAAACCAAATGGATAAAAACATAGGACATTTTTTATGTTTTCATCAAACAACCGTTTGCTCCCTAACTCTAGTGTTTCACCAGAGTTCCTGTTGTTGGAGAATGTGGTCCACCACTTCTCATACCCCTGCATCCTTGACCTGAAGATGGGAACCAGGCAGCACGGAGACGACGCATCCGAGGAGAAGGCGGCCAGGCAGATGAAGAAATGTGAACAGAGCACTTCAGCAACTCTGGGAGTCAGAGTGTGTGGCATGCAGGTAAAAAGAGCTGCATACTGGAAATAGAAACGTGAGTCCAGAACTGTCCTGAAGATAGACCGGGGTCAGTACTTTCTGCATCTGCTTGTATGCAAAGGTCTGCTAGGGTCCAACTTGACATAAATTTCATCATCATCATCATCTTACATGGATGAACACTTTGCGACCATGCGTAGTGTCTGTACATCATCGTGCAGACACCTTTTCCAGTCCAGTCAGTGGCACGTTCTTGTTTTGGTCAAGAGTTTGGAGTCACCTAGACATTTTTGTTGTGTTTTCCATTAAAACTCAAACAATTTTATTCATCAAAAGAGTTGCAAAATGAATAGAAAATATAGTCAAGACATTCACAAGATTAGAAATAATGATTTTTATTCCAAATAATAATTTTGCCCTTTCAAAGAAACCGCAAAACTGTCAGCTGTGCTAACATCATTGCACAAGGGTTTTCATCCAATCCATCCAATAGCCTTCCAGCACGATTAGCAAACACAATGTACCATTAGAACACTGGAGAGATGGTACATGAACAATGTAGAGAGTGTATTTCTGATTCATTGAAAAAAAGAGCTTTTCCTTAAAAAATAAGCACATTTCTAAGTGACCCCAAACTTTTGAACAGTAGTGTATAGGAGTAGGTATGAGGAAAAAACGTTGTACCGTGTTTTTTTTTAATTTTTTTAATTTTTTATTTTGAGTGGTTTTCCATCTTCCTCTTCAGGTGTACCAACTCAACACCGGTCACTACCTCTGCAGGAGCAAGTATTATGGCCGTGGTTTGTCGATTGAAGGCTTCCGCCAGGCCCTGTACCAGTATATGCACAATGGAAAGGGCCTGAGGCATGATCTCTTGGAGCCAATCCTGAATAAGCTTCGCAGCCTGAAGGCAGTGATCGAGAGACAGGCGTCGTATCGCTTTTACTCATCTTCACTGCTCATCATCTATGAGGGAAAGGTGAGTGGGGTTCAAATTTACTATCCCGTTTTCGCTTGCATTCATTTTGCCGTAAATACATTTTACTGCCCCGTAAATGGAAAAAATATGCTTGTTCCATTTTTGTTTGGAAACTCCAGTGGTGGCTTTTTTTTCAGTATAGATGGGTAAAAACGGATACTTCTCACCATTGTTGTGTCTCATTTGTAATATTATCTGCAGAGAATCAACTTCCTGCTTGCACTGGCACCAACACGCTGGCAGCTGTAGCTGAGTCACGCTGCAGAAAGGAAGTCTTCATTTATTTACAGTTAAAGACGCATAAATTGACAAAGAATCTGAAATATTATGTCAGTGAGAGGCGTCTGGGTCTGCACATGCTGTTATGAATTTATACTAGGAGAGTGAGAGACGAAGCCCAGATGAGGTTTGTTTATATTCCACGCAAAAGTGCAACCAAGGCTGAATTCAAACCGGGCAGAGAAGGCCAAAACTGCCCAGAACCCTGTGCAGGTATTTGATCAAGTTTAAGTTTGTTTGTTAATATGTTTCAGATTCTGTGAATTAAAAAAAAAAAAAAAAACATATTTTGTACCCTTGGACTAACATACCCAAAAATAAATGGTCGGTAATATCATATTGCTTAGCATTGGGGAATGAAGTTGCTGTCAAAGAAAGACATTTCACATGAGCACATTAGTCATTACTGGTCAGTATAAACATTTATAGTAAAAGTTGTTATGTAACCGCAGCTGTCTGAGTGTCTGATGGATGTTGTAGCTTTTTTTTTCTGGAAGCCATAGTTGTTCTTCGAAAGAGGTGAGATTCCTTAAACTGATGCATACAACAGCTACTGGTGTCCTCAGTAAGTCACCTGCTTCAAGTCTGAAGCCTGTCTGAGTGACCTGTGACCTGCAATAAACGGACATTCGTTGTATTTGTAGGTAGATAGAACTAGAATCATTCTGATCCTCACCAGGATTGTTGCTGCCTTGTCCCAAATATGTGAGGACACCACCATGTGTCAGCAGAACTGAGCAGAAATCTTGCGTGTGACTGGAGGGAATACCCAACAGCACACAGCCACAGACTCTAGCAGATCAAAGCGTGCCTGTCTGTACACTGTGATGATAGTAAGTGTGCTGGTGTTGGGTTTCCACAGAGTTTCCACTGTCCTCAGGACTGTACGTTTAGAATGTCTGGGGCAAATGAATGTGAATCCCCTCTTCTCTCTCAGGCTGTTGGACAGTTTAAAGTCATTGTGCTAATGCTTTTGTTTAACTCTGGTTCATACTGATTACTACTCTACTGTTTAATTCTGTTTGTAGGACAGTGAGGCCCCTCCAGTCCTCGGCTCTGGGCAGCACGAAGCCCGGCAACAGAAGACTCCTGTGGCTCTTGCAGAATCTGGGCCTCGTCCCTTCACTCCTCCAGCCCCTGACACTCCATGTGAAACGGACACGAGCCAGAGCCCAGACCTGCGGCCTCTGTCCTCTCGGGCTTCTGGACTGATGGCTTCACCCTCCCCCTCCCCCTCCCCTCACCCTTCCCCTTCCCCACAGCCACTCGCAACCACCACGTCAGACTGTCAGGTTCCCCCTAAACCCTCACCTCACCCCCATCCAGACTCCTCCTCTCCTGCGCCCAGTTTAACGCCCCTCCCTGCTCCCCCTGCCCCCCAGCCTAAGCAGCCCCCCCTCGTGGATGTTCGTATGATCGACTTCGCCCACTCGACTTTCAAGGGTTTCCGTGGAGACACAGCAGTACACGACGGGCCAGACCTGGGCTACATGTTCGGACTGGAGAGCCTGATCCACATCCTAGAGAGCCTGCAGGATGGCAACCTGCCGTAGCACCACACATACACATACACACACACACACACACACACACAAACATCCACACTCTACTTTTTGTAAGTTAGTTTAGGTCAATTTTGCTGAGACGTCTCGGCTGTAAATTTGGAACAGGGTTCTCCGGGACGTCACCATGGAAACCTGGGCATTCTACAGTCAAGTAGTTTCTATAGCAACAAGCAGGAAGTGGGACAGTGGAGCTGATGTGGAAAACCACTCCCTCACACTCACTGGTTGTACATGTATACTTGTGGGGACCCTCGCTGTTTTTTTCACCCAACTTGGTTTCCACTCCACGTCCCCAAGTTTGAGCACCTGAACCCAAACTGAACTCAGTATAGTCCCTCGCCACATGAAAATGCATGTTACGCTCCATTCGGACAGGATTTAGATTTAAAACTATTGTTTGTGACAGACATGGAGGTCACTTAGGACTCTGTTAAATTAAAGAAATATTAGTCCATTTTATGAGTCTTGTTATCATGCAGCTGCCTGCCACAGCTGCTCTTAAACTCAAACATTGCCTAGGTTTTATTGTAATCATAATTACTGCTTGTTTACACTCGGTAACTTTTAGGTGTAACGGTTGTAAAGCCACATGAACCAATCGACCAAAGAGCTGATATAGAAAACGGTTATCGCAACTGTCCTGAAACTTTCATTCATTCATTCGTCGTCTACCAGTGTCCTGAAACTTGATTTGCAATTTTAAATTAAAATTTTACAGAGCAGAAATGAAAGAGGGAAGCCATTGAATGTCGCAGAGATTCCATATTAAAAAAACAAAAAAAAAAAACACTATCTCACTTGGGAATGAAGGGGGTCGCCAAATTAAACTTTGAAAGAAAAGAGTGCCTTCATTTCTGTGGTCTGACGCTCAAACCTATCATTGAACATAGACAAACGACAGCATAGATGCACACACGCGCACACACACACACAAACACATGCCCTGGGATCATTTGTCTGAAGAGCTGCTCCATGCAAGACGGAGCAATCCTCCAAGAACAACCAATCAGCCGAATTCAAGGAACCTTCCACTGAAGTTGTTGGCCCACACTCCTCACCTCACTCCCCACCCCACAGAAACCAAACCAGGACAGATGGACAAACTCTTTCCTTTGAACACACACACACACACACACACACACACACACTCAGAAACGCATACAATCATCTGTTAAAGCAATAGATGGCGATGATAGACGGCAACTTTTCTTCACCCGCAGTGCAAAGGGGCAGCCTTGCCCTCAGAGAGAAAGTGCAAAAATTTGCATCATAGATGTAAGCTTTAAAGAGAGAATATAGATATTTTTTTTAAAAGCTATTTGTCCATTTTTTTGGGGGGGGAGTTTAACTCTAAAAATGTTAGTCGTCGGTGTCCTGTAAAAAACAAAACAAACAAAAAAAACATCATCCTCTGGGTTAGTGCGTCAGTGTCAGTTCCCCAAATGTGGTCCAGTGATCTTCTATATTTTTCAAATTGTCAACAAATCCCATGAAAATAGTAATAACGACAATAAATAAGTTATTTGTACTAACAGGTTTCGTCTCAGTGTAGAAGCTTAATAATATTTGATTTATTTGTGCCATAACGCTTCATCGTCGTCTGTCGTCTGATCATTCATCACCATGAGCAAACGTGTAGTGATGCTTTTAACTAGAGTTTATAAATCTGCTGCAGGAAAAAAAAAACATTTATTTTATAGCTGATGATGGATGAATTACTTTAAATTACTTATGAGCTTTACCTCCCCCAGTGGTTCAAACTCCTCCTTTTAAAATGCTTCAAGATGAACAACCCTTGATCCGCTACTGATGAATATTAACGGTTGTTTTCAAATGTCACGAATTAACTTCCGATCTCAACCTATGTGATGTGATCGAGAACATGTTAGACACGTGGGATTTGCTGACAGTCACAAAAGTATAGATTACTTGCAGCCTTATTCTTTACAGAAGGATTAAATAATAGGTCATAAAGTTCACTCCAAATAATAATTTAATGTCATTCAGCCCGGCCTCAAATGTGTTCGAGACACAAAAACAAATCGTCATCATCCAGTATGTGTCTATGTCACTGTTTTATCTCCTCTCATCAGTCTGATTAGATTGGGTCAACCAATCACACACGACCTCCAGAGGCCTGGGCCGTGACACTGCACCGCCCCCTGCTGGATGAGAACAGGAACCCAACCCCAGGACCTGGACTTAAAAAGAGAGCAAATATGAATATTTTATTTTTGGTTTATCAAGGTTGATAATTTATTTTTTTATTGTACCTTTACCCATATATGTCGGGGGGGTAAATGTTTTGTCTTTTACATGTCTCTTTTCCCCCTAAATGTATAAGATATAAAGAAATGTAAGTGCTTCAGAAGACACTGTGTGTGTGTGTGAGTGAAACGTCACAAGTATTAGCAGTATTATTCGAGCTGACTCGAGTCTGGCTCACAAAGCCAGAATGATCAGGCTTGAGTCTGCTCACTGAGTCCCAACACCGGAATTATTTCAATGCACTTGGGTGTGTGTGTGTGTGTGTGTGTGTGTGTGTGTGTGTGTTAGAGCAGGTGTAGACGCCATCTTTAGTCTTTGGTTTGTTTCACTTCACTGTTAAAGCAGTTGGTAAAACTGCATGCACGTCTACGCCCTCCCGTTTGAGTCGGTTTCCCAGCGTTGCGTCCGAACAGTCTTGTTACAGCCCCTCACATCAGTCTGATGCAACAACAGTCCACCGTGTCATTTCAGACCCTCAGATTTATTCATGGAAAAATTAGTCTCAATGATTGATCGGAGTCCATTAGCAGCATTTTCTGCATCTGACATTGTCCTGTTTGTTTGAACAGTGGAAGTACGTGAGATTAAATCTTTCCAGAAGCTTTTCTGTTTGTGTTGTAATTACTGACTGAACAGCTATTTGACGTCCTCGGGTGAAGACACCACCTCGATCTACTGTGTTGGAAAGGTTACATGGTTTTTGATGCAACACCGGGAGGTCACTGTGAGTTCTTAAAGAAAACAACACAGTTTTAACACATTATATGTGTTTGTTAAACACCTACCTACATGATGGTACCTGGAGTGGACTACATGCATATCTTCAAATGTTTGTAAATAAGTCCCATCCTAAGTACAACTGTGAAATATTGCCAATCAATTATTGTAGTTTATTTTATCTCATTTTATGGAAACAATTGGCCGAATAAAAGGTTGCGTGTGTAAATAATCCACCTGCAGCTACGACATTGGACGGCTCAATGGAAACTAATAACGTGTCGTTCAGCTGAGTTGCAGGTGTGTGAGGTGCTCAGTGACACAAGCCTCTCAATTATTCACACCATGACCACTCAAGCGGTGGAGTGAAAGGTGAAGACGCAACAAGCCACAACAAGCCACGTCCTGATGAGACATAAAAGGTGACAAAAAGCAAACTGAAGCATTGTTGCAATTTGTTTGATGGGCGTGTAGTTGTCGTGCAACAAATTAACGCTCTCATTATCAAAGCACAGTGACTGCAAGTGTTTGAGCTATATTCTGTTCTTCCACGGTTCTAACAGGGTCAGCCCTATGTTCCCACATTTCTATGGATTTTTTTTCACTGAAAATCTTGAAAATCAGGCCCTATGTTCCAACATTTCTAAGATTTTTCTCATTTCTAAGATTTTTCTCAAAATGAAACCCTATGGAACCCTAGGGCCTAATTTTGAAAAAACTGTTCCCGTTCTAACTGCCACTAAATATCCTATAAATGACAACACTAGCTACCCATTAGCTGCCAGAATATTACACTTTTTCTCTTTTCAAAAACTTGAGGGCGTGTCTAAAATTATGGCTTCATGATGCAACAGGAGCATAACTCCTCAAACAAGGTTGTCGATATAAAAATTTTTTTCAGCGCCTTTAAAACTGTGGTCTTTTATTCATTTATGAGTCACTACAACTGCTCCAACAACACTACTGTCTATGTTTTGATAGCTAGCTAGCTAGCTGAGGTGTCGTTGTCGCGCATATGTGTCTCACCTGGATGTGAAAACACGCAGAAAAGCTCAATCTAAACTAAAGTGAAGTAGAGAAGAACAGAGAGAGGAGCAGACTCCACTGAGGAGAGAATAAAGCTTCATTTTACATAATTTAAAACCAAATTTTTAAGCACTCTTTAAATGGACTTGAAGCTTCAGCTACAGTGCTAACTTTGACTTTGATGTTTGTTTGAAAAGAAATACAACAGGTATAGGTAAAAAAAAAAAAAAAAGTCTCCTGAACTAGTTTAAAATAAATTGACGACCACATAATTGATCTAAGAAAACAGACTTAAACCAGAGCTCAACTATGGTTTGAGAGAGGCCTTTTTAATTACTGCTGGTAAAGACAGGAAATATTGTTTTGTGTGTCTGTAGCTTTACTTCTTTAGATATCAGATAACTTTTCATGATGTCAATTCTGCACAAAATTCTTCTTCGAGACAATCTCGGACAATGCCCTTCTTTTTCGTTCGCAGGATCCCAGCAGTGAAGATCAGGGATTTTTCTGTTGGGCCCTCCTGCTCTCAATCAGTGAACCTCACTCAACACAGGTTGAGATAATTTTGGTCTCAAGACGATCAGTCACCGTCTGTTTCGTCCCAGACGATCACTCGAGGGATCCCACTTCTGACACCAAGTTGTGTAACAAGACTACAGCATAGAGTTCAGGTCAGACCAGTGTGTTAAGAGTAAAAAAAAAAAATCAAACGAAACAAAAACTAGAGTCTGAAAATCCTCCTGCAGAGGTTTTATATTAATTTTAATTTGGAAGAACAAAACTTCCATTCCATTCAGTCACAAGAAATCCCCACACCTTAAAGTGTGTCGCAGACGACCCAGAGAACAAGGCAAGGAATCAAACTAAAAATTAAATCAAGATAAAATTAAATAATCAGGATATCGTGTCAAAATTTGTACTTTGCCACGATACTAATTAAAAACTAATCTGTGGTCTTTTTTATGCATCATCAAACAGTAGAAAAGCACAAAAATATGAAAATAAAATAAAAAATATAAATCATTTTGTTTTGCTCTGTCTGATAAATATAAATGATGTCTGATGTGGAAAACACAGTGGAAAATATTAAGCTTTTTATAATCTTTTTATAAGACTGTCTCTTCACTCCTGTGTCACCCTGGTGTGTTACCCGTGGTAACCGTAAAGGTCAAGCTCCCGGTACAGGATGTAGTTCTTCAGTCGCTCCGGCAACGGCAGAAAACTCATGAAGACGGGCGATCGGAGATGAAGGCGTCCGAGACAACGACGGATCTTCAGCCGACACAGATGCTGCAGAGAGCGAGCGTTTTCTGAGGAGGAGGAAGATGATGAGCATCACTTCACTGTATTCTTCTTTACATCGTAGTGAACTTCAATACTTTTGTGTTATTGAACAAATTTTGATACATCAGGATTTGATTCAGTGCTGGATTCCAGAAGTTGATATCAATACCATATAGAAAATGTTTAATCACTTCCCAACCTTCTTCTTCTTCTTCTTCTTTGTTGCTTATAGGTTTTCAGGACCATTAAAGTTTGATTTCGCTCACCTTGTAGCCTGCAGATATCCGGCCACTCTTGCTGCTCCATCACAGCCGCCTTCAGTTTGGTGCACAGGGTCACGTGATCCAAGTAGTCCAGCAGGGTCCGGACAATGTGACCTGAGAGGTGCTTCAGCCAGGAGACTGTGATCACCTCACAGAACTGCACCGACATAAAGACAAACTCAAAAACCACCAGTGACGCTGACGTGCAACGGACAGAGCGGCAAAAGAAGTTGCTCTTTTAAAGGCACAGTGTGTAAGATTTACCAGTTATTTTGGTACTATTACTAAAGGAAAATACATACCATGCCGAACCGAAATATGCCAATAGTGGCCTTCAGTTAAGTAATATCACACGAGAGAGTGTTGTTATTGTTCAGGGTTAGGGTTAGGTTGTAATGTGGCCGTAATCCCACAAACTGAACCTTTAAATCTCCGTTCTTCCTCATTCTGATCCTTGGTTTGATCTTCAGAAGGTCAAATTGACCTTGTCTACATGCCTACATGCCATTTTCTTGGTTTCATAGATATTTGCATTGATGAACAGGTGTACCTAATAAAGTGGCCACCATTTTAAAGATAAATGATACAGACATTGAATTTGAGTTTGAATTTTTAGGTCTGAAAACACTTAATTCACATCACTCCGACTATATAGAACAACTGTTCAGTTGGTAGCTTCACTAGTTCTGTTCTGATCCTCCCTGTTCATTACCATGGTGTCTTTGATGACAGTGTTGCTCCATCCCTCGTAGTCGTCAGGTATATGGGAGTTGTTGCCGTAGGGACAGTGAAAGCACCGCGCCACGTCGTAACCGTAGTGACACAGCATTCTGAGGACCACCTAACGCACGCGTCGAAAACAGACCAGAGTAGGCATAGGAAGGAGTGTTGTGTAAACGTGTGAGACTGTAACTTTAACGTTTACCTCGTCTTTGAGCGCGTACTGCAGAGCTGAGGGAAAGTGTGTGGTGTTTATTCTGCAGTAGTAGTTGACGTTGGCTCCAAACCTCAGCAACATGGCGATCAACTCATAGTTGCCCAGACGCAGTGCAACCTAAGTGCAAGAGTCAGTGGATCGGCAACATGTTTTTGTCTCATTGTGTGTGGATTGTTGGGAACAAATAACGTTTTATTGAATTGAATTGAATTGAATTGAATTGAATTGAATTGAATTGAATTGAATTGAATTGAATTGAATTGAATTGAATTGAATTGAATTGAACTGAACATACACACACACCTACCTGCAGACATTTGATTGGGTCTTGGTTGGTCATGGCTCCAGCCTCCAGCAGCAGTTTGGCCGATGGCAGGTCATTATTGGAGACCGCAAAGAAGAGGGCCGACTTCCTCTCGTCGTCGAAGCCACGGCGAACCCAGGAGCTGAGCATGTTGTTGGGATCATAACCAGCGTCCAGCAAGGTCTGATGGGAGTTGGGGAGGAGATGGTGTTTAGTTGTCACAAAACTTTCACACACACCCACGTATATACGCACACAAACAAACACCGACTGTACCTTGATGCATTGTGCGTGTCCTCCTGCAGCAGCAGAGTGCAGAGGACTCATCCCACTGTCATTTACTTCTTCCACTGAAGTTACTGGAATCAGCAGCTTTAAAGCTCTGAAGAACACATGCACAAACACACATATGTATATATTTACATTCGGCATAACAAAAACTACAAATATATATATATACCTTTACTTAAATACTACTAATACTGATGATGATGAAGCCAGGGGTCTTCAAGGACCTTTGATCCTACATCTCCCACAATGCAACTGAACAGCTGAAGAGCACCGATCACTGTTTGGTAACAGTTTGGTGTCATGGTTTTTAAGTTTCCTCCTGGTTTCTTCACCCTTCACTCTTCAACCAGCACTATTACTATTGAATTTATATTTATTCTACAGTATTTCATTTCAATTTACTTTATTATATATTCATGTTTTAAAACTTTCTAGACCTTTTCTACCTCTATTATCTGGCTTTATTCAATTAAACCTGTTTCATTTGTATTTCATCCTTCATTGTCAAACATTTACTGCAAGTATCCTCTGTGTGCGACGCGGTGGATGGGCATGTGTCCTGTGTGCGTGGCCACGTTGGCGTCTGCCCCGTGTTCCAGCAGCAGACTGATCACAGCTGGATCTCCGGCTGCGGACGCCTCGTACAGGACGGACGCCTCGTCCTGCGCCTCGGACAGAACGTCTGCACCTGCGAGTCCACACATCAACACAGTTAATTCACATGTAATTGGATTAACTGTGGAACTAAGAATAATGTATGACCTCTACAAGAAATTACAATACACACAAGTAAATACTGAGCCACCCAGTTTCTTGAGAGTGACAGTGGATTGTTGTTTGTCTCCATGTGACCCTGTGATGGACTGGCGACCTGTCCATCTGTCCCCTGCATTTCGGGCCTATGTCAGCTGGGATTGACACCTCATGTGGAGGATTTGAAGATATAAGTATACTTATTTTACAAGGCCTGTGACATCACCAGAGCACTGAACTGCCACAACTGACAAAAGATTCCTCAGTTTAATTCCCTTCAACAACATATTTTCTCTGTCTACTACATGCTGTGCCTCATACAGTCCTCATATCCCTTTAGGTGGCACTTATGATGTTCTGACATCATAACGCTTTGAAACTCCATAGGTCACTGTTGTAGATATTTGTTGTACATACTTGTCTTTATATGAGCAAATCACTGCAATGCACTTTAAATATCTTATATTTATAGCTTTACATTATTTATTTTGTGTGTTAATTGACCCATGCCCTCTCACCTTTCTGCAGAAGACTCTCCACCACCTCCAGGTGTCCGCCCTGAGCTGCCAGCGCCAGTGGTGTGAGGCCGTAGTGGCTCCGAGGGTCAGGCCAGGCACCGGCGTCCAGCAGCAGGGTCACCAGCTCTACTTTGCCCAGCCGCGAGGCCTCGTGGAGGGGTCGACGTCCGTTACAGCCCTGCTGGTTCACCTTGGAGCCCCGCTGAAGCAACAGCCTCACCAAGTCCAGGCGTTCTGAACGGATCGCTGCAGAGGGAGACAATATATGACAGTATGTGATTTTGTTTTTTAGCTGTCTGTTTGTTTTTATAATGTTTTATAATGTATGACATTTCAGGAGGTTAAATGTTCATTGAACTGCTACAGGGTTTTGTAAAAGAAAGAAATTCAGATAAATTCAAAAATATAGAGCTTTTTCTCCTCACATATTATATAATGTATGTTATAAAATAGTTCCAGAGATCCCTTCCTTGGCTCAGGTTTGTGTTCCTGATTCTCCTACCAACAAACAGAGGCGAGTCCTGGTCCTGGTCCTGACAGTCTGGCTCGGATCCATGAGTGAGAAGGAAGGAGGCGTTTTCTATGAGACCTGTTTCTACTGCCAGGTAAAAAGGAGTCTGACCACGGAGAGTACGACAATCCACGGCATCAGGACCTGAGGCTGGAGAAATGGATGCATCGCTCTTATCCTTCACCAACTCTGTTAATAAATACATGGTGTGCACAATCACAAGTATAATGACAATGCAAACCTTTGAATGTGAGCTCCAGGATGGTTTGGTTGCTCTGAGCTGCTGCCTCATGGAGCGGAATCCAACCTCTGCTGTCTGTCTGTAGAAACTCGTCTTTGTGTTTGACACACAGTTCCCTCAACAGCTTCTCATTACCTACAACAACAGCATCAAACGTGTATGTAACAGTGTCAGTTATTATTTTGTAATATGTAGAATTCCTTCAATTTATTATCAACTCCTGAGGGTAAAAATCAGGCTCTTCAGTGGTGAGATGCTCCTCTATTATGTTCACTAGCTGCTTTGTGATTGTGTGTTTGCTGTTTGCTGTTTGGTGCTTGTTAGTGGTAACTCTGTGAGAGTGAATCAGAGCAGGAGATCGGGTCATGCAGCTTCACACTGCTGCGTCCTCCTCACTCACCATCTCTTATAGCAGAGAAGATCGTGCTGCTGTCTGTTTTTCTGGAGGAAGAAACATAATTAGATGAGACAAAGAAAGTTGATTATGACCAACTATGGACAATCAAACAAACTGAGCAGCTTTTTTCTGTTTTCTGTTCTGTTTTTTTCTGATTCTGTTCCACTGACTTCTTGTCGTCTCGTGCCGTCGACTCTCTGCGAGTTTCCTTCTGTTTGTTGCTCTCCAGCAGACTCTGCTCGATCATGTACTGAATGTCTGCATCATCTTCATCTTCCTCCTCCTCCCCCAACCTGAATCGCCAAGACTCCATGTTGTCCTCATTAAAGGCCCTGTTTAAAGAAGGGGGAAAGTTTAATGGACACTACATGGCTAAAAGTATACGGACACTCAAACCCAGATTTATAACTAACTTTTAACCTGGGGATAACGATCTGAATTTGCCCCTTGACTACTGCCACTCTCTCTATTTCCTTTTCTCCTTCTTTTCTGTCCCCCACCTCTCCTCTGTACTCCATTTTTCTATTCACCCCAACCGGTCTCGGCAGATTGATGCACATCTTTCACAAGTCTGGTTCCTTCAGAGATTTCTTCCTGTTGTTCTCCATGTGACCCTGTGATGGACTGACGACCTGTCCAGGCTGTCCCCCGCATTTCGGGCCTATGTCAGCTGGGATTGACACCTCACGTGGAGGATTTGAAGATATACAGTAAGTATACTCATTTTACAAGGCCTGTGAATCATCACCAGCCTATTACCTAGTACTGGGGTACAATGGGCCTAGCCTAGTACCCCATTTTTCTATTCACCCCAATCGGCCTCGGCAGATGATGCACATCTTTTTTTTAAGTCTGGTTTCTTCAGAGATTTCTTCCTATTTTTCAGGACTGGTGCCTCATGTTTGCTGATTGTGTCATCTGTTGGTTTTCTCTTGTCTCTCCATAATGTTGTATGGTTCCTGACTTACTTTGTAAAGTGCCTTGAGATAATGTATAGTGTGGATTCAAGATTCATCTTCATTGAAACTGATAAAACAGTAAAAACTCACACATAATGCCAGCATGTGTGTGTGTGCATGAAGCAGCAAGTATAGACGCAATGCTTTTAAAACAGATTATGTGAAGAAGGCATATGAAAAAACAGGCCTGATTTCAGGTGATTAAATTATGTTTTTTGACCAATGCATGTTGCCATTAAACAACTTGAATTGTATTCACCGTTTTTCAAACACTTAAAAATGTACTTAGAAATAACTTATCAAGATATTTCGCATGACATTTTGGGCTGACAGTAAATTTTACCTTGTAGTTTTGTGCTGGTTGATAACGTGGTTTCCTTCCTCTCAGCTGTGGAGTCTCTACAGATCAAAGAGGATCTATTGTTGTTGTTGTTGTTGTTGTTGTTGCTGCATGAGACAGCAAGTTTCCCCCTGACATCAGTGTGCCTTTGATGGTTACATTAATACATGATCCACTGCTGCGAGATGAGCTCACTAGATCAACTTGTCTGTCTTGGAAAAGTTTGAGTATAGTAGTACTTCTGCAAAATGTCAGGAGCTGCAGTGCTCTGGCTGTGGGGGTTGTGAGGAAAAGGATACATGCTGCTATATTTATACCTGCAGCTAAATTTATGCAGTCATCAGTTCAAATGTGACACAGCAGCATTAACTGTGGCCTGCTAACACTCACTGACCACTACTTTACACTTGTTGAATGACTTGTATCTAATCAGCCTATCACATGACATCCACCCAATGCGTTTAGGTGAGATGGCCTCCACAAGTTCAGAGAATCAGAATGGTGAATAAAGGGTCAGTGGGTCAAGCTTGCTTGCATGTAGGAACAGGAATAGTGTAGTTAAGATTTGAGTGACCTTGAATATGGCATGATTGTTGGTGCCAGACAGAATGTTACTACCTTCTTATATATTGGAGCAGGTAATGGGTGAAAATGCCTCATTTGGCCTGACTAGCTAAAAACCACTTGTTACAACCATGGCTTTCACAAGATAATATCTGAACACATCAATGATCAGTGAGGACACCATTTATATTTGTTATTTTATTGTGGGACCATTTTGCTGCCAAGGTTCCTAAATGTATACACCTTTCAGCTCATCTGAAAACGTTTTTATTTCAGTGTCACCTCTCACGTTAAGAGGCTTCTTCAGTTCTGACTGGTGATTTTCAATGTGAGGAAACCAAGAAGTGAATGACTAAGAGATTTCATACATTGGCTGTGAATGGATGAAACATTGTCATCCCTTTGAATAAAAGTGGTGTAAAATGTCTATCCACCTCATCCCAATACAGATTAACTTAAGGATTTGGGGGACTCTAAACAATATCATAAAAAAACAAATAGTATCTTCCAGTACCAAATATGTGACAAATTAAAAAAGACATGAAAGTTTGAATTCAAAACGTGTTTATTTCATATTCTGCTTTCAACTGTTTATGACCTAGGTCTCTCCTTCTTGCCTTTGTAGAGTGCCAGCAGAGACACATTGGCCACCTTGACAACCTTGAAACGAACTCCGGGAATATCACCAACGGCGTGACCTTTGCGTCCAAATCCTGCCACCAGAACCTCGTCGTTCTCCTACAGGACAAGGAGGCAAAGAAAAAAGTTGGTTACAGAATTCATTAATTTCATTTAACCCTAGACCATATTTTAGACAACTATGATGCACTTTTTAGATGCTCTAACAAAGTTGATTTACTATAGCTTAATGTTTCTGCGAAAGACTCTTTATTAGCCACATTGTCACTATGGCATTTACCTCGATGAAGTTGAGACAACCATCGTTGGGGACAAAGGCGGTGATTTTCTTGCCGTTCTTGATGAGCTGCACCCTCACACATTTCCTGATGGCAGAGTTGGGCTGCTTAGCCTCCACTCCTCTGTAGATGGGAAATAAAAACAGTGATGTGATCTCAAATTTACAGACTTTAATGTCAGGGACATGTGCAAGTTCCTTCACGCTTTCATGCACTCAGAACTTTTCTACACAGAACTGTTCGCCTTGGATTTCTCATTCCTCTTTATTCAGAGCAATCAGTGTGACCAGTAGATCAGTAAAATGGCAATTAAAGCTACAAAATAAACAGACTGCAGATTTTTAAGACCAAAAATACAGTCTTATCTGGGGAGGGAACTTGGCCAGTATTTAAAGTTCTAGTCATAGCAGACCCACTGTCAAGTCCACTGTCAGCTCACAACAAAAAGTAAGCTGGCTCACAACATCAGACATCGTTCATTGAATAAATACATGGTTGTCCCATTAACCATTGCTAAACCTTATGTTAACAGTTCACATTGTCGTGTGATACTCACACTTTCTCCAGCACGATGCCTTTAGCGTGAGAAGCTCCTCCGAAGGGGTTGGCCTTCAGGGCTGTGCCCAGATGGGCCTTCTTGTACTGTTTATCGTGCCATTTCTGCTCACGACGGTGATTACGGAGCTTCCTGGCTGTACGCAGTCCACGACACTTTCCTGGAAAGCAAAGTACAACAGTTATGTGGCAAATCTCATAAGATTTCTCATAAGAGACTCCATAAGATTTGTTTCAAAATAAAATGATATAGCAGTAAACCACAGGTGAAATATGCTAATGCTTTCCATTTAAGCCAGGTCTCAAATTCAGCCCACGGACCACAAGCAGCCTTCCACTTAATACAAAGTTAAGTATTTTTTTTTATTCATAAATTACCTTTGCATCACATTTATGAGTGTGAATATAACCCTAGTGAATATATCGTTTTAACATCTTCGATTCTGTAAAATATCAGATAGTGTTATCATGATTTAATATTGTGATGTAATTTTAAGATCATTGCCCACCCCTACTTGCTTTTATCTAAAATGTTTTGCCCCTCCTGACCAGACTAGATGCTCAGTGGCCCCCAGGTCATTTGACTGAGACCCCTGGTTAATGTAAGTGACTGACGAAGACATGAGTGACAGTGACCCAACTAGCAAAACATCAGGACCTGACAACTGTACCAGTTATCTTCAGGCATGAATCATTTCATGCTGCTCATGCAAGTTTCCTTCCAATATATTAAATACCTGCAATCGACAACCGACCGCAATCCAACCATAAGCGTTTATGAAGCAGCGCTTTTTCTGAAACCTCACCAGGATCACACTCTCCCAACGACGGACACCCACTCAAGTGTAATAATATCGAAATAAAGAGTATTTGAATGTGAAGTTGATACTTAAATCACCATAATATGCGAGATGACGGTTTACACAGCAATAATAAGACAAACAGTGTAGAGCTAACTATGCTAACTTGCCGCCTGTGTCTCAGGCGTGATATGGCCGCTCCACGTTGTAGCGGAAGACGGACGTAAAACGATAATTTCTTATGCCGCGGGTGATTTTAACCGACACAAACACATCGAAAACAACTCGTAAGATATTCATACAGAGCACGTATATTCATAATCGGTGAAATATTGGAAGAATACGGCATTTTTGACAAAATGTGAGACGTACCCATGTTTTCACGAGCGAGCCTGGGATCGAAAGGAAAGGCCCAGGGTGCACCGCGGTGAAGATGAGACGCAGGACCCCGGCCAGGGTGATTCCACAATATGCCTGACCGAAATTATCACCTGTATTGAAGGCTTTTGGTTTAAAAAATAAATAAATATTGCATTTGTAAACAGCTTAAAAAAACTCCTTAAAAAAGTAGAACAAACAACTATCATCTTGTTCATGTAAATAGCGTAATGTATATTCAGTATACCAAGGACAATCTGCTAAACTATTTACAATTGTTCTTTGGATAATTATATTCCAATTAAAAAACACAACAATAATTTGGCTGATATTATATTGTCTCATTATGTCTGAATGAAGTGTTGTACAGGATGTCTGAGTGAAAAACCAGAGTTTGAACCAGTACTTTTAAGTGTTCCAGGTTTCAATATCCAGGGTTTTTGGGTATCCTTTAAAATTGTACATACAGACTTGATTTACATTTGTCAGTAAATAATATTTACAATTATTCACATATTATATGAATAATTGCATTCACTGTTCTGTAGTATTGATAGATGGTGAAATTTATCAAATATATCTGAAGTACTCTTTGTGTAATCGTCACATTGACCTTTAATCTGCTAAAAATGAAATGTATTTTTGACTGCGCTGACCTGACCTGAATGTCTGGGTTGGTCTCCATCAACTGTCTGTCTGTGATTGGATGATGCATGAGTATGTTAAAGGGGCTTAAAGACAGTGGCCTGATTAAAGTGGATTTGGAAGAGAGGAGGGACAAAGAGTGTACTGGCATCACACTCTGGTCACCAAAGCAATGACTTCCCCGTGGAAACACTGGTCCATCTTTCTCCTCTCTCTCCTCCAACATCATCATTCTTCTACCTGCTCCGATGGTCAACCTGCTGACAGGTAGGTGGAGGAAAGTTGTAAAGCAGTTTGATCTTTATGATTAGTGTTGTGGTTTTTGAACCTGCCTGACCCTTTAATCTTTGAATCTTGAAACGTTCAGCTCAAAATGACTCATGTGTCGGAAAAAATGGCCCCAATGTCATTTTGTTTATTTATTATTAGTATACATTATTTATTTGAAGCTGTATGAGCCAATTTTCTGTTTGGTCATTTTGGAGCATTGGAAAACACTAAAATCTGGTCAGAGCTGAAACAACTAATCAGTTAAGCAATTGGTTGGTACAAAGAAAATGGCAACTGGTGACTATTCTGAAACCTGATGTATTTATTTCACAAAAATGTCAAACAAGTAAAATCAAAAGCGTTCTTGTTACTGCTGCTTTCTTGTAAGGATTCCCATACACTTCTTTCCGCTACCAATGTTCAGAGCTAATATAGGACATCATGTCTTCCTTTGTAAAGAGGCAGAAAATAAAGGAGTGAGAGGAGAGGATGGAGGTGGTAGATGAGGTGCATCACATCTGCATTTCATGTAGGAGTTTCTGTTGCACACCTGAAGTTATTATATGTGTAATTATATATATTAATTATCTGCAGATATTGAACATGGACTTGGAACAACAACAACAAAAAATAGAAATCCTGGTTATGACACCCAATCTGGGTGTTCACACAACTGTTTATTATCAACAAAATGTAATGGGATAATGAAATAATGTTGTCTGCTGAATGTCCAAACAGACATCTGCTCATGTGAGATGTTTTTCAGTGTGCAGCTGTTCACAGTACACAAGAAAGAAGCTGCAAAATCTCCTCTTGGCCAAAAGCCACCTCTTCTCCAGTCTCCAAGTGTCTCACAGAGGAGGTTACTACAGCTGCCAGGAGCTGCAGTGCCCTTCCCTCCCCTCAAGGTGTTGTGGTTTTCCTATCTGTGACTATAACGTAGAAATAACACATTTAATTTTAATAATTTTTAACCCATCACTAGTGGTGAACACACACAAGCCGGTCACAGGATCAGTGGGCAGCACTTATCTTGCACCTGGGGAGCAATGGGGATGAGAAAGTGCAGTATTTCCCTCTGACACAAATCATATGTAATTCCACCACTGTCTACCCACCAGGTAATGTCAAATGCAGAGCCATGCATCATGTTCCAGGTGCGGAAACTGTCTCTGCGCTACGAGAACCAGAAGCAGCTGGACCTGACAGAGCAGACGTTTTCTCCTAAGAAGACTGTGGACACCAGCCAGTCTGTCTGTCACCACGACAAGGCTACGTATGTACACCTGTCTGTACACAAACCTTAAAGAAAAAAAATATTTTCTCAACTTAATGTATTGTATATTTTTGCCAAATGAGGTTAAGTTCCACTAATTCACATATTCACAGAGTAAGCACAACAGGAATAACTGTTGATGAAAATCATCTCGAGATGGGAACAGGGATAGAATAGAATGCTTTAGAATACTATGTTGTGAAGCCATTTCCAGCACATATTAAAAAATAATGCAATAATTAAAAAAAAAAAAAAAAAAACAGTTGTAGAAAACAGTCATAGACAACACAAAGTCAACAGAGATGGTTGCCACATATTAAATAAATAAATAAATAATAAATAAGGTGAAGGACAAAAGCATCTCAAAGACCAGGGAGCTGTAGTCAGATACAAGGCATAACAAATATAGTAATTCAGAGTAGAGAAGTATGTGTATGTGTAACAGCAACATTTTGGTCCAGTTGAAGTATACCAAGAGCAAAATAAGTCCAAATTGATACTCAAACATGATTTATATCTGTTCTACAAAGTGATAATAGAACTAAACGTTGACCCCTGTTTCTATGTGTGTGTTCTGAAGGCTGGTCATGATGTTTGGTGATGTAGAAGATTTAAGAGGCCTATCCATCAGGTTCGTCAAACCATCCGCCTGTAAATTATGCACCACTTTAACTTATGATGTCAAATTAAATGACAGGATTGATGAAAAATCAACCTTTCATGTGTGTCATAAATGTGAAGTTTTGACTGACAGCCTTGTTCCATCAGACTGGAGCTGTCCAACACCTTCTACGAGTCTTCAGGTCAGTGGTGGTTCTCTGTGAACAGCGTCTCTCTGCTCTACAACGTGTCCGGAGAGGCGTCCTTCAATGCCAGCGAGGTTTATGCTCCCACCTCCTCTTCCTACCACTGTCTCCATGTCAGCAACCTGCAGCACCACAGCGCCCTGCTGCTGCCCAGCAGCGACCACGCCCACCGCTGGACTGTCACCTTCACCGACTTCCAGGTACACGTCTTATAAATGATTCACTGAATCCCTCCTCCAAATAAGTTAATGACAAATCATTATTCCAAGCCCAAGTAAGTAATAAAAATGTAAAAAAGAAGATTTGTTCAAACATTTTGGATAACAATTGCACGAGTTGGAAAAAAAATGTCATAACTTATTTATAATGTGGCTTAGTTTTATATACCTTGACTCCAGAGAAGATTTCTAATGTATGGATGACCATCTCATTAAGATATTATTATTTTCCTCTCCTCAGATTCAGGCGTTCAACATCTCCTCTGGCAGGTTTTCTGCTGCGAGTGACTGTGCCACCCTCCTGACACCAGCCATCCTCATGGGCCTCATCTCTTCCCTCATCCTGCTGCTGGTCCTGGTCTACGCTCTGCACATGGTCATCCACCTGAAACACATTGACAGTGAACACAAAGCCGAAGTCTACTTCCCACAAAACTCTGAACAACGAAAACCTTGTTATGTGGGAAATAATGCAGAGGTACATTATCTTCAGTGTGAGCAGGAAGACTGTTAAAACACAAACTCATCCTTTGATGCTGACCACTGACACCAAACCTCATTTTTTACATTGATGTTAATAGTGTTTTATAATTTGTGAATTTCTGTATTTGTCTTGATAACACATTTCATAAAAATACGGATTGAAGAATGAAAACATTTGTTTTATACTGCTTCCTTTTACTTTATCTTAAAACAATTAAATGTGTTGGATTTAGGGGCAGAACAAATATTATTAATAATCATTGTATAATATAGAGTATAGTAGTAATAAAAATGTAATCAAAGTATAATCACCTGAAACTTCAGAATCATATAAACATGAGTTCTAATGAGTCTCAGTTATTTGATAGATCATCTTCACAACAGATATACTCATGAGATCAAAGTTATGTATGTGTATATGCTTATAAATCAGCAGCACAATCAATTTGAATCCATTATTTGATGGATTTCTTGCCTTTACTGTCTGGTTTGAACAGTTGTCCTTTCACACCTCTGTTTACATCCAGTGTGATCTCTTTGCTTAACTTGCTTTTAATGAAAAATTTTATATTTTTAAAGCCCTCTTCATCAAGTCACTCCATTCCAGTGCCAGTTTGTTTTCCTACATAATCCGCATCCGCACTCCAGTCCAGTAGGGGTCGCTTCCGCAAACAAGAGGAACTAACGCACCAGAAGAAAAAGAAAGAAAGAAAACTCATGCGCTGACTCTGTAGGACGTTGCTGAGAGACAGTTAACTTACGGTCTACTATTTAATTATTACAGGACTACATGTTATTGAAAGATGAGGTTCTATAGCTGAAGTATTTCTATTGTTCAGTTTTCAAACCAGTCCGCTCTCAATGGTGTTGTCAATGTTTTTGTCCGTCCATGTTAGCATGTGGCTAACCGGTCAGTAGCGAGGCAGCTCTGTCTGGACCTGTCCCCCTGGGTTTAGCTTAGTTTGGCGTTGTTGTTGTCACCCTCCCGCCATCCTCCTTCATGTTTATCCGCCTCCCCGCTCTTCTCACACGGTTACCCGGGCGTCGCCTGTCCTTTTTTCGAGCAAAGCCTGTGACCCAAGCCTGTCGCTTCCTCCACGGCAGGATGGAGCCAGTCGTGGTGAGGTGTCTCCCCGGGGAGCCCAAGCTCACCATCTCTTTCACTCTGAACGGCAGCAACAGGTACATGCTGCGGGACCAGGACGAGCCGCTGGGTAAGGTCCTGGCCCGGATCTCTCACAACAAGGTTCGAGGAAAGGCGAAGAAGCCGAAGAAGGTCAAGGGTCAGCAGCAGCCGTGTGAAGCCGAGGAGCTCCCCGCGGTGAAGTTGTACCACGGAGGGGACGAGGTCCCCGACACGGTGCTGAACTCCGAGGCGTGGCAGGAGGGATCCGTGCTGCAGGTCGACGATGTGAAATTCTTAGTGCAGAGAAACACACCCACCTTCACCATTGCCGAGCTGCCGGTATCACTGATGGCCGGTTTCCCCGTCTGCCCCAAATTGGAGGTGGAGTTTGGGAAACTGCAAGACTGCGAGTTCACCTGGTTCATAGAAAAAGCTCCTGACACAAGGTACCTGTTCATGACCAATCAGTGTTTCCCCTTACATACTACAAATACAAAAAACTAAATTATTCTGCAACCCATCAGAGTGTTCCGACCTAGTTTCTGTTAACGACTGTTCCTGATAATTTGATAATGATATAACAACCATTATATAATAATAATAATGAATTATCTATGTTATGACCTCTTTGGAATACAGACTAAGAACTATGACCATAATCAAAGTGACACAATATAAATGTAAAGACTTTATACGCTGACTAAGTGGAACAAATTGTATTTAATGTTGTGCCTTTGTTTCCATCGCTTTTTGGAACATGATTCTTGTAGAGTGCATGCAACATAGTGTAAAAACTATTCACATAGAGAAAACGGACCTTGTGCAACTACCAAACTGCAGTACTGTAATCCACACTTGGGCAAAGTAAAGTGGCAGAACTGTTGTGTTATGCAGCACTTTTGTTCTTATTTTTCCTTTGTCTTGTTCTTGTCCCAGTCTTGAAGCTGCTGAGGAAGTGACAGATCAGGATTCAGGTTGGGCGCAGGTAGGATGTGGGAGAGTCCATGTCCCATTCAATCAGGACATCGGCTGCAGGCTCAAACTACGTTGCACACCCAAAGACGGAAGTCGCAGTGGTTCTACCAAAGAACTGCTCTCTGTGGCAGCTGTGGAGGCTGGACCAGGCATGTGCACGTTTGACAACCGACATGCGTACACTGTCAAAGACACGGAGTGGCCGACTGTGAGGGTGGTGTCATACAACATCCTGGCTGATATCTATGCTCAGACAGAACTGTCCAAGACGGTGCTTTACCCATACTGCGCCCCCTATGCCCTTCAGCTCGACTATAGACAGAACCTAATTAAGAAAGAACTGGCTGGATATAATGCTGACATCATCTGTCTGCAGGAGGTTGACAAAGGTAATTGGTGTTGAAATGACCACTGATCTGACAAAAATTTCCAAGTTACTTATTATTTGGTGTCTTTTTTTTTCTTTGTTAAAAATTTGTAATTATTTGTCCCTAATGTTTCTGTCAAATAACATGATGAATAGTCAACACTGCTTTCTGACTTTCCTTGGACTTCTCAGGTGTGTTTGTGGACAGTCTGATTCCATCTCTGGATGCCTTTGGTCTGGACGGAGTTTTCAGAATTAAAGAGAAGCAGCATGAAGGACTGGCAACGTTCTACCGCAGGTCAGGTGTACTGGATCTCTGAATCTCAGGAGAACGTCCTTTGTATCATTTTTGTGTTTATAGTTTTGTCAAGTATTGGCTGATGCAACATTGCAGCCACACTGACAGTCTGGCTTTGGTGAGCTCATGTGAGAACACAGTAGTAGAAACTCAAAATTCCACACAAATGCCATGACAGTTTCGCAACAGGAAATTCACAAATGTCTGTGGTCTCAACAACAATGTCCCATTGGCCCACTGTGTATGTGAAAGGCAAAGTCCAGAAATGATACAGAAATCATGACTGAAATCAACTCCAGTTTGTCTAGTTATTTTATGCATGTAGGCCTATCAGTTTTTTTGATAGTTTCTTCTACACAGACAAAATTCCACATACAAATCAAACTTGAAGCTCTATGTGTTACCCATATTCATGCAGATGAATAGGTAGTAGTTTTCTTCACATCTGAAAATGTAAAATGTTGCTGTCACTTCCAAATGAATAGGACATTTGAAGTTTTTTCCCTTTGCAGTTGAATTTATCAACATTGATTGTCACTTATGTTTGCTTATGCCAAAGTTCTTTGTATTACATGATTAATTCTAGGGTAATTACTTTGGGTAATGAAATTAAAATGATGCTCTGTTTCCAGGTCAAAATTCCGGCTGTTGAGTCGCCATGACATCATGTTGAGCGAAGTGTTGGCCTCTGACCCCATCCACTCTGAGCTGCTGGAGATGATTTCCCCAAATGATACCCTAAAGCACAGGATCCTTCAGAGATCCACCACGCTGCAGGTAGCGCATCTTACCTGAGAACAGTTTGGTACAAACCCGACAGAAGAAGACGACAAGTGAAACGAAACATTGTGAAATCCAGGCCGGCACATTTTTTGGTCTGATTAGGAGAAGAAGGTTATGCTTTCTCATCTTAAGGAATTTGCCTTGAAAACATTTTCAAACCTTTTAAGGAATAATTTTAATGTTTTTTTTTTTATCCACTAGAGTAGTGGGTTCTATCAGCATTTAAAATCTTGAAATGTAAATAGAACATTTTAAGTGGTTGGTTGTTGGACATGTTCTAGCTCATTTAAACACACAGCACTTGCATCATAGTGTACTGACAGAATTCAAAATCAATAGCTTCATCAATTCCTGAAAACGATTATGAATTACTCATTTTTCTGCAGGTCACTTTGCTTGAGGACCTGCATAAACCAGACAGGAAGATCTGCGTGGCAAACACTCACCTGTACTGGCACCCAAAAGGTAAACAAGCCCATTCTTTTGTTTGATTACACCTCAGTCACTAAATGTGAAAACGTAGTGACCATCATTATAATATGTACATGTGAACAGATGTCTAACAATTATTTCATTTCTTTTGCAGGAGGAAATGTTCGCTTGGTTCAGATGGGTGTGGCCCTGAAACACCTGAGTCGTGTAATCCAGGACGTCGCACCTGGAGCCCCTTTGCTCTTCTGTGGTGACTTTAACTCTTCCCCTACCTCAGGTAAGTCCACACTCAAGGGTAACCCTAACCCTAACCCACACTCCGGTCTGTGGACTTATCAGGAAATGGAAACAGTATTGTCATCATGTACCTCATTTTTGTAGCTGTGTATGTTCATCTTCCCCTCTTGTCTCAGGTGTGTTCCAGCTGGTCACAGAGGCTGTGGTCCCTCAGAAGCATCCGGACTGGAGCAGCTCAGAGCCCGAAGAGTCTTTCAGTATGGAGCTGTGCTCTGGTTTCCCCCCACTGTTGAGCGCCTGCAACCAGCCAGCCTACACCAACTATGTGGGAGGATTTCACGGCTGCCTGGATTACATTTTCATACAACCAGACAGCATGCAGGTACAAATACCAAGGCTTGTTACACTCTGGATGTGTGTTGTGAATCTACCACGCAGACTTACTTTTGTCTTACTTTTCATGGGCACACGTTAACTGATGAGTGTCCACACTGCCCGTGTGATCCATGCGTCTCATGCAAGTGCTGCTCTTTTTGGAAACAGACCGATCACCTGTCTTATTAGCAAAAAAAGACGGTGAACAACAGCAGTTTCAACGTCTTTATCTGTGACATATATCACAAACATTACATGTCATTTTCATGTTTGAAAGTAAAAGCATGCACGCATTTCAGTTCGCTGAATCCCTTCCACTCCCTTCTTATTGTGAAATATTTGCAGGATGCAACTCTTCCTACTGAAGAGTCCTGGCAGTTAGTTGAGTACAGATGTGTATATATATATAAAACAGCAAGAGCACAGCAGACATGCTACCAGTGTGAACTACAGTCTAAACCCAGCCTGGATTATAAGCATATTTATTATCCCCTGCTTTTAAGTCTGAAAATGTAAATCACTGTATTTTCCTTTACTAAGTTTGAGGTGAATCCTGAAATGATTAGTGATGAATGTAGTTGTCACATATGTCCTGTATATCTGAGCAAGGAAGCTAATTGTGTGTTTGTGTGCAGGTGGAGCAGATGATTCCTCTGCCCAGCCATCAGGAGGTCACCACCTATGAGGCTCTGCCCAGTGTGGCTCACCCTTCTGATCACATCGCTCTTGTATGCGACTTGTGCTGGAACCCCTGACTTTTTAAAAGTGCAGTTACAGATTGATTTTGGATTTCTTCATACTTGAGTGACGTTTGAGAGTGCAAATGTGATCGTGCAGTCTTTCGGAAGAAAAAGGAAAAGTCAGCAGAACCACGGAGAACACTGTAAATATGACTACGAAACTGTATTTAAAGATGTTAATATGAAATAGTTTTCATCACTGATATTCAGTATTAGGTATTACTTCAAGAAATAAATGACATCACATTGTCACATTTTTTAATTTAATTTTAATTTGAGCTTATAATTACAGCTGAAGTGTTGACTCCTGTTTTTTCCTCTTCACCTTATGAAACAGATGACCTTTTTAGACCAAATATTGAAATATTTATTATAATTCTCAAGTTGCTCAGCTGGTGTGATTTAAATGTGTCAAATAAAATTTGAGTCGACTAAAATGACGATGAATATCTGTTGAATTTTGTGTTGTGCACCATGTTGTTACAGTTCTAATACTTTCAAGGTCCTTATTTCTTAATTCTTGTATTTCTGTCTGTGTAGGATGATTCATAATCGGTCGCACCACTCTCCCATAGCATTCATTTAGCAAAAACATGTCAACACATGATTATATTTCCAGTATCAAATACAATGGATTGACTACACTAGTGAGATAGGCGCACCCACATTCGCCACGCTGTTTTTCCTTCATTGGTCGAAAGTGGCGAGAAGGCGGGGCCAGAGTGGAACGTACCACTAGGTTGTATGTTGGGGCACAGCGAAAATGTATCATAGTCAATAACATTGTTGTTTTGGTCTAAATTTCGTTAACCTCGAATTTCGAAAACATTAAACACAATATGCGTTTTAAGTACAGTAACATTAGCGCCTTTGGTTAAGGCTACGATAGATTTCAAAATGCGAGTCGGTGAACGCGGTTAGACGAAGACCGGAAATCAAGGAATGTGTCAATCAAAAATAAAAATATGAACAGCTAACTTAATTGAACATTTTTATTTATTCATATTTTATAGCAGAACAACCCGATGAAAACAAACAAACGACCACGAAAGGGATTTGATATGCAAAAATTAATAGTCTAAATCAAAGTCAAGGAAGGTATATCGCATACGGATTAAAGGCACATCAAAGCAATTTGCTGTTTTCAGTATACTTTTGTGATATTCCCAATAGTGTTTCATTCGATATGCTGTTGGGCACTCAGCACATCACTCGGTTGTTATCAAAATTCAATTGAATAAAGGCCAAATGATGAGCGGTGACGTGAGTGACATGCACAGGACAAAATGCCATAACATTTATTTTGAAATTGTGCGCCGGAAAATGTCGGTGTCACGTGATCTTGACGTAAGCCCGTGTTTGAACAGTCTTACGTGTCATTCAGAGTTGCACTGGTTCACAGACCTCCTGGACACTTTTGGACCACAAATCCCTGTAAGTTTTCTTCGTGTTTTCCACTCTCTCACACACCGAAGTCACACACAAGATACTTATCACAGCCAGTGGGTGTGTTTGTTTTTTTTGTCGTTAACTGCTGAGAAATTGATGTTAGCCACTTTGGCTAGCTTGGCTTGGCTTGGTTAGCTACAGCCACTGCAAGTCAATTTGCCAGAGTTAAATGTGTATTTATTTAGCGTATAAATAAATAATATGGTCTGACTAACTCGCTAAGTAACACTCTAAAATGTATTCATAAATATGTGGAATTTTTATAGTCGCGAAAGTAGAAGCTAACGCCCAAGATAGCAGCTGGTCCACACAGACTAATGTAAAGTGAAATTGTCATTACCACATTATTACTTTAGTTCTCAGAAGTCTTAACTACAATCTTACTTGAGTCATCAGTTTTTTCAGTTTTAGTTGAAAATGCTTAAAAATAATATATTTTCAAAATATAGGGAAGAGGACAGGGAATGTGTTGAGTGTACACTCAACATAATGCAATGTAATGTAATGTAATATGGTCTAGTATTGTCCAATACTGTCTAGTTTTGTTTTGTAAAAACATCCCAGAGACCTGATTTAAGTTGAATTGACATTGAAAAAGAAGAGAATGGGGTAGAACCGGATACACAGGTGTTTCATCCTTCTCCTTTTTGAACAATATATTTTTCCTTCAGTCATTAAACAAGTACCTAGTTGCTATTGGTAGGCGAATATTTAGCAGCCCTTACTATATGATTATATTAGTACATAAATATTGATGGTCAGACCACACATTATTTTATATATAAAGTATTTACCTGTTATTACAATTTAAATTCACAACTAGTTAGTAGTAATTTCTACTTTCTTATATCAATATTTGGTATTCATCCTTGTTTGATCAGACCACATTATCTTGGATTTCATTGTGATCTCTTCTACAGTACAAATGTGTAAAGTTGTCACTGCCAGTCACTTTATTGGCCCTCTCTGTTGACTTGACAATCAGGGTGTGCAGGAGTGACCTTTGTGCTAAACGCTTATATTTGATTCTCCTTCATCGTGAGTATCTGGTTATGCGAGAATGTTGACTCTTTGGTCACCGAACATGTCATGCCAGTCTTCAGAATTTTATTGGTTGAACTCGATAAACAACTTGGCTACAAATAACTCACAATGCGTCAGTCTAAAAATACCATTGTTTCACAATGTCCTTCGATTTTATTAAACAGTATATTTGTAGTTTTGAAGTTCAATTTGATTGTCCTGACAATTCTTAGTTCATCATCAGCCACTGTACTCACTCACCTGTTTTCTTGTGTAGGCTAGTTCTGGTTCTGATGTTGATGAGTTGTAGTTGTTACCCTGCTCAATGTTTGATCTTTTTTTTAGAAGCATGAAGGCTTTGATCCTGGTAGGAGGGTATGGGACACGGCTCCGACCGCTAACCCTAAGCGTTCCCAAACCACTGGTGGAGTTCTGCAATAAACCCATCCTGTTGCACCAGGTGGAAGCTCTGGTCAAGGTATGGAAGAGACACCCAGCTCATGTGTCATTCTGCGCTTCTTGTCTCTAGAGAAGTTAACTGGTCAGTCTTTGTGTATGTGCTCACAGGCTGGGGTGGACCATGTGGTTCTGGCAGTGAGCTACATGTCAGACCTGCTGGAGAGAGAGATGAGAATCCAGGAACAGAGAGTAAGTACAACAAACCACCAGAACGACACATTATTACAGCTATGAAACACACCCACATTAATAATTTGATATAATTTGAGATTTACACAATGGTATTTTTTGTTTTCTCCCATACTATCCTGAATGTTTTTATTCTGTTCTGTCTTCAGCTTGGGATTAAAATCTCCTTGTCTCATGAGACGGAGCCTTTGGGAACAGGTGAGTTCCACTTCATTCAAGTGTTTCTACAGTCTTGTCACTGAGTTTTTTGCTTTATTGAGTTTTTAGATAAGTACCCGATTACATCACAAATGAGATGTGTTTGTGTTTTTTACAGCGGGTCCTCTGGCGTTGGCTCGAGAACTGTTGGATGTCGACAACGAGCCATTTTTTGTCCTGAATTCAGACGTCATCTGTGATTTTCCATTCAAAGATCTTATGCAGTTCCACCACAATCACGGCAAAGAGGGAACCATAGTGGTGAGAGACGGAAAGAAATAGCGTGTCTTTTTGTAGCTTCAGACACACAGTACTCACAGTAGAAATTAATTAAGTTACAGTATTATGCAAAAGTCTAAGGAGAACACCAGCTTTGTTGTTTTTATGTCTGTCATATACTCATCATTAGCATTTGGCTGTTGTATGCTTGTGAAGGTAACTCGGGTGGAGGAGCCTTCCAAGTACGGTGTGGTGGTGTTTGAGTCAGAGAGCGGGAGGATCCATCGTTTTGTTGAGAAACCTCAGGTCTTCGTCTCAAACAAAATCAACGCCGGCATATACATCTTCAATCCCAGCATGCTCAGCAGGATCCAGGTGAGGCCCTCTCTCTCTCTCTCTCTCTCTCTCTCTCTCTCTCACTCACACTTGAACTGTTACTGTCGTAATTGAATGTAATGAGCCTTTTGTGTTGATAATGATGATGAATATCCAGAAACTGCATTTTTGTTTGTTTTTGTACATAGTCTTTTTTTTTAATATTTTGCAGCTAAGACCAACTTCCATAGAGAAAGAGATATTTCCTGTCATGGCAGAGGAGGGACAGCTGTACACCATGGAGCTCCAGGGTAACTACACACCGCTACAGAACCACAACATCGTACTATAATATACTATGGCTGATAATGTTGGACACATTAGTCTCGGGCTGCTACTAACAATTATTTTTATTTTCTCAATTAATTGAGAAGCTGTTTTGCCAAACTGATAATTCAAAATGATAATGTCTTCAAATCCACAAACCAAAATGAATCAGTCGTATGGAGCAAAGAAGCCAGCAAATATTTACTTTTAAAAAAATAGACAACTCTGAACTGAGTGTATTTGATCTGTGAAGACACAGCTGTTTGTGTGAAGTCGCCAGCACCTTCAACAGATTAAGGTTGTTTTTGTGAACGTGAAGGTTATTTAGTCTAAAACCAGAAAAGTTGTACTTCTTGGTCCAGAACAGTGATCATGTAAAAGGGGAAACATGTTTTCAGTGTCAGGATTGAAATTGATTTTGTTGAGCAGAGACTTGTCAATTCTGGCTGTTTTGTTTGATGATGTCTGTTTCCTGTTAAAACTGGTCACGCTCTCAGAGAAAGACTATTCCCTTAACCCATCTGTCAGCTGAAAATTATTTATATTATTTATGTAAAAGTTTCAGTGGCAGTTAGTTTTGAGAGGTTGACCTGTGTAATTGCTTTGGTCTCTGCAGCTCACAGCTCTACCAGACGTAAGTGTGTCTCTTTATAACTGAACTTGTGTAGTTGTGGAGCTGAACTGATTGTAGAGAGGCACAGATCTGCTTCTGTTCTATAAACAGGGTGTTCTCCAGACAGTTTAATCAGTTTGTGTTAATAATGCACACACCTGTTTGCAGGTATATGTAGACAAAGTCATCAGCAATCTGTGCTTCTCTAGACTCTCTTCCTTCTCTGGGAGAGATCAGTTTTAACTGTGAAAGCAAGTTAGTATTCCAGTTCATTAGTGAATATAGTTAGTATCCCTCTCGTCATGTAGTCCAGGCAGACTCAGACTTCTGAGTCACTGACCCTTGTCCTCATCCTAGTGGCTTTGCTTTCCTTACGAAGACATTGTGAGTAGCTCCCTGCCGTTGCATTGTTTATGTATAAAGCCTGAAATGGATCTGGACCTGCTGTCAGAACACTGACACATTCTTAATAAGTTGGGCTTATTAAGAGTTAAAGGCGCCATATGTAAGAATGTGGCCAAAAAAACGGTTACTACACAAAGGTATCGTTTTCTGTTGTTTTTCTAACTGGCAACCCGCGGTTGCTCGGCAGCTGAGACTCTACTGACAATGCAATGATTGGTAGACGGCGATAGGTGGCGCCACATGATTTCAAAACATAAACATGATTTGCGGTTTGCAAAAGATTTTTTTAATGCAAATATTTTGGCTGTACTGTTGTTGTTGGAGAGTGCAGTATGTTATATGAATATTATTCCTGAGTCTCTGTGACATATTAGGAGGATTTTATGGCCAGTTGCTTTAGATTTATTACATAATGCATCTTTAACTGTATCACATTTTATGTTCACGTAATGTTTTGACTGATTTTTGGATCTCAAGGAAAACTCGATATAACCAAATCAGTAAAATTTTGTAAAACTATTTAAAGATTGTTTCATATAAAATAAGATAAATGCATATTATGGGACATGGACTAGATTAGCTGTGGTTATACTTCCTAAAAATACAAGGGGAACCTCCTGGTTTCGTGTCCTTAGTTTCCATGGTAACTAACTGCTGTAACTGACTGTCTGCAGGTTTCTGGATGGACATTGGTCAGCCTAAAGACTTTCTGACAGGCATGTGTATGTACCTTCAGTCGGTACGACAACATGCCCCTGAGAGGCTACAAACAGGGCCCCGTTTCCTTGGCAATGTTCTGGTGGTGAGTGCAGCTCTTTGGCTCTATGGAAGCACAGTCCATATAAAAAAAGTGTACTCTATCATAATCTTTAATCTTCTTTGTCCTCTACTCTGCAGGACCCGACAGCTCAGATCGGGGAGAACTGCACAATTGGCCCAAATGTGACCATTGGTGCTGGTGTGGTTGTGGAAGACGGCGTCAGGATAAAACGCTGCACGGTATTGAGGGGGGCGCGGGTGCGATCACACTCCTGGCTGGAGAGCTGCATCGTGGGATGGAGCTCCTCTGTTGGCCAGTGGGTGAGTGGACGACATTGGCTCAATAAAGATGATTTGCATGAAAAACAGAAAAACAACTACACCGAAAAACAGAAAAAAAAATATTCAAAAAAACAAACCGAAAATTAATTAAGATCAATGAATCTTTGCAGTCCTAATGTGAGCAAACAGATGTTTACATGCACAGCAGTTACAGTCCAATCTGAAAAGAAAATGACACCCACCTCTAAAAAATAACCAGCTCACTCTTCACATCACACACCAGTCACAACATCTTTCAACATGCCACTTTAAGGTGTGCCGTGCTGCATGTGTAGATACCTGGCTGTTGTCAGGTGTGTGACGATGACTCATCATCTCTGTTGTCATGTGTTCGTCATCAGGTCCGTATGGAGAATGTGACAGTGCTGGGGGAGGATGTGATCGTGAATGACGAGCTTTACCTGAATGGTGCCAATGTCCTGCCTCACAAATCCATCAACGAGTCGGTACCAGAACCCAGGATTATCATGTAGCATCGGCTGGATGAGATTTTTTTTTTTTTACTTTATTGAACACCCAAACTGTGCCAGAGAAAGCGAGAGAGAGAGAGATGGGGGAGAACAGACGGTAAGAGGGAAAGGGTAGAAGAAGAAGAAGGGCTCTCTTTTATCATTATATTCATTTGGACTCGTTTTTTGCCCTGCTTGGCTGCACCTTCCATCAATCAGACACGATGGAATAAGCATGAGCATATGACGATATGTCTGAACCATCAGGCTTATTAAAGTTTCCATTTCAGGTAAAATATGAAATGCTAATGCCCTGAAAGTGGTGAACCTGTCGTGTGAACACTGCTTTATCGGATGGAGTAAAGGTTGGAGGCAGGCTGGTTTACCTGCACTGGTGGAGGGACTAATCCTGAGTGTTTTTAGGAAGAAACAAAGCGTTTTAGATTCACTCTGCATTTCCATTTCCTGGACAGCTACAGAGAATATGTAGAAGGATCACACTACCTTGAGATGTTGGCACTGAAATCATGACTGAGATTTATTGATTTGACCTCTTAAAGCAACTGAACAAACTGTAAACACAGCGTCTGAATCAGTGAAAGTCCAGCAGCTATACAGAAATGTCATCCTTTTTCTTTTGATTGGAATCATGTTTGCGTCCTTCTGATGAAAGTGATTTGACAACTGTTTATGTGTCAAATATTGATCAATGGGTTAGGGTTAGCTTTAAACAGTTATCAAATTATATTTGTAAACTTGGTTAAAGGTTTGTTTTGTTGCCAAACTGTTTACTTCTCTGAAAAGGTAAATATAGCAAGATTTTTGTTTTTAAGTAATTCAATTTTTGTTAAGTAGCTATTTGAGATTGACACTAGGAATTAAATAGTGATCTTGTTTCTAGGCTGCTGCAAATTCATTCATTGCTTTTAGAGAGGGATCCTTCTATGAACTAATTACGATTCATCCTATCGGGAACATGAGCCAAATTTCATGTTTGTCCGACCAGTAGTTAGTGAGACGTCTGACTCTGTCTGCGTCAATAAACATTATGTTTTGAGTCAGTTTGGAACACATTTTACTGTCCACGGTCAAATGAAGGCTTTAGGTTAACTTAACTAGGTGAAATCATCAGCAGAGGTAATGTTGAGGAGAAAAACAACTTAAAATGAGTTTCACAGTCGAAGGCTCCTGGAGCACAGCATCAGGTTTGACCTGATGTCGTGTTTCTTGAAAAACACAGCAGATTAAAGTGCTGTCATTCTAGACATGAAGCACTGGTCTCTGAATATTATGCAGTTAGTGATCAACAGTATTTAAGATACTGAACATGTGAAGACTCTGTGTCTGAATGAATGAAGTAAACTCTTGTAATAAGTCTTTTTAAAGAGAATAATATAATCTATACACATTCAAACATTGGCTCTTGTTTTGTTTTTCCGATCTTATCCGGGTTATTGATAGTTTGATAATTTTAATGGATGTGATTAGTAACTGATCCACCTGTGCAAACGATTATATGTTTACTGGGTTTTTTTTTCATTGTCTTGTCATTTTCATAAACCGAAACTCTGTTTTTGGTTGGAAGACGACAAAGTTAAAAAGGTGAGTGTTGTGTTCTATGGGAAATATGCTCTCTAGTCTTTTGGGATATAAAGTCCCATGAATTATATATATATATATATATATATATATAAAGGCCTTAACATTTTCAGCCACTTACAATAAAAAAAAGGCACATTTTAAACATCAAAATGTTATTTTATCTTAAAAATCCTGAATTCTTTAAATATTACAGACATTTTATCTCCAAATATTACTTTCTAATAATAATTATTATTATTTATAAATTAATCTTTCCCTCTTGGACTGAGAGCCCAAGATTTACTTTTAAACCTCATCATTCCAGCTGTGGCTACATCTGTCAGAGCTGCTAAAAACACCTGTGGATCATCCACCGGGGGGCGCTGCTGGACTCTTTCAATTGCAGCGATTTGATTCTGGAGAAATGAGGCCTCTCTCTCTCTCTGGTCGCTCAGTCTTCTCATTAGGAGTAGTTATTGAATGGAGGCATTTACCAACATATGAATAACCAACATGGAAACTTCACTTGACAAATTTGCAACAAAGGAACTAACCACTGAAAGGTTGACTGTGGTGTGGCGACACCAGTATTATTGGGAGCCACCATGGAAGACCGAATGATGTATTTTCCAAATTCTGTGGTTCCTCGGCTTCACCAAGCTGGTGTTAATTGACAGGACCCACCACACCCAGCAGAACTTCAAGTCTCCAAAAAGCCATGTGATAATTTTATGGTGACTCTCACACAAGGAAAGGATGTGATTCTGCAGCTTCAGAGACAGAGTTCGATTATGTTCAAAGAAGAAGTGCTCATCAGTCAGGTTCAAGAGGAGAATGTAAAGCTGTAGTGTGTAAGTTTTGGTTGATTTGTTTGTTTGTTGTTGATCTGTCAAGTATTACTGTAGCCGTGTATCCATCGTGGCACAGTTTGGAACGGTAAAGCCCTGAGTCAGGCTTGCGTAGTGTCACGCGGCGACTATGAATGACGACTTCGAACGTGACGCAACAGACATCCACAAGCTCCTTTTTTTTCTTCGTTTGTGGCTGTTTGTCTCAACAAGATGTTAAGCTTTGTATGAGAATAGACTGAGGATTAGACTCCACTTCTGAAACAGTTTGTTGGCACGTTCTTGTGTTTTCAGTCAAACTGTTTGCTCACTTTACTTGCGCATTGTTGCTTTGGTCGCCATGGACCTAAAACAAATAATTTCCTGTATGCAGCATGATCATGTCGCCGGGCGACACGAGACCGAGAGAGAGTCATGTGGAGCTGAAGAACGTAATCAACACTGTATGAAGTCATTTGACAGTGGGGTGAATGTAACAGCTTATATTTAAAAGTTATGCACCGCTGCTATAAATCCAGAAGATTTTTGTGGACGCAAAGCCACACAATAAAACTAGGTTGGCACTGTGGTCTTAATTCTTCTGAGCCATTGAAAGGCTGCAGAATGAGAGGAGGAGAAAGAGGAGGAGGACTCTGTGATGTTTTTATTGGCTGAGCATTTTTTTTCAGACTCTTTTCTGACTGGCTGGCAGAGTGAGAGCTGAGCAGGGAATCCCTCAGGGCTCCTTCTGTCTTTGTCTCAGATTAAAAACACAAAGAGCCCAGTCAGGCCTCACTAAACCAGGTAGTACTGCAGTCCCCTCAAACTTGGGGCTGAACTTATGCAGCAGAGAGCAGGAGTCATATTGACTGCACAGCTGCTGTTTAGTCCATAACTCTCCCTGATTTCTGTAACTTAGCAGGTACCTGCAATATTTATCAAAGCAGAGAGAATTCACTGCTCAGCACAAGGTGAATGAAAGAGCCTCTGTTTCACTGAAAGGCAGAGAGAAAGTTCTGGGAGACCACATTCCCTTCAGTGGCACGTTGGAGCAAAATCAGGAGGTGATAGAAACCTGTTCCTTTCAGTCGTAGAGAGTGGAGAAGGAAAACTTTGAAATTAGACAAAAGGGAAGTGGATCATAGAGGAGGAAAAGGTGAGGAGAGAAGAAAGAGCAGGAGTCCTTAGCTGAAGACGAGACAGGTGAGTAGGAAAGTCAGAATGTGAAAGTGAAGAGTGGAATCAGGTGGCAAAGCGAAGACAAAAAGTCTCTTTCAGTAAAAGTTAAAAAATGAGGAGGAGAGTTGATGTTGCTCAGCAGGAATGAGAATAAAGTCTAGACGTTGAAATTGCAGTGGGCTGTGAGCTGAGAGCCGGCGTAGCAGAGCAGCGGCACGAGCGTCTGTGGGCGGGGAGAGAGGAAGTGTGGCCAGCAGGAGAGGAATTTAAAGTCCCATTGTTCTGGAGGAGCAGAGGCAGAGAGAAGTGAGGAGCCGACGAGAGCAACCACTGACTGACGCTGGAAACCATGGACGTGAGCTCAGCCATGGCAAAGGTAGGACACTTTTTCATTCATACTTAAGAGCAGTAATGTTAAGGTCAAGGGTCAACATTTGGATGTATGTGTTACTTACCTGCCATTCTGTGTCCACAAAAACACAGAATCTTAAAGTTTGAGCAGTGAGAAGGATTTATCCTCATCCCCTTTGAAACATCTCACATTTCTGCTCTGTTCCATCAGGCATTCAGACTCATAATCTGACTCCTCTTGCATTTTGTCATTATTCCTTATTCAGTCTTTTATTTGGGATTTGTTCAAGTGAAATGTATTTCCATTCTTTGCCACATAATTTGTGAATGAATGAATGAACTAACTGTGTCCTGTATGTGCGCGCCTACAAGAGCAAGTTACTGAGCAAAACTCATATTTTGAGTTGTTTCATGGACTTTTGAAAATCAACTGCTCACCTCAGAGTTTGTGACAGCTGACTCTATTTTCTTCTGCTGTTAATTCTAAATTTGGCAAAACTCATAAGTTGATATTGAAGCGTTTGGCACCAGGCTGCCTATATAGTGAGTTTCTGACCATGGTTTTCATAGCAATAGGTCTTTGTGGAATAAAGTAATCAATTAAATTCAAGGAATAAATTCAAACTTTCAGACCATTACAGAGCGTTTTACAGATAAATCTTTAAAATAAAAGCTCCCATTCGATCTTTGCTTTAAATATCTGTTTTGTGTTACATATCGATACATTTCCCTCTGTTTTGATGTAACGTTACTCATCCAGACTGCATCCAGGAAAGTTGGAGCTGTATGGTGCAGGAACAGCAGCAGCTGTGATTGACATAATCAGGCACATAGTTGTTAATGCCTGGATGAAATTACACAGATTTTCGAGCAATTTGGTCGAGACTCACTTTTGCTTCTGCCTTGTCTCCAACAGTCGCGATGTAAAACTCATTGTGTTGCTCGTGCAGCTGGGCAACACAAGATTTAAACACTGCTATACTAAGAAACACAGTGTAGTGATGAGCTGATGAGCTTAATCTGCATTGTGTGGACGCAGCTGACAATGGTCTGAATGTAACAGATATTCATTTATATTTAAAAAGTTATGCAACTACAGCTTTAAGTTTGGATGAATCTCGAAGGCTCGTTCGCGTCCAATTTCTAATTCAGTCGGTAAAAACTCATCCATCACATCAAAGACCTGATCCCCCTGCTGGTTCTGCCAGGCATTTGTCTCTCACAGATCCCTCCCTAATGCAGTCTCTGGTTCTGTGTGTGAGTTTAGAGGTCACATCAGTCGGAGACGGATAACCTGATGGATCAGTGTCACCTGTCGAGGGTTTCATCCCCTCGTCCCTGTTTATATTCGGCTGATGGAAAAAGTGCGATCACTAGGTTGGAAATAACTGCCCACACACACACACACACACTGTAACGAACATGCCACACTGCCAATACCGATACACAGAGTGTTTTCACTCTTTTGATGTTGTAATTCCAAATGCATTGAGCTTCATTCAAATTTAACCACAGAACTTGTATTTCTTAGGTCTGCTACCTCTTGTTTTCTTTTAGATGTTGTCTAAAAGAAAGAATTTTGGCTGCTTCTTTTGACCTTGTGTAAAAAGGCACTGGAGTAACAGGAGCATTCAGAAGTTTGAGGTTGTGGGTTTGTTACTTGGCTCTTCTTGTATTTGGGGTTTCAGGACAGTCGGGAGGAGTCCTTGTAACTAAAGTCCAAAAATATTTGCAGACCAGATAAAGGTGAATCATTAAAGGCGCCATATGTAAGAATGCGGCCAAAAACGGTTACTACACTCAAATTAAAATACTGAGGTCTTTTAGATTTCGTTTTCTTCGCCATTGTAGCTCAGACTTAACTGGCAACTGAGACTTTTTTAATACAAATATTTTGGCTGTACTGTTGTTGTTGGTGAGTTCAGTATGTTATATGAACATTATTCTCTGTGACATATTAGGAGAATTTTATGGTCAGTTAGTTTATATTTATTACATAATGCACCTTTAAGAATGGAATTTCTTTCTTTCTTTACTTCTTTTTGACATAATTTAAGGGAAAAAACTTCTTAAAATCTATTCAAATGTGTAAGGGAGTGACAAACACCAGCTGTTTTGTGACAAATTATCTGATATGACTTGAAAACATCAGGAAATATCTAGGATGCCTCATGTAAAAGTTGTGGGCTTGCACTCACATTCAGGATGTCAAACTGCAGCAGGTCAACTCACCCTTTCTCTGACCTCCAGCCTCTTATCTCACAGCATTTCCTGCAGTTTTACATAGCCGACGTGTTTGGAGTTACTCAGCGAGGCTCAGCCGAGTATGATCCAACATACCCGCCTTATCTGACCCACTAAATATAGAGCTGCCACATGTTGCCCTCTTTCTGGGGAGAAAAAAAAAGGGCAAGTTTCACGTTCAAGTTCAAGTTTCACTCTTAAACGCTTCTCAGTCAGAACAATGGTACCTTTCACCATTCAGCAGTTCAACAGAAAAGCTAAAAATAGCAAGGCTAGAATATTCATTCAAGACAAATACTCTTTTTCTTCTGAAAACTAAAGGCACGATCATATTATTTCGAAAAACCTACAAGGAACCTTATTTTAGCAGCAACAAAGAAATAAAAAAAGTTATTGGAGTTAACGTGACCTGATTTGATGAACTCAGATGATTCAGAGCCAGATTCTGTTGGCTCTTTTTTTTTTTACTGGCGATCACACAGAGGTTCGGACACAGATAATCAGTCCAGTCAGAATCAAAAGGCAGAGAGACGTACTCTGTCCACAGGAACTGTGAAATACAAAGGCTGGTAAGGTGCAGTGGATGAGGGTGAGGAGTTTAACCAGAACCAAGCCAAAAAAAACTACCTGAAATGAGTAAACAAGATGATTCATGACCTTATCTGAGGACAGATGTAATAACACCTGTGTTTTATAGAGTTTCTGGATGAATAATTTGCGATCTGGGCAAAGTTTAGAGTCATGGTCTGAGTCTCATCAGTGAGTCACCGTGAAGCACATGTTATTTCAAATTGATTGGATTTCACTGGAAGTGGAGTCTTATCTACATGAAGAATAAACATGGACAAACTTAGAAAAAAAATTCTTCAAATTTCATCAACTGTGGTGTTTGATTTGGAATGTTAAACCGGCTCCAGGGGGACGCGCCAACTGTCGTTGGTTGTTTGGTGATACGACAGGAAAACGCACTGTGAATGTGAGTCGGCGTGTGCTCCGCGGGGATGTAATAAAGTCTTCATCTTCTTCAGCTGTTTCTGTTCCAGCCGTCATCACTGCAGCCTTTTCAACACGATCACCAGTCCGTCCACTGTCGAGCACACACTTCACACCTTCACTGAACACACACTCCTCTGTCTCTCCTCACCGCTAATGACCCGCTCTGATATGTAAGCTCCACTAATACTAGAGAGAAGGACCTCAGAGGGCATCGATGCACTTAAAAGCACCATTGTGTAAGACAAGCCGTTTTAACATTTAATGGCTAGACTGGATATGTATTACAGCTATCTGTAATTCAATTCTTCCTAGTCAAAAAGAACATGTCAGATATCCAAAATTACATTCTTCATATCCACAATGGTCATTTCAGATATCCATAATGACATTCTTTCTAGGACAAATAACGTCACTTTTGCCATTCATGTGTATTGGACTTTCAATTTCAGATATCCACAATTACATTCTGGATATCTACAATGAATATTCTGGATATCTGCAATAGAATTCTTACCATTCTTATCTTCAATCCAATTGTTACTAGTGATAACAACATTTAAGGTAATTGTAATGAAACCACACTGAAGTGACGTCATTTGTCCTAGAAAGAATGTAATTGTGGATATCTGAAATTGAAAGCCCAATACACATGAATGGCAAAAGTGACATCATTTGTCTTAGGAAGAATGTTATTGTGGATAGGAAGAATTGGATTACAGATATCTGTAATACATATTCAGTCGAGCTATTAAAAGTCAGTACTTTTGCATGTAAACACACTTGAGTTTGTGCGCTCTCAGACTTGAGATGTAGCTCTTGATCCAATCCATTCATACTAACAATAGATATAAGTGAGGAAATTGTTTTGGTTTTTTTAATACAAAAACTTCAATATCTGGTGCTACATATAGGCCACGGGCTCACTGCAGTGATTTGGTTCAATGCCACCTTGTGAATACACACAAAAACACCTTTGAAAATGTTATGGTAAACAGTTGTTTAAACGAATGAATCCAGATAACAACCAGGATCTAAATATTTCTTTGTTTCATCAAAATGTGTCCTTTACTCAGAGATAAACAGACACCAGATGAAAACATACATTCCTTGGTAGAAGTAACACACATGTAAGAGGGAGTATCCTTTCCTCTTGTGTTTGTGTTTAGACATAAATATGTGGACTAGGGTTGGGCTAATCGTAGCAACAGACGTCAAAACATGACATCATCAACAACAGCAAGTTTAGTTTTGCTCTGTGTGTTTTTTCTCTGGCCATGGTTCTTTATTTCAAGAGTTTGTTTTTATGTCAGCTTTATACAAATCCGTTTGTACTTGAAGCTCATCCCATTGAGCTGTACTGATGGTACATCTCTGTGAGTGCAAACTGACCCTCATGCCCCAAACACCGGTGTTGGGTATAAAGAGGAAGCTGTTGGCAGCTTCTTTGTAGTTTAAGATTCTTCTCACTATATAAATATATACAATCTATTGTCCTCCCCGAGGAGAGACAGGCCTGTACTGCAGATACCTGGTGATGGACAGATGGACAGATGGACAGGTGGACGATCCATCTGTCTGAGAGACAAACAGCAGCAGGTTGTGTTGAACACAACAGTCGTCAGGTTACGTGCCAGATACAGCACACACACACACACACACTGGTTTTGCATCCATAGACATGGTGTATTCCCTGGACCTTACCCTAACCCTAACTGTCACAAGTGCATAAACCCTAATCTTAACCCAATGCTAACCCTAAAACCAATTATTAACCCTGAAAATCCCTCACTTTCTATGTTAAGAACACACACACACTTGGCTTTCGTTCATTTCTTGGATGTTTACCTTAACTCTAAGCATCTAATCGCTTATAAACCTAATTTTATCTATAATCGCTCTCTCTGAGTAGACAGTGTACAAAAGTATATGACCGTGTTCCTCTTAAGCAGAAATGGAGAAAGTAAAGGTGAAGCAGGGTGAGAACAAGAGACTGAGACAATTGAAACATAATAAAGGTGAAGATGAAAAACGAAGTGAGTGAGGAGGAATACTCTGTGGAGTTTGTCAGCACAGATGATATCACTGGGTGGACCAGTGAGATCATCCACCCTGTGTGTGTGTGTGTGTGTGTGTGTGTGTGTTCACGCCCTGCTCTTCCTCCCACACTCAATGTGAAAATTCTTTCTTCCTCTCACATCTTCATCATCGCCGTCTCTTCCGTCACCTCTCTTCCGTGTGCCTGGCCGTGTTCAGGTAAACTTTGTCCTAAGTCAACTCAAAATCTTTCTGCAATTGTTTTAATGTGCAACAGAGAGACGATATTTATGCCAGATTACAACCGCCAAGGTCAACAATGAACTTTCATTGACAGTGTTTTGGTGCACACTTTAATTAAAGTTTCACTTTCACTCACTTTGAAGTAAAAGTAAATCAAACAGATGTAGATTTATGAGCGCTAATTTCTCTTTTCTCCCACCTTATGTCAGCTGGGATTAGCGTCATCTAACAGAGAGACTGATAAACCTATTGTTATTGTTTGATTTTATTGTAAACAGTTTCCATAAATAGACCATGAGCAGCAGTGGTCTCTGATTACCCGATGTCTCTTGTATCTTCTCAAAGTGGCGCGTCGTGTTTGTACGACTGTTGGAGCAGCAGATGGATCCACATGTGTTGCCTTAGTTGTGCAACAGGACAATGCATGTGGGCTCGAAAGTTGTGTTCAGAAACATGACACTCACACAGCAACAGTGTTCCTCACTCATGTGGTTTTAATAGGTCTTGGAAAACAGCGGAGCACAGAGGAGCCAGATCATACACAGACATGTTAGTGGGTTCGAGTTACTGTTTGTTTTGGTCCTTGGTCAGTAGATTTCTGATTTCCTAACCCTGTATGCTGCTCTCAGTTCACTTGGATCATCCTCACAACAGCTCCTGTCTTTCCCCTTCGTTCATTTGAAAACCAAACAGAGTTTTCTCTGTTGCTGTCTCACATTACGTCTTCTCTCACCATTGATATTCTACCTCTTAATCTTAGTCTGACTATGTTGCTGTTTTAATGTGTTACATGCAGTTACTCTTACATGTTGTTGTCACTTTGGACATCAGATTTAACCTGGTAAGAACTTCTCCTTCTCCTAACTCAACAACTCAGGAAGTCACACTCAGAAAATGGAAAAACAAACAAGAAGCAACACAAAGAACAAATAAGGGTACTAACGATTGCATTGCATTACATGGGGGGAGAATGGTACATCAAGGGTCATCATGTAGATCCCTCTGAAGGAACTGGGCCCCGTCATTTCCAATGTAGTCCAGTAGGTGGTTTCCAGATATTGAATGGCCCTTGACCTTTAATAATTGCAATGTGTGTTTCCTGAATCTGCTTTGTGTTTTTTTTTGTTTTTTTTGCTGAGCATTAATTTCTTGTGCCTCTTAGATGTCTGTAAAGCAGAGAGCAGGAGGTGCAGGAGGAGCAGCAGCAGTGTGTCTCGTATGCAAAGAGAGTTGCTCTGGATTTCAACCACATTCTTGGAGGTACAAGCCTTTTCTTCAGAAAATATTCCTGTCTGCCTGAAAAATGAAACACAATGAAAAACAAACGTGCTGGATGCAGTCCCAGTGGTTCCTCCACTCCCACCCGGACTGTGAAACATGGTTTTTGCATTTGTTAGTTGTTCAGGAACATCAAATTAAAAAAATATGGCATTTGATTCCATAGAAAATGACCATTCAACCTGTCATGGAACATGGTTTTGTGTTCTTCCACAGCTCAGTGCTGTCTTTTCTCTCATCATCTATTCCCATTCGTCTTCACTTCTCCGTGTTACAGGAAGGCCTGTGTGACCTGTGGCTGCAGCACGGTCGACCACGCCCCTGGTGGTGACCTCGAAGATGACCAGTGTATGGGACGCCTGCTCGCTGAATCGCCCTGCTCCCATTTGACAGTGAAAGTCAAGGGAGGGGGCGGCCTTCGCACGTACAAGAGGAACCGTATGATCGTGACGAATCCAGTGGTGTCACGCAAAGACCCGACGTTCAGCACCACAACGTACGACTGGGCTCCAGCTAGTCTCAACCAGAAACTGGTGAGAGTCAGAGCGGACTGTCACTCTGTCAGACACACTTTATAACTAGAAAAGCACTCGGAGAGCGCAGTCAATCAATAGTCAAGACATTGACAAGATTAGGAATAATGATTTTTATTCAAAATAATAATTTTGCCCTTTCATCAAAGAACCAGCAAAACTGTTTTCAGCTGTGCTAGCATAATTGCACAAGGGTTTTCTAATCATTCAGTTTCCAGTAGCCTTCTAACGCGATTAGCAAACACAATGTACCATTAGAACACTGGAAATGGGCCTCTATACACCTATATACATAGGTTTGCAGCTAGAATAGTCGTTTACCACATTAACAATGTATAGAGTGTATTTCTGTTTCATTTAATTTTATATTTATTGAAAAAAAATTGATTTTCCTTAAAAAAAATAAGGATGTTTCTAAATGACCCCAAACTTTTGAACAGTTGTGTATGATAACCAACATTACCATTAGTGCAAGTGAGCAGTAGTTTTTGCAGATGTCTCACTGCAGGGGTGTTTGAAGGGATTTTGGGGACTGCAGGCAAAAAGGAGCGAGGAGGCTCAAGATCAAACCAAACCTAATAACTTCTCCTCTGCCTCAAACTTAAGGCCCCATTCACAGTTTTCTGAGTATTGTGTCTTTGCCGTTTTTCTGTGCAATCTTACAAAACTGTTGTTGCTGTGCACTAATGTAAACAGGCTCTCTCTGGAGCCTCCTCAAAGTTTGTGGCCCCAGGCAGTGGCTCTGCTATGCTATGCCTACCCCTTTCTGCCTCGCTGCTGTCTGGTTTCCATTAAAAAAAAATGGGCTCAGCTATGTTTTAGGTTTCACAGCCTATAATTACGATGATGACTGATCTGTGCAGTAGCGGGGGGACATTTCTGTGGTTGGACACACAGAACCGACACTGGCAGAGCTCTCCAGATCTGTCTGGAAGATCTTCAGCATGTTGTTTGTGTCATCCAGTGTGTGTTAGTGTCCTGCTGCTGCTGCACGTTAGTCACAATCTTACTCTAATGCGAGCGACTGAGAACACACGGATGTGTCACTGACAACACCTGGTGTGTGTGTGCGTGTGTGAGGACGACTGAAACACAGGCTGAGAACCATTACCTCGAAGCAGAAGAATGGCATCCTGCCCTGTTAGTGAGAGAACTATTGTAAATCCATGTTTTCTGGAAGGTTCAGACTGAAGGGAGGGCCGGTGACGTCTCATGTTTTAAACTTTTCCAGAGTTTAAGCTGAGTATTGTAAGACCATTGGCGTGAATGGCAGTTCATATGCAGTGTCTAAGCCAGAGGTGTTTTTGACCAAGGCAGTTGTGGGGTTGTGCTTCTGTCTAAACCAGGGAGCTCCTGAGTTAACTGTGACTCAATGCGACATGAACATGCTCAGAAAAACAGACTTATTGCATTTTTTTTTTTTCGTTCAAAAGTTTGGGGTCACAGATCCAATTTTGTTGTGTTTTCCATTAAAAGTCACACTTTTATTCATCAAAAAAAAAAATAGTCAAGACATTGACAGGATTAGAATTAATGATTTTTATTCAAAATAATAATTTTTGCCCTTTCATCAAAGAACCAGCAAAACTGTGTTCAGCTGTGCTAACATCATTGCACAAGGGTTTTCAAGGGTTTTCTAATCATCCAATAGCCTTCTAATGCGATTAGCAAACACAGTGTACCATTAGAACACTGGTTCTAAGAGATGGTTTAGGAAATGGGCCTCTATACACCTATGTACATATTCCATTAAAAACCAGACGTTTGCAGCTAGAATAGTCATTTACCACATTAACAATGTATAGAGTGTATTTCTGATTCATTTAATGTTATATTCATTGAAAAAAATAAGGACATTTCTAAATGACCCCAAACTTTTAAACAGTAGTGTATATGTGCTCAAAAGAAGCTACATGTGAACGGCCTCCTGTGAACTGTAACTTTAAACACCCCCCACGCCCCTCCCTCTCAGGCCGTGCAGTACATGGAGCTCACCCCGAAAAGTCGGCGGCCGATCTCGGGGACGGATGGAGCTTCAGAGAGACGCAGGCAGCTCCTCAGCCAGCTCCCTGTCTATGACCAGGACCCCATGAAGTGTCAGAGCCTGGCCAGTGAGGAGGAGGTACAGAACTGTGCCAGGACCAAACTCATACTCACAAACAACACAGAAAACATGCTAAAATGACATTGTTTATGCTTATATTTAATCCATTACCCACAGTACACACCACAGCACAATATTACTGATATCAGACACTTGTAACACTTGTAACTTCTCCAACATCCTCTTGTAGATTTCCTCAATGCTGCTGTTTGTGAAGAACTACAAGCAGGAGGTACTTGGAGTCGCCGAGGTGGCCTTACCTGGCGAGGGTACAGCTTTGAGGGAAGCAGCCGTTCAGAGGACTGCAAAGGAAGCTAAGGATCGCAGCAACAGTGACAAGAAAGATGCTCAGGAGCACCAGGACCACGGCTCGACCAACAGCTGCACCTCCTCCTCGACTGGTTCCACTAACGGCACAGATGACGGCACTAAGAAGGAATATGTAAGAAGATAAGGCAACAGGAAATTTGATTGTGGTTTCTTCTGGTTGCACAAGAAAAACACTCATACAACATAAAGTTTGAAGCACCAGACATCATTCTTTCTGTGGTCCTATCATTTTACTATTTAAACATCAGTATTGGGTCCACACAGTTGCTGTTGTGGTTAGCACGCTTGCCTTTGCAGCAAGAAGACCTGGGTTCTTGACCTGGTCTGAACAAGGGTTTTTCCGCATGGAGTTTGCATGATCTCCCCGTGTGTGCATGAGTTTTCTTTGGTTTCCTCTCACTGTCCAAAAACATGTAGATTTGGGGATTAGCCTAGGTGAACGTAGGTGTGAGAGTGGATGGTTGTTTGTATCAGCGCTCATGTGGAGGATAAAGGGGGTAGGAGATGGAGATTGAATCTTTTAAGATATCACTCTTAATAGACCTTAATAGCCATTCTGCTGAAAAGGTTCATGGTGCTGATCAGGATTAGGACTACAGGTTTGCCACTTACTTACAACAGCTAAACTTGATCAACAGCCAGTGACGCACATGTTGATTAGACGCCTCCGTGTGTCCTCGAAAAGATGAAATCATACCTTTCTTTTAAATTGCACTCTTAAATGATTTTGGCCTCCGACATCTAGTAGACGTCCAACCCTTTTCCATCTTGCACATATATTACCACATTCCTATCAGATTGTGTAAACACTGCAATCTCCCCCCAAATGCCTTAATACGACGTTTCTGACCCAAAGTAAATCCACAGCACATGAAGCATGTCTTGCGGCTCTGGAAACGGTCATTTAACGCTTAATTTTTTACATCCTGTTCTTTCTGTCTTCTAGCGCTGCACTGGTTGCCACGAGGAGGTCGCCAAGGAGAGTCCAGCAGTTTATGCTGAGCGTGCAGGTTACCATAAAGCCCTGTGGCATCCCACATGTTTCGTATGTTCAGAGTGTGGCCAGGGATTGGTGGACCTGGTCTACTTCTGGTCCAACCAGAGACTGTTCTGTGGACGACACTACTGTCAGACGGTTTGGCCGCGATGTGCCGGCTGTGATGAGGTGAGACGCCGCAGAGGATTTAGTAGACGAGATAAACATCCAACACAGGAATGTATGTAATCTGGAATAATATATGGATGACCGTACCATTCAATACCACACCACACTCCTATGCAATCTATGCTCTAAATCCGGTTTTATGTACTTTTTTTTGTCTGACACATCACATTCCCAAGTTTTTAAAGAAAATACCCTTTAAAGTAATGATGTAAGACCTGGCAACACATAATTTGTACCTTTCTACAAACACAGGTTATGTAACTGTATTTGGGCTATGTTCATGTTCTGTACACACTCACAAGGTCTGACGTGTTGTGCGTTCAGAGATAATCTTCTCCATACCAAGGCTGTAACTAGTGGTCATTTGAGTTTCTATCTTTTCAAACCAGTCCGGTCGTTTGACCTCTGACCTCTGCCATCAACAATGCATTTTCCAGATAACTCACTCAATATTTTCTCTTTTTCAGACCATAGAAATACTGCAGATGTGTTTTAAAAAATCCCAGTAGATCAGCTGTCATGTGATTGGCTATTTAAATATAATATTGTATAAAAGTACACTACTGTTCAAAAGTTTGGGGTCAGTTAGAAATGCCCTTATTTTAAAAGGAAAGGCACTTTTTTTCAATGAATATAACATTAAATGAATCAGAAATACACTCTATACATTGTTAATGTGGTAAACGACTATTCTAGCTGCAAACGTCTGGTTTTTAATGGAATATGTACATAGGTGTATAGAGGCCCATTTCCAGCAACCATCTCTCCAGTGTTCTAATGGTACATTGTGTTTGCTAATCGCGTTAGAAGGCTATTGGATGATTAGAAAACCCTTGAAAACCCTTTGTGCAATTATGATATTTTGAATCATTATTATTTCAAATCTTGTCTTGACTATATTTATTTTATATTAATTTTTCAACTCTTTTGATGAATAAAAGTGTGACTTTAAAAGGAAAACACATCAAAAATGTGTGACCCCAAACTTTTGAACGGTACTGTATATTATGTATTTAAATGTGACTTTTAACTGTGTATTCTCCTTCTTACCTCCCCTTATCGCTCTTCCCTCAGTTAATCTTCTGCCAGTCTTTCCATGCTTCAGAAGATGGACGGACATGGCATCATCAACATCACTGCTGCTGGAAGTGTGGGCAAAGCCTGGAAACTCCCTGTCAGCACTGAGACACCGGCACTGGGAGTCTATTCGACACAGGATGGTGTTAGACGTTAGAACTGCTCAATGACTGAACATAGAGGTTCAAAAAAATGTCAGACAAGACAAAAAAAAGTGTTTTTTTTAACAAAAAAATAAAAGAAATGAGTAATAAAAAATTATATTATACAGGATAAGTTGTCAAAACGCCCAGCTGATTTATTGGTGTTTAAAATACTTAAGAGATTTAGCTTTAGTTGTGGCACTCAGACACTTCTTTAACTCCACTGGGGTCTGAAGTACTTCTTTTTATTGTCGACACAAGGTGTTTAAAGTACTTTAAGTGAAGAGAAACAGTCCGTCGATTTATTAGCACTTTAAGTGCCTCGCAGTGACGGGTGCCAGATGAGCTGATTTCAGCCTGGAGTTCTTCAGATAATAAACAGATCACACATTGGAGGACCAATATAAATGAAAACTAATAAAATAAATTAATCACAATTTATATTTATCAATTAGATCATTGAAATCAAAGTCTAGTCTAAGATTTTTTTATTTTTTTTTTCTTAAAGAAATTTCCTATTTAAACAGGCAATAAAAATAAAGTTTAGAAGATATAGGCAGAAACATAGATTTGCTGGAAAATGTAGCATCATCATTATTACATTTACAGGTATAAAGAAATGTGGAGACTTTTATATTTGTGTTCAAAGTGAAGTCAGTGAACCTCCCAATTATTTTTATCCTACATAGAGAAGTGTCATTTTTAAATTACTCTTCAATCCTACAATGTCAGGTTTGTTTCACCTATAAAACATATTTTGCGCAGAAGTAATCTCATTGTTTATCTCACACCTAAGAGAACTGGACTGGTAGAAGGTTGGAAAAGTCATAATCGGTTATTGGCAGTTAACATTTATCCCGCACTGCTTTTAATACAAACATATGATTTGATTTTACTTCCCCTTAATATGTGATTATATTTAATTTCCTTGTCTTCTATTCCTGTGTGTGCTGTTACAGTTAAACTGCAGATCTGTTTGGTGATTTAGCCTCTGGCTGCTGCTTCATGTTTTTTTTACGCCTTCACTTATACCCTTGATAAAATTTTAGCATTTCGGTAACAAAGGTTTGAGAATCCAAGCTGTTCTGATCCGTACGGCAAAAGTAAGTTCACAAAAGACTGGATACAGCGTAAAACGGCACCTCTGAAATGTAATATAAAGTGAAATACACACAAAGACATGATATATAATCTCTGGGTCAAATCATAAACAAGGATTTCTCGAAAGTCTGCTCCACACGAATTGTGTATTGAAACTTTGATGTCATGTTTAATAATGTCAGGAAAGATTTTTAACATGATAACTTTTGAGTGTTTACAGTATCATCATCAGGTCGACTCTAATAAACACAATTCTGTGCATTGATATACAGTATATATCAATATAACACTATGTTCAATAAATATAGGTTACATTTTAGTCTTTCAATCTCTAATGTATATCAAGTGTTCTTAGCTTAGCTTTTTAGAAAAATCTAAGTTTTCTTTTTTCATTTCATAAATTAGATGTTAATGTACGAGCTGTAAAACCAGAGGCAAGAACAATAACACAGCAGTGAGTACAGATGGTATTCAGGCTTTTTTTAAAATTGCACTGAAGGAAAAATAAGCCAATTATGTTTTCCTCTCTGAATAGTGAATGGCACTATGGCATATCAGTGATACTTTTCCAAGCAAGAGTGTTTTGAACTGTTGGGATGAATATTATTATTTTTATTATTATTATTATTATCCCACGCATGGTTATGTTTGAATGCTGCTTTGACCTTTGTATTTACATGAAAACTGTCACATATCACAAGATATTCTCCTGCTGCTCGTGTTTCCACAGCAAGGATGGACAAGAATAAAAAAAAAACATTCTTACTAAACCTTTTGTTGTGTGTCACATCTTCACAGAGAAAGCGAGAGATCACTCAATGACAGGTGATGATTTTCATATCCATCCATCCAGCTGACAGAGGGCAAAAGGCCTGGTACGGCGTGGACAGGTCGCCAGTACCATCACAGGGCCAGATACTGTAGAGACAAACAACCATCCACTCTCACGGTCAATTTAGACTGTCCAATTTGCCTAATCTTCAAATCTGGACTGTGGGAGGAAACGAGAAACCCCGGAGAAAACCCACGTACACAGAAAGACCCTTGTTCTGCGACCATCTCAAACTAAACAACTTAAAGGTGAAGTAAGTAGTTTATAGTGCCATCTAGAGGAGAGGATGAAATTTACAACAAAGAACTGCTGCTCTGCTCACCCCCTCCCTTCCCTGAACGCTACGGTATCCTCAGCTGGTCAAATGTCGTCCTCGTCGTCTTTCTCCGTGTCAGCAGATGAGGTTCGTGAGGTGAGGGAGAGGGCGAGCTACCGCGGCCGTAGCAGACGAAGCGGAGAGAGAGGAGGCGGGACTTCCGCTACAAGTAAAGAGACGCTTGATTTGTTCTCTCGCGTTTGTCCTTACAGGCTCCGGTAGAAACATGGCGTCTCGCTGCTAACAGTGGCTATGCAACCGCGGTCCGCGGTCATGTTATTTAACATGACTTTTTGAAACACTACGAAAATGAAACAAAAACTATTATACAGCGACTAGACAATGCAGGAGCACATCATATGTATAAAAAAGTGGATTTTGGGTTATATAAACCCATAAATACTACATATTGTACCTTTAAGGCGTCAGGTGAAGTTTAAGTTTTTAAGTTTAACTTCTTATAATATTAAAATTTAAATATTTTGAAAATGTACATCACA